>NC_090929.1:662223386-662526416 GCF_040938575.1 Ambystoma mexicanum
TAGTGTTTTGTAAAGGTGTGTACAGAACTCCAGGTTGCCGCTTTGCAAATGGACTCAAAGGCAACATTTGCAATGATTGCCCGGTGCCTCGAGTAGAATGTCCTCTAGGCTTGAAGGGCAGTTCTCTCTTAGCAAGAGTGTAACATCGAGTGATGCACTGGACAATACATCTAGATATAGTGGATTTGGAAACTGCATCTCCTTCTCTTCCTGCCGCCACTGAGACAAAGAACTGATTAGTCTTTCTTAGTGGTCGAGTTCTTTCCATATAAAACATGACTGCCCTGCGCACCTCAAGTGTGTGCAGGCTTTTTTCTCCCAAGTTTGATGGGTTTTGAAAGAACATTGGTAGTTCTATTGACTGGTTGACATGGAACTTTCAAATGAATTTAGGTGCAAACCTAGGGTGTGTGCGTAGAATCAGCTTATCTTTGCAAAGTGTTACGAAGGGGTCTAACATTGAGAGCGCTTGTAGTTCACTCACTCTCCTAATGGAGGTGATTGCTATCAAGAAAGCAGTCTTAACAGTGAGATCCTTAAGGCTCGCTTTATGCATGGGCTCGAAGGGGGAGCCCATTAGCCTGGTTAACACGACGTTCAGGTCCCATCTGGGAGCTGGGTTAGATATAGGAGGGTGAATTATTTTCACTCCCTCCATGAAGGCTTTAATAACTGGAACTTTCCACCATGACACCTTATGTTGTGACGTAGTGTAGGCGGAGAGTGTTGCTAGGTGAACTTTAAAGGAATTGAGTCAGGTATAAAACAATATGTGTGGGAGAGCAGTCAACAAGGTTGATGCTATAAGCTCTGCGGGTGGGGGCACACCGATAGTGCGGCTTGCCTGGTTTGCCTGCCTGGTCCTATTGTTGTCTTTTGGTCCTCGGCCCCACGGGCCCTGTTGATATGGACGATTGCCTTCAACATGTATACTGCTGATTCATGTCTTATTCTCATACGTTTCTTTATGTTCTGTTGTTTAAATTCAATAAACAGAGTTATTAAAAAAAAAAACAAGGTTGATGCTCCTCAAGTTACACCAGATCACGAACCGTTTCCACTTACTAGAGTAGCAGTAACGAGTGTTCGGTTTCCTAGCCTCCCTGAGAATGTCAATGCATCTCTGAGGGAGCTGCAAATGACCAAATTCTATGACCTCAGGAGCCAAGCTGCCAAGTTCAGGGTCTGCAGGCATGGGTGCAGCGTTCGGCCACTGTCCTGCGACAACATGTTGTACGGGCAGGGTAGTTTCACTGGAGGAGATAGTGACATCTCCATCAGATGAGCGAACCAGGGTTGGCGGGCCCACATGGGGGCCACCAGTATCATGGTGATTGCTTCCTGGTGCATCTTGTGCACTATCTTGTTGAGAAGGGGAGTCGGAGGGGAAAAGCGTAGACAAATTTCCCTGACAATGTTATCCAGAGCCCGTTTCCCTTGGAGTGGTTCTGGGGGTACCCAAGGCGTAATCTTGGCATTGAGTGTTCTCCAGAGTTGCGAACAAGTCAATCTATGGGAAGCCCCATTCTGCGAAAACGTTGGAGACAATGTCTCCCTGTAATCGCCATTCGTACTCTGCGGGTAGAGGGAAGTCTCTGCTGAGTCCGTCTGCCAGAAGATTGAGTTCCCCTGGGACATGTGATAACAGGAACATGTGTTTGAGAGCCCACTTCCAGATGTTCTGGGACAGCTTGGACAGACCTGGAAAGTGAGTGCCCCCCTGCTTGTTCAGGTAATACATAGCCGTGGTGCTGTCTGTGAGGATCAGCACTGCCTTTCCTTGTAGATGTGTCTGGAAGGCCTTCAGTGCTTTCAAGGCCGCCAACAATTCCAGAAGGTGTATATGGTTGGACAACACACCTGAAGTCCAAACTTTGTGCGCAGTCTGATGGGACAGGTGAGCTCCCCATCCTGTAAGGAATGTGTCTGTAGTTTGAGTGGCTTCCACTGCGAGGGTGGTGAAGGAGTTCCCCTTCACGAGGTTCTCCCTCGACCATCACCGCCGCAGCGAGAGAACCAGGGCTTGCGAGACCAGCACTAGATTATCCCATTGTCCGCTGGCCTGATACCACTGGCTGTTGAGCCATTCTTGCATTGGGCGCATTCGCAGGCGCGCATGAGGAACCAAGTAAATACATGACGCCATCATTCCCAGCAATCGCATGGCTTTGCATACCGTCACCTCTCGACCGGCTACATATTGAGGGATCTGAAACAGCAGGATTTGGACCCTCTCGGAGGGGAAGATGAGGCCGTCCTTTGTTCGAATTAGAGCCCCTAGGAATTGTTTGACCTGGCTAAGATCTAGACTGGACTTCTTCTCATTGATTGAGAAGCCCAGGTGGAACAAGAGGTCTCTAGTCTTTTGGGTATTCGAGAAGCATGTTTCGAAAGAATCCCCCCCGTTATGAGCCAGTCGACGAGGTAAGGATAAACCGGAATGGACAACCTGTGCAGATGGGCCGCTGCCACTGCCAGTACTTTTGTGAATACCCTTGGTGCTGAGGCTATGTCGAAGGGTAGCACTTTGAACTGATAGTGTTTGCCTTCTATCATGAACCAGAGGTATTTCCTGTGCGCTGGCAACATTGAAATATGAGAGTATGCATCTTTCATGTCCAGTGTTGCCATGTAATCCTCCTGTGTGAGCAGGGGAATTACTTCCTGCAGAGTCACCATACAAAATGTTTGAGGTTTTACAAATTTGTTCGCTGGGCGCAGATCTAATACAGGGCGCATGGTTAGATCCTTTTTGGGTACAAGGAAGTACACTGAATAAATACCCTCCTTTACCTGTCACAGGGGCACAACCTCTATGGCTTTTTCCAGCAGCGATTCTACTTCTGAAGAAGGATGAGAAGGTGTTCTGGTGCGAGATGTCTTCCCTTTGGAGGTCTGAATGTCGGGGACCGGCTGAACTCTATACAGTAGCTGTGGGCTATTGTTGACAGTACCCAACGGTCTGTGGTAATTCCCTCCCATGCCTGGAGGAAAGAGGTTAACCGGCCCCAGACCGGGGAGGCATGGGAGGGGACCCGAATCTTCGGGCATTTAGTGGCGGCGGCCATAGAGCCTCTAGAAGTAGGGCCCCGACCCCTTCCTTTGCCAAAACGCTGGCCTCTCTGGGCATACTGCATGTTGTAATTACTGGTTCCTTGAGGCGAGGACCAGTTGCTGCCTGAGGCATACTGTTGCTGAGGCTGGCGCTGGCCACGAAAAAGGCATCTATTGCCAGGCCTGCGCCTGTTCGAGGGTTTACTGATCTGGTCCAAGGTCTTTAAGGTTTCATGTTCCTTTTTTGCTGTTTCCAGGGCGTCATCCACCGCCTTTCCAAACAAGTTGGAGTCCTCCAGGGGTTTGTTAATGAGAGACGCCCGAGTCTCTGGCTTGAACCCTGAGTCCCTAAGCCATGCATGCCTTTTAAGGAGTACGCCTTGGACTAAGGAACGCCCAGCCGTTTCCGCAGCATCTAAGGTATTTTTAATGATGCTCTGGTTCACTTGGGTGCCTTCGGTAACTGTGGCCAAAAGATGGGTGCGAAGTGGCTCAGGAGCCTCCTGTAGGCCTTCGCGTAACAGGGCCCAATGGGCATCAGTGTAACTGGCCAACAGGGTTGTATTGTTGGCAATACACGTAGCGAAAGCCGCCAAGGCCGTAACCCTCTTCCCGAGTGCATAAAGCCTCTTCCCTTCCTTATCAGGGGGTGCTTCTCCGGTGGACAGAGGAACCCCCGCCCTCTTCCTCGTGCTGGTCACCACCAGAGAGTCTGGGATGGAGTGACCTCTAATATATAGAGGATCAGAGGGGGTGGGGCTGAAGAGATTCTCAATCCATGGGTTAACACCCCTGACCAAGGCTGGTGTAGCCAAAGAGGGCGCGAGGTGCCATTTGATGGAGGGGAGGAGAGGAATGGCCTGGCTAGCCGGTGGCTTTTCTTTAATGATTTTTTACACAAAATCCACCTCGGGGCTAGTCTCCCCCATATCGATCTCAAAGTGTGCTGCCGCCTTGCGTAGCATGGCGTTAAACATGGGCTGATCATCCACAGGTGAGGGCTCCCTAAAAGGAGTAGGCTGTGGAGAGGCCAAATCGACAGTATCATGGTCAGGTGACACAGGAGACTGCCATGGCTGTGGGTCACATATCAAGGTCTACCCCCCAGCCCTCAACAGGATCTTGCAGGTTTCCAGGATCCATAAATTGATCATCGTCCTGGGTGTCAACATAAGGGTCATCTTCAGTGTGGTCATGTGTACAGTTCCTCATCCTGGGGGTCGAAAAGTCTTGGGATCTTGGCTTGAGGGCCCTGAGGGTCTTCAACCCTTGGTCTTTTAGGTGTGGTTTGGTGGTGAAAAAGAAACAAACCTATCCAACCTGTCCATACAGGTCTCAAATCTCTCCCTGTTCCCATGGGAAGACCCAGAATGGTCTACGGGTGGAAAAATGTGTTCTTCCGCCTCTAAACGTCGAGATCTCTCCCACAAAGTGGAGGAAATCCCCCCGTCGCTCTCCAAGAAGCCTTCTCGTGGGCCCAACGGTGGAGGAGTGTTTCCGAGTCTCTCCTTCAACCTAGGGGAGGGTTCCGGCGCCCTGTCGCACCTTCGCTACTTTTCGGCATCTCCTTGACCTTCTCCGCAGGCTTCGGTGACTCCTTCGCCAGCCGTTTCTGAGTGTCATCGGAGACGATGCTCGCGATGCTCTCGGCGACCAGCCTCCGAGCCGGGAGTTAAGCGTGTGGAGTGGTTTTTTCGACAGAGCCGGAACCTTGCCATCGACGGACGCCTTCTTGCCATGCGTCTCGACGGCGCCTGATACTTTATGGGTAGCGCCCTTTGTATTCATAGGCCCAGTCGCTAGGCAAGATTGCGGCTGCGGGGAGGGCTGCCGACCCTCAGGGTCGGTGGGAACCGCAAGCGGTGTGACGTGTAATTGTCCGTCAGCGTCGCCGGTGTGTACATCCCCCAAAGCAGGGCCAGAGCTGTGCCTATTGGGCCAGGGACAGACGCCGCAGAGCGAGAGTGCTGAATCGAGAGGTCTACAACCTCCAATGCGGAGGTTGTGTCGTCACTGTCACCCTCGTCACATTCAGCGGCCACGGGCGAAGAATCAGCCTTCAACATCATGTAGGCCGCCCATTTTTTGACCTTGCACTCCTTCAGAGTTTTAGGGCAGAGGAGCTTTCAGGCCGCGCAACCAGCTTCGTCGTGCACGAGGGGTAAGCAGCGGTTACACCGCTTATGTCTATCCTTCAACGGGAACTTGCCTTTACAACCCGGGAAAAATTTAAATGGATTCTCTCCATAGCTGAGGACATTACCAGTGACGACAACCGAAAAGGAAATGTGGGAGAAAGGGAAAGGCATTCTCAGTATGAGACAGAAATGCCCACCCTGACCCCACTCTCCCTACTGTGTAGGCCTCAAAGGCCTGGCCACGTGGTCGGCAGCGCCGATGGGATCACCGTTGGTCGAAAGTCTTGTCTCGGCGGAGATCCGGCACGGCCGTCGAAGAGAGGGCCGACAGGTGATATTATAAGACAACTATTAAACAAATTGACCAAGGGTCGAGGGGACAAAGGCAATGTCCCTTTATGAGCTCCGCTTAAGGCGACCAGTATTCTGGGCAGAAAAAAAACAATCTGAGGGACCTCGACACGTGAGGGATTTTGGGTACACTGCACGTCACTATAGGGATAGTGTTACAGACACGCCTATGCAGACGTCCCCTTTCGGTCCCCGAAAGACAAGATGCAATACTCTGCGGTGACCACTGGATGTCGGACTATATGCACAGCATGTGATTCTAAGCAGATTAACAAAAATCAGAAATATGATACATTACTCACAGTAATTGTATTTCTGATGCTTGTATCTGCTTAGATTCAAATGCTGTGCATAGGCCGACATCTAGTGGAAGCTGCAGAGTATTACAGTTTGTTTTTTCGAAACTCAAAAAGGGGCATCGAACTAGGGCGTGCCAGTAATACCATCCCTAGTGTGACGTCCACTGTACCCATGATCCCTCACGCGTGTAGGACCCTCAGATTGTATTTTTTCTGACATGAGGTAGCATGAGGAGTAGCTTGAGTACAGAGTATCCAAGCAGATAAGATAGATAAGACTACAAGCATCCATGCGCCTTCTCTCAGAGGGGAGGAAGGGCGGGAGCATGTGAATCTAAGCAGATATAAGCATCAGAAATACGATTACGGTGAGTAATGTATCCCTTCTCAGGCTTGTTGAATCTGCTTGGATCACATGCTGTGCATAGATTAGCGAGCAGTGGAAGAAGGAGGAGGTGGGATGTGAAAAGGGTCATGAGCGAACAAATATATCTTAGAACCACTTGTCCCACTTGAGTATCTGTCTTGGAATGAGTGTCAATGCAGTAGTGCTGAGTAAAGGTGTGACTAGAGCTCCAAGTAGATGCTTTGCAAATGGTGCCAAGGGGTACATTTGCAATGAAAGCCAGAGTGGCTCCAGTACCTCTTGTAGAGTGGGTCCTTGGCGTAAAAGGCAGCGTTTTATCTGAAAGGGAATAGCACAGTTGGATACACTGACTATCCACTTAGAGATGGCATTTTTAGAGACGCGATCTCCCTCTCTGCCTGGAGCTATGGAGACGAACAGTTGATCTGTCTTTCTTAGCGGTCGGGTCTTGTCTACATAGTAGAGGACCGCCCTCCTCACATCTAGCGCGTGGAGTTTCACCTCAGCAGAGCTTTTGGGTTCTTGGAAGGCCAGTAGCTCAATGGACTGGTTAACATGGAATTTGGAAATGAACTTAGGTGAGAACCTAGGGTGAGTGCGTAAAACCAGTTTATCCTTATGACCAGTAAAGAAAGTATCCTGCACTGACAGAGCTTGAATTTCACTGACCCTTCTAATGGAGGGGATGGCTACTAAGAAGGCAAGTGTTTGAGACTAGATTTGTGCATGGGCTCAAAGGGGGGGTCCCATGAGCTTAGCAAGTACCGCATTAAGGTCCCAACCTGGGGGTGGGTTAGAAACTGGAGGGTGGAGTCTCCTTACCGTTTCCATAAATGCTTTGACAACTGGCACTTTCCACCATGACACCTTGTTATGGGAAGTGGTGTAGGGTGATAAAGCTGCCAGGTGCACTTTAAGTGAGTCAAACACTAACCCTGCATCCAATAAGTGTGGCATATAGGTGACGACATTAGAAGGAGAACAATCAACTGGGTTGATTTGCTTATTCTGGCACCAAATAACATTGTCATAGAAACAGTGCCTCATGTTAGGTTTCCTTGACTCTTTCAAGATATCCATACATCTCTGGGGTAAATTGCCATGTCGGAAGTCTACGACTTCAGGAGCCATGCAGCCAAGTTCATTGAGTTGGGCTGAGGATGCACGGTTAGCCCCTTGTGCTGGGAGAGTAGGTTGTACCGGCACAGGAGTTTGATGGTGTCGCACACCGGCAATTTGCGTAGGTGTGGGTACCATGGTTGTCTCGCCCACATAGGAGCAACTAGGATGAGCGTCATCGGTTCCCAGTGGATCTTGTTTACCACCTTCCTCATCAGAGGGGTTGGTGTAAAAGCGGTAGGCAAACATCCCCGACCAATTAATCCAAGTTCCCCTTGGAGCCTGGCTGGGGGAACCTGGATGCGAAGTCTGGGCATTGCCTGTTTTTGCTTGTGGCAAATAGGTCTATAGTGGGGAAACCCCACCGAGAGAAGAGGTCTCCTTTGACTTCTTCGTGTAGTGTCCACTCGTGTTCTTCTGGGAGGGGATCCCTGCTCAGAGCATCTGCTAGCGAGTTGAGATCCCCCCGGAACATGTTGGGATGACAGATAAATCTTCTGTTTGAGTGCCCATCTCCAAATTTTCTCGGCAAGCTTGGCCAGATTTGACGAACGAGTGCCCTCTTGTTCGCTTAAGTAAAACATTGCCGCCGTGCTGTCTGTTAGGATCTGCAATGACAGGTTGGATAGGAGGGGTTTGAATGCCCAAAGCGCTTTGAAGACTGCCAGAAGTTCTAGCAGATTGATGTGGTTCTGAGCCACTGTGTGAGACCAGAGACCCTGAGCTGCATGGTGCAGGTAGTGGGCTCTCCACCCTCCTATGGAGGCGTCTGTTGTGACAATGGCCTGTATCTCTGGATCGTAGAAGGGTTTCCCCTTCATAAGATTCTCTCTTGTCCACCGGTGAAGACTCTGTACTAGTGTTGGCGAAACGACCACTAGATCGTCTCACTGACCACTTGCCTGAGATCACTGTTTCGCCAACCATTCCTGCATGGGTCGCATGCGCAGGCGTGCTTGGGGAACCTGGTAAATGCAAGATGCCAACATGCCTAGCCAACCCATCGCTTTGCGTACCCTTATTTGGCGACCGGCCCGATTGTGAGGAATTTGCAGCAACATATTCCGAATTCTTTGTTCTGACGGAAAGGCTAACTCCTCTTGGGTGTCTAGGACAGCTCCTATGAACTGTTTGGAGGTGCTTGGTACTAGGCTTGATTTTTTTTCTCGATGGAGTTGCCCAATTGGAAGGAGGTCGATAGTTTTTTGGATGTTTAGTCTGCAAATTAAGGGGGTTTCCCCTGTGATGAGCCAGTCGTCCAGGTAAGGGTACACTGGGATTGCCTCCCTGCATAGGTGCGCCGCCACCACCGCCAGTACCCTGGTGAATACCATTGGAGCCAAGGCTATTCCAAAGGGCAGCACATTGAACTGCTAGTGCTGGTTGTCTATTTTGAAACTCAAGAACCTTCTGTGCGCTGGGAAATTGAAATATGAAAATAGGCATCTTTCATGTCCAATGTTGCCATGTAATCCCCTTTTTTAGTAGGGTGGGATTACCTCTTGGAGTGTAGTCATGCAGAACTTTTGTGGCTTGACATACTTGTTTGCAGGGCTCAAATCTAATGCTGAGCGCATTGTTAGATTTTTTTTGGCACAAGGAGGTAGGTTGAATAAATACCCCTGTTTACCTGGATGCCCGGGACGAGTTCTATGGCGTCCTTTGCAAGTAGAATGGCGATCTCCTCGAGAAGGATTTTCTGGTGCTCCAACAATTGTACCTTCTGTCTTGGAGGATGGTCGTGGGGGCACTCTAGTAGTTCTATATAGTATCATACGGACACTGTGGGCAGCACCCATCTGCCCAAAGTGATCCCCTGCCATGCGTGGGTGAAGTAGGAAATGCGCCCCCCTACTGGGGATGCATGGGAGGTGACCCAAAGCGGAACGTCACTGTTTACTGGGTGGCATACCACCTCTGGCGGGGCTGCCTCAATCCCTAGTGCGGCCTCTGCGCTGCCCTCTGGGGAAGGCTTGTGATGCTTGGAACTGATTGTTGCCCCATGAGGTTCCTTGATTTTAATAGTCACTCGAACCCCTCTGGGAGCTTTGTCCCGAAAGCGACGAAAATTAGAGTTTCCCCTCTGTCCTGAGGGTTTATTAGTAAGTTGTCCGAGAGATTTTAGTGTCTCATACTCGTCCTTAGCTGTCTTTAAGGCTTCCTCCACTGCTTTGCAGAATAGTACGTCCAGTTCCGCGGGCATGTCTATAAGCGTGGGTTGAGTCTCGGGTTTGAACCCCAATTGTCTTAACCAAGCATGACGTTTTATCAGAGTGCCTTCGGCAATTAGTCTTCCAGCATTATATGCTGCATCAAAGTTTGTTTTCAGAATGCATACTGAAACTGACCATCCATCTGCTGCCAGCTGAGCCAACTGGCTCTTCAGTGGTTCAGGAGAGGAAGATGCCAAAGCAGCTACTTGTTCCCACTGGTGCCAATTGTAGCTTGCCGAAAGGGTAGTGGGGTTTGCAATTTGTGCCTGATAGGCAGAAGTGGTGGCAACCTTCCTGCCGATAGTATATAGTCTTTTGTTCTCCTTTTCGGGAGGTGCTTCTGAAGAAGCGAGTGGTGTACCTACCCTCTTTCTGGTGGTTGTTACTACCAGGGAGTCCGGTTTTAAATGGCCCCTAATATATAGGTGATCAGAAGGTGCGGCACGGAATAATTTCTCAACTCGTGGATTAACCGCACGTGTAAGATTTGGAGTTACCAGCGAGGGGTCAATTCTACGCTGGACAGACTTTAGTATAGGGATAGCCGGAGCAATTACTCTTTTGTCACCCAGGATCTCTTTGGCAAAATCCCGGTCCTCTTGGACACCTTGAGTGTCAATCTGAAAATGGGCTGCTGCTTTAGCCAGTATCTCGTTGAGGAGTGGTTGATTATCAACCGGTGAGTTATGCACCGGGGGTTCTTTAGGAATTGGGGAGTCAAGATTGTAGGCTTCAACCTCATCCTCCTCCTTCTGGTCCTCATCATCCCCATAATAAGAGACCCCGGTTTGGTCTTCCATCATTTGTGGGTCTATTTTATCTCAATTTGACTCGGGATGGTAAGATTCAATGACCAAAAGGGTCTGTACCCAAATCCTGCACCAGGTCATCAGAGCGGGATTTTTTTATTAGTGGGTTGAGAATCCTTCGACCCTGAAGGGGCTGAGGCAGCTGGTGTGTTAGAATAACTATGAAATAAGTAGGGTCTTTTCTTCTCATAACCCTGTTGATATCAGCAGAGCTCCAATCCTTGGAGCTAGGGATAACCACAACCTGTTCCGTCTCTTCTTCCATACCCATGTCTTGAGCAGAGGGAGGGATGATCTTCCCCTTAGTGGGAGGGACAGGAACTTGGGACCTTTCTACTGATTTAGGGGCTTTTAGCTTTTCCTTATGAACATGGAGTTCTGAAGGCTTTTTGTGTTTCTCCCCCTTCCCATGACTAGAGGAATGTTTCCCAGTGCTTTTAGGGGCCTCCAAGGAACCGGATGCCTTATGTCGAGATTCGGAGGTGGTATCCGACACCTCGCGTCGGGAATCTGAGGTGATGCAAGATTCAGAGGTGGTCTTGGAAGAAGGGCGTCAAATCTCGGAAGTAGACGCTATGCGTCTTGACTGGGGATAGAGGTCGGAATCGTCTTCGGACGATCGGGCCTCTGGGAGTGCAACACCTTTTTCAACCGTGGACGGTTGGTTTTTGTCATGAGACGATCTTGAACGAGAACGCCCACAGATTGATTGCAAGGTCAGTGCCTGGGTCCTGAGGGCTTTTCTTAGATTGTAGCCTCTCACGGGCATTTTTAACATTTGTATACATGGTCCAAGTTCTGGAACATTCAACAATATTTTATATATTGTTTTTTAACCATAGCGAGACCTGATTTTCCTGGTCCCATAAGAAGGCTGCCACCCTCTCACAGCCGAAACGTCCCACATCAGCGTGTCTTGAACCTACAACATTGAGACCAATGACCCACATCATCTTTACCACCTTAAGTGTTGACGTCGCCTCTTAGCAGACCCTATTTGTAGGTTTTTTGAAGCAAAACATTGCATTGTACAAAGTATTGGTTGCAAAAAGTGTTGACAAATATGAAGCAATATCTTGTAATACAACACACAGATAAAACAGAGTAATAGTATAGCAGTGTGGAGTTAACACACTATACTTATCCTATGAATGTGTTCGTTTTTTGATACGTTGGCAGAGTGCCTAAAAGTTACTTTAGATTTCTGTACAACTTCAAGTATAACAGGTTGCATTCAGTAACCTGTGTGTTAAACATTTGTGTCCTCGCTCTACAAAACTTAGCAAGCTGGTGACTGTTTACTGTTTATTGTTTGTATGTAAGTCTTTCAGCCAGCAAAACTGAACTATCCATGCTGAAATATGCGGCCTAAATAAACAAAGGTCTTAACTGGTTTTTCCAGAACTCGGATTTGTACGTTTTTCCTCCTAGGATGCATACTTATGTAGATGTATTGAATATGGAGATGTGTTAGAATTGTTCCTACAGCAAATCACTGTAATGTAAAAGTTTGTGTTCAGGACTACCCCCCTGTACTATTCAGCATGTGATCTAAGCAGATTCCACAAGCCTCAGAAATATATATCATACCTTTAAAATACTGCCCAAAACACAATAAGTGCTTTTGGGGCTCGATACTCAAGAGTTTGTAATAAATGTCTACAGAAAGATAAAAAGGACACTTGCGCCTAGTGCAACAAGTTAAAAGCAAAGAACTTCAATACCCAGAATTCAGCACTGGGCAGCATGCGCTATCGAGGTGTATAGATTGGCACCTCCTGATGAAAGCAAAAGAAAGGTACAAGAGGTTGAGTCAGCTGGGAAGCAGCATAGTGAAACCTCAAAAGAGTCATGCCAGACTCCAAAACATGGAGCTGTTAAGGATCCATTACAGCGGGCCCAAGTCTCTGTAGAGCACACCGTAAGGGGAACACGGAGCAGCAAAATGGCATCCACAATGCTGATGGGAAATAAAGAAAGGATGCAGGGGTTCAGTCACTCTCCAAGCAGCCTTTGGCAACTATCTTAACTAAGGGCTGAAACAAGGTTTGCCAAAGTCCAAATCCCCTAGAAGGGTTAATTTTCTTAGATCCTAGCAAAAGCAAACACCCCTGATGCACAGAAGAGACAGCACTGCAAAAACAAAAAGCCGTCATAACATTGCATCGAAAAACAAAAGAACAAGCATGGCATTGGATATAAACGAAGAAGCATCACAAAAGTACAAGCAAAACGACAAGAAAACAGTAACCGAAAAGTAGGTAATTAAAACACATATGCTAGTGAAGACTACACGCATAGTGCATGATAGTCGAGAAGAAATGCCAAAAGCAAAGCCTTGATAGATTCTGCCAAGTCTATCTTCTGACTATCTCACCTCCCTCTCCTTTACATGCATGCTAGGACACCAATACCTATACAGCTAAAGAGCATAATTTCTCACATACCTTTATTCCCCACCCAAATGTATATTGCAACTTATTAATTCTCTCCATCTCTCCTCTCTCCTCTCTCTCTCCCTCTCCTGCCTCCCAATACTCCCTCTCACTTCTCTCGCTTTCCCTCAACTTCCATCTCTCTGACCGGCATTGCCTTTCTGTTTTGAGCTCAGCCTACAGCTTATTCTCTTGTCCCCAATTCTTAAGGTCCAACCACTCCTCCTGCACTTCGTAACCTCTCTTTTCAATACCTCTCTCATGTCATCGGTCTTCGCCTCAGAGTTAAAACACAATGCTACTCTTCCAATCTTAAAAAAAATATCCTGGGACATTGGGATTGTTGTGGTTGCTTAACCCTTCTATTAACTGGGTACAACGCACCATGGAATTTTCCTTGGCTCAATGCAACTTTCAGTTAATGTTCAATCCATGAGTAAGCATCATCAGGCTACCAAGAGATAGAGGCCATTCAGAAAATGCCTGCCAAGTAGCAGGATCTTGGCAATGTGTTTAGCGCGGGACACTCCAGTAACCTCCCACTCCTCATCAGGTTTATGACTGCCCTATATACCTTGTCAACGGGACTCGGATCCCCAGTGGTAGGGTGTATTTATTAACCCAGAAGGAAGACCAGTTTGTGTGAATACTTGTCTACCAACGTGAAGAACTGGTTTATTGGTCCTTCCTGTTCAGCAGCAGCTTTGCAGTTGTTTGTTGTCCTAAAGAAGGGGACTTGATGCCTTGCATAGACTATCAAGCCTTGAATCAGAGTAGTCCCTTCTGTTTATTTCTGTTGATTTCTTATAGACTTCTGGACCAATTAATAACAGCTGTGTTCTTTACAAAATTAAGACTTTCAAGGAGCTGTAAAAGGTCAGTATTTTGAGACTTACGACTATGTTTAGTTTTCTGAAGGTTTGACATTTTATTTTACACACAAACAGAAAATAAACCCTAACTAAACCTACTCTACCAGGGGATTCCCTACCTAGTCTGAACTAAGGGAAAACCTAGCATACACAAAACTAACTTTCACACTAAACAGAAACATTCAAAGTAACATAAATAAAAGGTTACCATATGACCAGTGTCTTGGATTACTTCTACTTGTCTTGGGCAGATCTTGCTCTCCCAGGAATGTCCCAAAGTCTATTTTCTCCAAGGAAAAGAAAGTCTTAATCAAGTCTTGAAAAATTCCAAAGAAACAAAAGTTCACACACAAAAATCCACTGATAACGTTACCTTCTTCGCTTGATGAAAAGATTCCCTTTCCAAGTTCCACAAAGAAAGCAATAGCACCAATGGTATTCCTGGATAACCTCCTTCCAGGAAAGACGAAAGTTTAATACAAAAGTATTACTTCTGCTTAGCAACTCTTCGTGTATCTTCTGCAGCATCTTTGAATACAGTTAGTCAGGATGCTTCTTCTTAGGGTTGATTTTCTCTCTAGCAACTCCCTTCTGCCACTGATACTGTGAGAGCAGGCTCCCTTTCCCCACAGTTTTCTTCTGCTATATTCAAATAATTTTCTGACAAAAGTATTGACAACCACAATTCTACTGCTGCTACTACAACAAGACTCTTCGACCTCTACTGGTTGGCCAGGCACTCGTCTCCCTAGTATGGCAAGAAAGGACTGCATATTTGCCTTTCTCTTCTGTCTTGCCGCTACCACAAAATCAACCTTTAGGTCCTAGACTGCTGCTTCTCAACTTGAACAGTCTCGGCTCTACAGATTTAAATGAGTTATTTTTAATAAGTACCTAGCTCCCTTCCCCAGCTTCATATAGAGCTTATCACAGGTTGTTACCCCCTAAGCTGTATAGCCACTCTTCCAGCCTTGGATAATCTGGTCACCCTTGTATCAGAGGACTCCAACAACTTCAGCATCTTTAAAACAAAGGTGTTCAGTTCTTAATTGAGCTGACTGCGCTTTAACAGGTTTTGATCTACTGGCTTGGGCAATACTAGTTCTTCATTTGACTTCAGCAACTTCTACAACTGCTTAACAAGTATTCGGTATGTTACAAGGAGTCAGTTTCTGTGAAAAACAAAATTAGGCACACGCGATTTTGTTTGAAAATGAACTACCACTTTTATAGATGTGCAGCCCCTTTTTTCGGTCAGCGTTATACTTCAAAAGAAATTGGAAAACTGTTTCATGTGTGCGACCTCTTTCGATGTTAAGTGGGCTTGTAACATTGGGGCACAGTCGGCTTCTACTTCATCAGAGTTACCAGAAACGTTCTCTTTAATAGGAGACATGCGACCGTTCGGCAGTTCACAGCCAACAATGGGGAAAATAGAAGCTCTCTTCCCGTGGGTACTTTAGCTTCGATGATATAAGCGCGTGATACAATTCCCTTGTACAAAAAGATCTCGCGCTTCTGCGAACAACTTTTTCTCGCTCTCACTTGCATGCAAGTATAATTTAAGCTGGCTACAGTTACCGGTAAGGTATTCCGAACGATTTGTAGTACGTTGCTTCCTTGACCGACTCCACAATCACAGTGGCTGCAGGCTGCTTCTACTTCCCGTCTTCTTCTACTGCTACGGGACCCACACCCTTCTGCAACACGGGTGTCTCCAATCCAGCTCGATTAGAGTCTTCCTTTCTCCAGCTTCCATCTGCTTGCTTCTGCACACGGGCCTTGGGTGGATGCATAACTTTAGCTCTGCATTCACAGCAATTAGGCGTACCTGGAAAGACCACCCGTTTCTCCCAGTCTCTTTCAATGTAGCCACAGCCAAACAGGTTTTGTGGGCACAGCACCAACTCTGAGCCTGCATGCGAAATCTGCTCTTCCTCTGCTCTGGCACCCCCTTCTGTGGTCACACTTCCTAGTGAACTACCAGCCTCGTGCTCTGCTTATTCTACTGCTACCTTTGGCGACCTTGCAGTTCCTGCTCCAGCTTCTTTATACTGCTCCTTCCTGCTGCAGCCTTTTATGCCCTTCAGGTGGGTTAATTTGCTTCAAGTACAGGCCCTTAGGACTAATTGCCGGACCTTGCCAAAACCCATTAGGTCTGCCTGCCTGCTTATATGCCTCTTCAGCTGCTTCTGTGTCACAGTCCCTCTGGGACATGTAGTCCATTTTAGAGTTTTCCTACTTCTTTAAAATGGCAAAAAGCCATCAGAAGCCTTCTCAGTCCGATTGATCCCCCCGCCCCCCCATGTGATACGCTCGCAGTACACCACCCCCAGGGTCGGGATCAGAGTAACTGCCTTCCCCAGGCCACATGAGAAGGGACCCACACCAGGTTCCTGGGGGGAATTCCATCAGATTCTCAACAGTGCCTACAATCTTGTAAGGAACCAGGGGAGGGACAAGTGGAGGACCGATTTCCGTACGGAGTATGATTCATTTGAATACCATGTTTTGCCCTTCAGACTTTGTGACACTCCAGCCACATTTCAACATTTTATGAATGTCGTCTTTCAGGACATCCATGACCAATATATGGTGGTGTATCTAAATGAAATCCTGATAGACTCACCAACTCAAGAAGCCCCTGGCAACACGTGCATTTGGTCCTACAGCAACACTTCGAACACCCTCTATTTGCTAATCTAGAAAAGCGTTTCAAATGTACAGTTCTTGGGCTTCCTCCTTACCTCCAATGGGGTCCGGATGAGTTCTCAAACTAAGAGCAATACTGTATTGTCCACCATCCAGTACAATTAACGCCTTACAATCATTTCTAGGTTTCGCCAACTTCTACAGAAGGTTAATCCATTTATTGGAAAATATAAATAAAGCTTTCAAAGAAGGTTCATCCATTACTTTTACATAATTGTGACACAACGGACACATCTTACATGCTCTTCGGTACCCTTTTATTGGTCTGATCAGGCTCAAAAATAATTTGATGCCCTAAAGCAGAGGTTTACAAGCGGCTCAGTGCTGCAGAATTCCAATCCGCGTTTATGGTGGACGCGGATGCACCTTTGGTAGTCATAGGTGCAGCATTCTCTCAAAGATGCCCTGTGAATAACTGTCTTCATCCAGTCCATCTTCCTCTAGCCTGGCAGACCTTTTTTCGGTGCATACTGTTTCTTTGGCTTCGGTCTCATCTCTAACAGAGGTCCACAGTTAATTTATTTTTGGCGAGCGCTTACGAAGACACTATCAGTGCGAGATATTATTGTGCTCACCATGCAGATGCAGACAGCTCAACCGAAAGGGTGAATCAAAGCCAAGAACAATATCTAAGGTGCTTTAGTTTACCGTACCACAAGTCCTGGGTGGTGTTGCTCCAATTTGCAGACCTCTCGTATAATAATTCAGTGCATTTGGCCAAGAAGGTCTCAATTATTTGCATTATTCAGACAAAATCTGACAATACCAGAGGATCTGCTAACACCCACATCAGCCTATGGGTCAAATGACAGTGTGAAGCACATTCAACAAGTCCAGAAATGCATGTCTGGGATTGCTGTTGGTACTGTTCAGAAGAGAATTGGCAGGCATTTTGGTGCTGCACTGCCCTTGGGCAGAACAATTACTGATATGTAGTGGACATTTCTCTTCTGCGAAAGGATGGTGAGCTGAAGACTCTGGTTGAGACTAACCCGGAATATAGGCCGGTAGTAGAGAAACTCCCAGAACCCCCCCCCCACTTGTTTATCCATCGCTCAATGAGCCAGCAGCTACACAAGGGACAAACCAGAATTAAGGTGCAGGCGGACACTCATTGCCAAACTGGTCCGGCTTATTGGACAGGGGCCTGGCTATCCATGAAACACCTGCGGCTATTGGGGACACGCAAGGTAATTCCACGCTTCACTGGGCCCTACGTGGTTGAATTGGTCATTCAACCACATAGGGCCTATTGAAACAGAGGCCTTGCGCCTGACCTTACAGCATGCCTGGCGGGGACACCCAGAGTTTCACACCATCTTTTTGCTGCCTTTTCATTCGACCTTGTGGTTCTCCCCGGCTCCTGCCCTCATTCCTCTGTATGGCTCCAAAGAATAAGAGGTAGACAACATCTTGGTCTCCTACACTCCAAAGGGTGCTTTTTAACATCATTAATTGGAAGGGGTATGGGGCAGAGGACAGGACATGGGAGCCAGCGGGTAACGTTCATGCACCCCATATGCTTTGACGCTTTCCTGCTTTGCATCCCAAATGCCCGCATGGATCACCAGCATTGGGAGAGGTTACTGTCAGGTTTTCTCATGACAGCGGCTGAACGCTATCTGCTAACGCGTTCCAGGGCAAGCACATTTAAGGAGCAGCAATGTCATCACAACACTTGCTCTGTGCTTATGCTGTTCTCACATTGCCTCCGGGTGCAGCGGAAGCCAGAAGTAAAATCAGAGGACTCAGTAGCTGTGTGCGATTCTCATAATTTTTCCTAGGCGAGCAGCGTTTTGGATCTGGTTTGTTGGATGCTTTGGATCTTGACCTGTAGTATTCCATGGTCTCCCTTGATGTATGGCTTAGTGGACCGTGGTGGCGATTTCTGTTTGGTTGTGTATGTTGGTCACTTGAACCTTGGATTTGCTTACATGACCTCTTTAGCAGATTTCCTGAGTTTCTATGTTGTTTCCCTGCAGGCCGATTTCATCGAAGCCCGGATGTCGAACGCTGTAGGAAACATCTTTCCCTTTCCGCCCTTCCCTGTATTTCTGAAGCAGGTGGCACCCCCGCAACCCTCGTTCCCTTCCCTGTCCTCCTCCTCCACAGACCCAGTCATCTGCTCAGCGGATAACACCACAGTCACGCGACCCAATCTCCAGTTCATCACACAAACACACACCCACCCACACATCCACTGACACATTAGCCCCCTCCCCAAACCTTCCCTTTACCCGACAGTATGTGCCATGTTAAGACCATTCCTCTATGCGCAGTAAACGCATGCATAGTTCCCCAAAAGGTCGTCTTGCAACAAAAGCGGCCTTTCAGGGAAATCGCTGAGACGAAAGATAGCTGAACGCCCTTGGACTGTTGTGGTGAGTCAGTTCTGTGCTTTTCAGTTTGCATTCCTCATTTGAAGCAATAATGGATCTACTCTCCAGAAACCTGTGTCTGTGTCCAATTATGCTGCAAAGCTGGCTGCATGCCTTTCATCCAGGCTATGTTCTTTTTTCTAGAGGCGTCCTCGTACCATTCAGGGGTAGGTCCATGGGCAGGGTTGGTGGACGTGCGACATGGTAACGTCCAGTCCAGCATGCCATAGCGTCTGGCTGTCTTCTGGTCTGTGGACTCGTCACTCCACAAGCCCATTGAGAGCCCTGCCCATAGGACACCAGAAGGAAGGATCTAAGCACGAGATAGGTGCCAATTACCTGTACAATCTGAAGGTGTAATGACTGATGTGTAAAGGGGCAAGTCGTCTTGCAGTTTGGGCGAATTATGGCCCATTTCTCCACCTGATCGTGTAGCTGAAGTCTGGTTCCCATCACCTCCACTGGTGCATCAGAAGATAAGTTCCTTTCTACATGAGATGTCTCCGAAGGATCTACAAATCTAGTATCCACTCCCAACATTTTCCATTCAACAATGTATGATATAATTCAAGCATCAAGGCCAGTAGAAAGATATAGCTAGCACAACTAGAGAAACAAAGTGCACTGCATTCAGTGAAAGTTCTAGATTAGTGATAAGAGAAGAGGGGGAAAGGAGATTGGGAAGGCATTTACAAACCACATTAAGTGGACATACATCTACAGTATGACCTGGCCTTCATGCAGTCATCAGCAAATGTAGATATGCTAGTGAAAGAATATGTAGAAAGCGAAAAGAGAAGAATGAATGGTTTGCCTGAGGGAGCCTCTGCCCCACAACTAGGGTTCTGGTAGTAATACAGGAAAACCAAGATGACACTTGCAAATATTTCAAGGGTTTTATACATTTTTGTGGGGCCTCCGGCTGTTCCTCCTTCTTGTCTGCCCACAAATCTCTATCCTAACCAAGGTGTCCATAGCCCCAGGTAAATTCTGCAGACTGGTAACTCCTACTGTCTCTGTTCTTCGCTTATACTAGAGGTAGTCTTCTCTGAAGGCAGGCTACCCTAACTCGCCCAAAGACTTCCTAACTTTCTGCTCTCACCAAAAGGTTTGTGTTCTAAAAAAAAAAGATTTGGGATGGTGTCTTTCACTTACTCTGTGGTAATCAGGCTTGTCAACTCAAAGCAATGGGTTTAAGATGGCTGTAACAGACTGAAGAATGTACATTTTATATGGCGTAAACAATTTGCCATCAGAGCCACACATTAGAATGAACATGGCCCATATTGAATTGCCAAGTTCTACAGTCACAATGTACATCATAACATGGGCAACCTGAAGACAAACACTACCGTAGCAAAGGAAGCTTGTTTCCTGCATGACCAAACAAAAATGCTAAATTCTTAAACTGTGGGAGGGACGCAGTTAATAAGGTTAAGTCACTAATCTCCAATCTTTAAGAATTCTATGTTAGCCTACTAGACAAAGGAGGGATGTGACATACAAAAGACTACAGTTGGCCTGTTGTGCTTTAACAGATATTTTCTCAGACTACAAGCATGGGGTTTCGACAGTATAAGTTAAGACGATTTAACTGCCCCTTTTCGCTACAGGGTGCGAAAGGTGAAGTTACAGAAATCTAATGTAGAATAAGTCTCCTAAAGGACGGAGCCTAAGAGCTGAAATTCTAAAAATGCCCCTGTGTAACAGGCCTTCTCCGACTGCACAAAGTGAGACTTGAACATTTGAAGTTACAAAGATCTTAACTCTGATAGAGGGGAACACCGATCAGCAGGTGCAGGCGCAAGCTGCATTTGTGTCTGGCGGGCTGCAGAGAGGCAGATAGATGGCAGTACACTAACTCAGCGAGGAAACCATTTATCATAAAGTGGCTTCTTTTTCTTTCCAGCCTGTGTACAATGGTTCTTGCTGAGGCTGTGTTTTGACTGGTCATGGAATACATGGGAAAGATGCGTTTTCCATGCATTTTAAACTATAATTACTGTCTCATTGTTCCTACTCAACATGTTCATCACTTATACAATAGTTTTACCGTTAGGATTGATGGCTTGTATGTAATGTTACCTTTTCTATTCTTGCTGCTTGTTTTATAAAAAGGCATGCTTTTGGGACAGAATGGGTTACATTAAAATAATACACACATACACACCTGCAGTCTAGGCAATTCACTTAAAATACATGCGGCATACTAGAAAAACCTTTTCACTTTAATTCACCACTGGTGTGATCTGGAGTTAATTAATGAAGATGTATATTTTTTCTTAAAAACAAGTAATCCCACCACACCTCTCATATACTTTAATCCTAAAATACACAAAAGTCAGTTAGATCCTCCAGGACGTCCTTTTGTGTCCATTGGTAGCTTACTCAAAAATACTTCTACATTTGATTATTTTTTTTCAACCTTTTGTCTTAAGTTTAAGTTCATATATCCGTGATACTTCGGATCTTTTGACAAAATTAAGTGAGGTAGATTGGGAATCCCATTACTCTTTGGTTTCTCTGGACGTTGTGTACCCTCTATAAGTCCATTCAACATCAACATGGTCTTAATGTTCGTCGATCCTCTTTAGAAAGCAGATCACTAAGCTATCAACAACATAATGATATGCTTTTAGAAATGTTAAAATTTTGTTTAGAGCATAACTATTCTCTAAGGTACAGCCATGGGGTTATGCATGGCACCCATGTATGCTAAGCTATACATGGGTTGGTGGGAAACAAAAGTTGCATGGAGGGAGGAGCTGGAGCCATTTACCCAATGTATAGTAATGTGGCATCGGTTTATAGATGACCTGTACATCATATGGGATGGGACAGAAGCTGAGCCATTTCGTTATATTAGCATTCTCAATCATAACATGCTTAACCTTGAGATAACTACCACAATGAGCAAAACAGAATTGATATTCCTGGATGTCAAAATCCAAGTTATTGACAATATGCTCCAATCTAGTTTATATAGAAAAGCTACAAGCTACAACTCCACCCTACATGCAAAAAGCCACCACCTGATTGCACTTAACAAATTAATACCTCATGGTGAATTTTTGAGAGCCAAATGAATATGTAGTAGGGATATTGATTTCCAATTAGAAGCAAAACGCATCGGCCACAGATTTGTAAACAGAGGTTACGCCAAAAACACAGTGGCAGAGTGTTATAATGAGGCAGAACAGCATACAAGTGCAGATCTGTTTAAACCCAGTGTTAAACCAACTGATGATACGATTAGGTTCATCACTGGTTTTAATCATCAAGCAGGAAAAATCAAATTTATCATGCACAAACATTGGAAGGTGCTTATGACATATACAGACCTATACAAGGTTTTGGGCTCTATGCCTAGTGTCACATACCGCAAAGCCCCTACCTTTCTCTTATCTCCTAGCATGGTTATCACAGACACTGAAATACATAACGAGCCTATGGCCAAGAACCACAGTGTTGGGTTTAAGAAATGTTTAATGTTTGACTTAATTTCCCAAAAAACATCTGTGGACTCTAATGCAAAAACATTGACATACACAGAATTACATGTTTAACTAAATGTGTGGTGTATGCCCTTACATGTGGCGGTGGCCTACACTTCATAGGCTCTACGATAGGTCCCTTGAAGTTGTGGATTTTGCAACATTACACAGCCATAAAAAATCGAGATCTAACATACCCCTTGACGGCACACTTTGAAAAAACAATAGCAACATCAAATCGATGTTGTTTCTAGGCCTGGCTCACATACCACAACATAAGAGGCTAGGCAATGGAGAATTGAAATTGCGCCAATTAGAGGCTCAACTTATCTGTACATTTGATACTCCGAGGCCACAGGGTTTAAATATTGATTCTGAAATGTATGTTTTCTTGAATCAGTTATTCTATGTCCATGGGTTTATCATTACTGTAATTATTTAATTCATTTCATGCACTCGAGATGCATGCTGTTTTCATGAGATGAGCCTTAAATTTAGGGAAATTACCTTTCTTCCGAGACCTGGAATGTGGAATTATGGTTACCAGGTTATTTTGATAATCCAGTAGAGTAACAGACTTGTGCTACTTTATATTCCCTCCTTTTATTCTTTCCCTCTTGTTGTTTTTACTTCCTATCCTTGTCAATATGTTGACATTGACTTGGGAAATGCATCTTTGCACAGGGATTTACTCATAACTTTTTTATGTTCCTGCTTGTTCTGCTCTATTTATTGGTGAAATTTGCACAGCAGAAGCATTAACTATTAAGATTGTGATATATGCACGTGCACTTTCTCTCAACTAGAACTGTGAAAATGTTTTCCATTATGGCCAATTTTCACAGTATTTATATCGAATGATGCTTGCATTTGCACTTTACTAGGTTTTGTATCATTAAATACTTTTTGAATCAAAGAATCAAAGAATCAAAGCGTTTGTCAAATCGGGGGTTTCTTTCTATGAAGTAAATTGATAACTTGCCCATTTCCAAAATGTTTTTCTGGAATGGAATATGCACTTGCCATTAACAAAGTCAACAACTAGGCATTGACACTTTGTGACATACGCACATGCACTTTAATTTAATTCCATTGTATTTGTCTAAGATGTCCTTTGTTTATATTTATTACTGTTCATTTGTACAGCAGCTATATAGAATGGTAGATGCACTTGCACTTTACCTTCCTAGACATCTGAACATCAGCTTATTTAGGACAGAATGCATCTGATGTGCATTGACAATGTGTTTTTTGCACAAACATTCATGCAATATGGCATATGCACATGCTGTTCATCATAGTTATTAATATAACCTTTATACGGTACACCCTAACCTGTATTGCTGTACAGCAACACTTTCTAGGAAGAAGGTCTGTGAATGATCGGCATATCCATTGCCACTCATATACACATGTATTCTCACAACATTGCTGTCCCCATTAACTGTTAAGTGAGCATTGACTCCTAATACGTTCTCTTTAGTGTGCTCTCCATCTGGCAACCCCAGAGGCAGGTTGGAATATTGCAGGATCACTGCATTATGGTCAACATTAGACTGCATTTACTTTTTTATGAATACTGCAGTTCTGCTCTCTTTACAACATACATACCCTCCAGGTTGTCCTGTTTCAACAGGAATTATTTCCTAGACGCAACATTTTCTAAAAACATTAGCGCACTTACGCAAGCACTCTCCGTTATTCTGTTTATATGACTGTTTTTGTTTCGGTAGAAAGGCAAGCAAAGCGAGTTTATCCCGTTGTTGGCATTTACCCGCCAATTATATCTAGCTCATTAAGATTTCATATATCTATGGCTGTAATAAGCATGTCAAACATGGTGGCCCTTTTTTAAATGGATACTATACAACATATCAAAGCCACGTTATCACATGACACAGGGGATATAATGGTTTAAAATGCACGGAGATCGTCACAGAGAGGATTTAACTTGCCTGAAGAAGCTAGAGTCTCGAGCAGAACGCGTGGCGCTTCCCACCCGGATGGGCGAGTTTGTTAGATATTTGGTCTACCCATATTGGTAAACTATGTTTTTTACCTTTTAGTGTGTGATGCACTTTTTATTAAAATAAAGCTAATTTTGCAAAAACTCAGTAAGGTCTTGAGAGCTTGGGTTTTTCTAGCATGCCCCATGTATGTCTAGTGAATTGCTTAGTCTGCAGGGCTATACGTGTTTACATATATTGAGCCTAGCCTGCTCGCACCCTTAAGCACCAGCTATGAGACAGTTGGCACATCTTGAAATGGTACCCCTTTGAGATGACAGTAGTGTTGCTAATATTTAACCCCAGAGTCGGGCAAATGGACCGGACAAAATCTTTTTCCAGAAAGCATTTTTAAAAGGAGGCTAGAGAGCGAGTATAGAAGATGGCTCAGCATCAGAAAAGGCAAATTCCCATCCAATGCAGGAGAGCCGTGTTTGGTTGGCTGCGATTATCAAATTGTGATGCTGCAAATATAAACTTTACTGTCACAATCGCACAATTGGGAGGATTACCAGCAAATGTATTTAAAAACTCCAGCCAACAGAACCAATAATGTGTAAGCAACTCTCCCGATAAGAAAGACTTAAACACTATCCAATATCGCCCACACTAGTTTTCTGAATTGGCTTCAACTCACAATAATCATGTAAACTGGAAGGTAGGCTTGTTTATCTACAATCAAATGTCAGGCATGGACTGGACCTTTAGCCACACCCCAACCGCTCACTAGAATTTGTAGCCCGTTTTCATCCAAATCGTGAAGGGCTCTTTTTGCAGACTATGAACTCCTTAATGAACATGTTTAAATTATACGAAACCTTCATTAACATAATGCTGCACAGCACCACATAGCACCTGACAATGAGAATATATCGGGGTCTTTCCCTCTAAAAGTGAGGACATACCCAAGTGGTATTCAAAAAAACTGGGACAGCTGCAAGCTGCCTATTCACAAGTTACAACTCAAAGACACATGGCTTTAGCCATGTTTCTTCCCTCCGGTTGCACAACCTCTATAGCAAGCTGTGACAGCTGGATTTCAATTTATAGCTGGCTGTATTTGCAGCTTCTAGGTACTACATCCATCACATCCTTATCAATACTAGGAGACATTATGGGAACAGAGGGGGCTGCTGCCGACATTCTAGGCTGGACCATAGCAACTAATAGTTATCACATGGATGAGAGCATCATTGTACCTTTATTAAGAGGCAGGGGGTCCCCACTAGATGCAATTTGTGGGCATAGTGCCACCCACTTTGCAATCACTAGGCAGAAGGCTTGCAGAAGCACAGAAAAAGGCTAACAATTATAGTAAGCCAGACAAAGAGGTACACCAGCAAGGGAGATCCTAAAGAGGTAGGGGTCTTTTCCAATGAAGGAGGTGGTAGAACACCCCCGCCCATCAACCTCCTACAATAAAGAAAGAAAAATACCCAAAGCATAAACCAAAGAATGAGAAAGCTAGAGGAGACAGGGAAGCCCCTCAGTGGCAAGGCACTCACCGCAGTAGACCACATTGGGGCAAACCTAGGGGGCAACCATCAAAGAATTTCACTGAAAAAACAAAAAGGTTTAAGAGCAAGAGAGAAAGATTCAAGTGGGATAATGTGTGTGAAGAGGAATTCATATGCATCAAATAAATCTTGGTGAATGATCCCGTCTTGAAAGGGGCCAGAGAAGAATTGGCAGTATATTTGTACATGGATCCAAGTGAAAATGGATTAGGTTGCATGTTAATGCGGTTTGATGGAACAGAGACGCATACATTGGTGTTCGCCTCCCACTCCTTAAGGTATGCAGAGAAGAGATATTCCGTTGTGGAGTTGTGGAGATGCGCTTGCATGTGTCTAGGGTGCAGAGAAGTTGAAGTGTTATCTTTGACAGACCACACAAACTATTAGCAGCAATAATTAATAAAAAGGGGTTGTCGTCTATATCAAGGAGGATTGTTCACTGGATAACTGGAATGCAACGACTGGATTTTGACATGGAGTATATAAAAGGGAGAGAGGAATGTTGTAGCTGATGCCCTGTCAAGGAACTATATAGAAGGCAAGGCCATTTCTGAGCAGAGTGAAAATTCAGAAGTGAGGTTATGTTTTTGCAAATTCAAAAGTGACAGGTGAAAAGGAATGCAATGCATGCTGTCAAGCTGATGAAAGTATCAGAGAGCGATGGAGTATGTACGGTTGGGCTGGCCCAGAGAGGACGCGGGTGAGGAATGTACAGGATTCAGGAGAAGATCAGAGGACACAGATCAGAGATAATGATCAGAGGACACAGTTGTACCTGAAGGCATGAGGAAGTCAGTAATTGAGATTGCCTATGAAGGTCATTTATGGGCGAGTAAGTTGAAAGTCTGATTATAGAGGATTACTGGTGGCAAGGTACAGATGCAGATATGGAGAGATTGTTGAAGGAGTGCGTAAAATGCTGTGGCAGTGATGAAGTGTTACAGGCAAGGGTTCCAACGATGAAAATGGTAATTCCGAGCACGGTGCCGGATTTAGGAACGCTAGATATATTGGGGCCTTTGTGTCTGAGAGGGGGCCCAGGGCAATTATATAATAGTAGCAGTGGACATACTCTGGGTCGGATTGTGTAGTCCCTGGGGGCTGGTTTCTGCCCATGCCAGTTTGAAGAAAAAAATATATATGTATATATTTTTTTTTTTTTAAAGTTGCCAAAAAAAAAAGAAGATTTTTTTAATCAAAGCACCCTCAACGGCATAATTCATCAAAGCAAGGTACCACATGTTACCTTGCTTTTATGATTGATTTGCATGCAGGATGTGTGCATCAAATTATGATGCATGCATCACTCACATCCTGCTGCAGCATACAGCCAACTTTGCACCAGACCTGCAGATGAACTTACCTGGTCTGCTGTTAAATCTCAGTTACCAGTTTAATGGTAGCCACTACAGAGTAATTGCTCATTTTACTATAGCCGATATTATAGGTCAGTGGGTTGAGCACTCACTGCTGCGATGGGTGTGTGATCTGCAGGTTGCAGGTTCGAATCCCATCAAGGCCATCTCAGCCTTTCATCCTTCTGAGGTCGATAAATGAGTACCAACACACGTTGGGCGATGTGTGCATATTTGTTCTATTAAAAAAAAGAGCTTAAGCATAAGTGCTATACAATAACATTATCATTTGGCCTTGGACGTCTGCTTGCATTCACAGTAATTTGACAATATGAATCTATACACACATATATTAATGATACATATGGTGATCCATTCTTGTATGGAATGTATATCACATTAGTGAAATCATAACCATATTTTTCGTAGTGTACTTAGGAACCATGCTATTTGATGCCACTGCCTGTTTTGTCAAGGGGTAAAAGGTTGTGTTTCATCGCTTCCTGGGATGTCACTTTCGGGTGGGGGCAAATGACATCACTTCCGGTGATGTCAGAGGTCAAGGGTCGTGAGGCAAGGGGTGGGGCACTTGTACTTGGGTGTCGGGCCTATTTTCTGTCTGAGTCCGACCCTGGACATACTGTCTAAATGGTCACAGGTGTGTGTGTGTGGTGATATCAGTGCGCTGAGGGGGATACCATTTTTAGAGTCAATATTTTTGAGGGAAGGATTTCAGCACAAGTTGTTCACAGTCAGTGGTCTGCAATTTGTGGCAAAGGAGACAGCATTGTAGACCAGTGCAACAGAACTTTGATGGATGTGGTAATGATTATGACATTGACAGGAGGAGACTGGGTACGAGCAGTGATGAACAGAGTTTTACAGGTTGGCCCCTCATGACACCACTGATGTATCCCCATTGGAGAGTCTGAGAAGGAAGCCAAATACTAGGCTGTGTACGGGGTGGTTGGAAAGGGCAAGAGAAGTGGAAGTGAATGAGGAGGTGAAGGAGAATAATGGAGATTATGGAAAAGGGCTGGTCGAAATACTCTACGCTGCATCATTAAGGGCAATTTGGAAAGGCAAAATTGGACTAAGGAAAGGGTGGCTCTACTACCCACAGGAAGAAAATGAGTAGATGCCAGCAATGTCAGACAAGAGTCGAAAGGCATTTTGTAAAGAAGGAGTTGTGCTCAGATATGAAGTGGAAAATAAAAACATGTAAATAGGGGAGACAAAACATGTAAAGTTAATAGCAGAGGAGATGCAAAGAGTAAGCTAGACAATGCTGTGTAAAATGTGGAATGGCTTGGATGTAATGTTTTGGTTTGAAAAGAGGAGGCTGGAAGGAGCGGAGAGTAGAAGCAGGCTGTTTTTCTTTCCTTGCAACCTATGAAGACATAAAGCTATGATCCTGTAACATCAGTTACATTACTTACCGACATAATACGATGTCTGATGCCAAAGGGGAGTGTTAACTATGTACATGTTTTGGAAAATGTTTAAGGTGTCCGGGCACTGGATAACCGATACACTGCATGCACACTTTATTTAAGAAAGGAGGAGATGAAAAGCAAGTGAAATGAGCCATCTGTTCTAAGAAACACAACAGCAAAAGGTTGCCCGTTTAGCAAAGTTTGAAAGTTTAGTAATAAACTTCTGTACAAAAATGATCAAAAAAGGTGTCACAGTACAGAGAATGCACAAAACACATGCCCGGGTTCGACTCGCAATGTAAAGAAAGCAAATGGAAACAGAACAATGCCATAATGGACAAAAGTATACAGCAGGTGACATTCCATCTCAAGAGGGAATATAAAAATGTACTGAGAGAGAAAAAATCCAAACACTCCTTGAAAATTTGGAATGTTTTAAATTAAGCTGTATCCTCTCACAGTACAAAACTGTTTTGGGAATTGGTTGCAAAAGGTAGTGTCAATGACGACACAGAAGAGGGTTTAGTTTCACAAGGAAGGTGGATGTTTCATGTTGAAACTTTTTTTTTATGACCCACGGCTATAGGGGAGTTTTCAGGTAGATAGCCCAGGTATTAACACTGAATTACAGACAGCTAGCACAGATCTTCAAAAAGGTAGAGCCCTAGGTCAAGACAGCTTAAAACCATAGTTTTTTAAAATCTGGTTTGCAGACCGGTGGTTGACGATTTTGTATAGACTTTTTAAAGCCATCACTGGCTCCAAAAGGGCTGCCGATTCAGGACTTCATTATTTTATAAGGGCTCAGCTAATGACCCAAAATGCTATATCCCAATTTCATTGCTGGACATATGAGATATTTTCAAAATGTGTTCTAGCACGGTTGGAGGAATGATTATATAGGCGGGACATAGTACAGCGCACTCAAGGACGTTTTAGTACGCTGGACCACTGTTCCACATTAAATTAAATCATTGAGAAATATTTTAGAATTCGGGGGTGGTGGAGAGATTTTATGCAGCCTTAAACAGAGACTACTTTGGCAGATGATCACAATATGGGGATGCCTGCGGAACTCCTAAAACTAGAGGCTGCAATGAGATGCGCTAAAATAACTCCTAAAATCCAGTATTTCTGAACCAATAGGGAAGTGAAGCTATGATGTCCAGTTGGCCCATTATTATTTATTCTTTTTAAGTCAGATTTTGATCCCAGTGAAGCTGCTGCAAATGTATTTCTACCTTCCTAGACTACAGCGGACAACATGGTTATTCTCTCCGACACCAAGCGGCCTTGATCAAGGGCTCAGAAACGCAAACACATACATGGATAACCATAAACTAAAATTAACTTGAATGGCATTTCTTGGCCTGCTATATACAAGGAAAGGTGCATATTAAATATCATTTGGAAAGGGGAACACTAAGACTGAAAGGTTTAGCTAGGTTTTACTTTATGTTTGGGGCAAAGAGACTAGACAAGTGCTTCGAAGTTTATAAAATGAAAGTAAATTTTGTATGGAATAGAAATTTTGGGTTTTAGAGATCACAAGTGGCTAAAGACAACCCAGAATATATTTCTATGTCAGCTGGTAGGGCTCTCCCCAGGCTCTGTGAAATGATATGGCATTTAGAACGTGCCTGTACACAAGTGTTTCTAGGCACGAAAGGCATCATGAGTTAGACACAGACAACAGCTTCAAGTTGGTTAAGTTTTTATTAACTTCAAAAGGAATGATTGAGTAATGCCCAACTTGCGCTATTCTAAGGTGGGATTTCCCTACCTAAAGAAATCGAAATATAGTCTGCGTCGGGAAGACCACAAAGAAAATGTTTGTCCAAAACCTGTACTTGCAATCACAACTAATTGTATACAATGTGTAGGGATGTCAGCATCAAAATGATTATTGTTTGAAATAAAGTTCTGAGCTTCTTCCCGCTCTCATGGCTTGTAATCTGCTGTCACCCCAACCCCCATACAACGCAGGGGTTCACTTCGCCAAGAGTTCAAAGTCTTCTAGGTTTTCAAAACACCACAATTCCTTGGGACATTTCCCAGCTCTTTGAACATCAGTACCTCTCACTGGCTTTCATAGATAGTTCTGTTTCTTAATTTCCAAATCACATAAGCGGATGTTGCAAAACACAAGCTTCTTTAAGGATACTTTCCTTGGCTTCTCCACACAGTAGGGCATTCGGTATAAGCGCAGTTGTCGGACCACACGGTCCACCCATTACAGGTCATGCAGCTGATATCCCTTCTTGACCGCTTTCCATCAACAACTGGCCACTGCCTTCCTTTGGCAGTGAAGCTTGGTTCTTTCATCATTTTCACACTCTAATAACACTGTTCTGTGGCTTTCTGGGCCACTGTGCACTGTGCAACCCTTTGTATATTCCCCTGGGCTCTTGCCAATACAGATTTCCTCTTACCCTGCAGTTCCTTTAACTCCTTTAGCTTGGCTTCTCATAGCCTTCTTGATATTCTCTTGCTTTTGCACCTGCTTGGGTCTCAAACAGTACATTCTGTGGTATCTGCCATATGTATCACCTTTCTTTCACTCCACTTGCAAGTGCTCACAACTTGCTTTTGCTCTGGGAGCCAGTCAAAAGGGCTTTAAATGTTTTTTAGTTTGTTCGATGTTAGGAAAGATTTCTCTTTACTGCACCTTTCCTTCCATCTGTAGAACCTCAAACTTCTTGCTTTTATTTTTGAATCTGACCTGTACTTTTTGCGGTGCAGTGAACTCTAAAGCTTCACTACACTGGCTTTTGCTCATATTGCATGGGGAAACGGACATGTCCTTCAGGCTGTCAGTACAGTACTGGGAAACATTGTTTCCCTTTGTCGGGTTATTGTGTTACTAATTCTAGTTACTTTTATATCCCTTGTGGTAACGTTTTATCATTGTACAATGCATCTTACACTGCAGCACAAGGGGGTAATTTTTGTTTTGCCCTAGACTAACGCACAGAGGATTTACTCTAAGTGTGCTAAAAGGATAAGATGGTGGCAGCAGTGACTTTTTCCCACTTTTTGGGAATTTTCAGTTTAGCCTTACTGCATTTTCCACGTTTGGCTACTAACTGTGGCTAGTGTCCAAACAGGACTGTGCCACGTGGTTTTTCATCTGTCCTTTTGCCATCTTGTTCTTTAGCCTTCTTCCTGGCCTGAGAGGCTAGGAAAACCCAGGAAAATGCTTATAAGGACTTCCAGTGCCCGGGAAAGCACAAGCTTTTGGCGGGCTACTGGAGGACTGTTTGTGTTTGCTGGCAGGATGTGGGCTGGGACTGTCTGGTCCCAATCCACAAACTGGTTTCAGTATGTGAGTGGTATACATGAATGTTCCCGCCAGTGGTCTTGAATGGACCACTGCTGGGGTGGGTGTGTGGGCTAGTCCTGCTGTTGGCTAGTGAGGGCAGCAACTCTTACCTGGCTTTTCGGATAAGAAGAGGACCCCTGCACCCATTCTTCAGAGATCCTGGAGAAACCTGAAGGAGCCAAGTATCCTATCCAGCTGCGAGACCCGTGAAGGAGGCCTGGCGACCAACTTCTGCTGCTGTCCTGGAGGAGCGCTGTCTTGCTTGTGATCTTTAGCAGTCCTGCAAAGGGGCTGCGGACCCTCAGAGTGGAGGGACCATCCATTTCTGAGGTCTACTCGGGGCCCTGCCAAAGGAAGCCTTCGGAAGTGCCCTGGAACTGTCCCTGTGGCTGACCAGCTAGGATTTTGGCCTACCGTGCTGCTGGCATCACCGTTCTGAGTTTTGAACTGGAACTTGGGGGACCCTCAGCTGGCCCTACGAGACTAACCTCTGAGAATGTTCGGCATCCTAGCATAGAGGATACCTGAGATAGGGGGAAAATCTGACTGCAGCTGCTGGGTCCCTTTGCATCCCTGTGCTGCGGTCACCACCGTTCGAAATCACTTACCTGACAAGAGTCCAATCCTGAAAGGGGTCCTGCATCGGGATCTGCTGCATTCCTCACTCGAGAGTCCTTGCAAAAGTGAAAGACACCAACCGGAGACCAGCTCCAACCTGCAACCCCTGTGAATCAAGGACTGCAACATCGGCAGAAAAAGCAACCTCGGACCCTCTTCCTTTGTCCTGCCAAGTCTGGGGAAGAATTTGAGTGTGGGGGGCGGGGGGTAAGTTACGGAGCTTCTAATCTACCCCTATGCTCCCATTATAAATCAATGGGCTTATAATAAACCTTAATTCTAAAAATACTGGCTTTGCCATTGCTTGCTTGCGCAAGACCTCTGAAAGTTGGGGCTACTTTTGGTAGTTCGTTTTACTTGTACCTTAACCCTAAGATACCTTCACTGGACCCCAGAGACCCTACCTGCATTTTCTCCTGCTTCATAACTTCTGTGGAACCTTTACCTGATCTATTGGGCAAAAGGCCTCAGACAATTTAGGGCTGGACAATTTTTGTTAGGAATCATCTGTGTAGACCTTGAGTGCATAATACCAATCTAACCTTTCCTTTGCAGGAGTTTGTGTATGTACATATGTATCTTTTGTTTATTAGTCTTGTGTGATAACTGTACTTGCTGGTAGTCATTTTCATAGTGTTTTGCCCCCCCTACACCTCTTTCACAAGAAGAGTTGTCTATTCACTATTGTCTCGCCATCACCAACCTGTTGCCAACACTTGGATTTGACTTTATGGACACATTGACTTGGTGTTCCACCTTCTCAACTCTCATGCTGGACCTCCCCGGGATCTCGCACTCGGGATGGCCCTGAATCATGCCGTGCCCTTCTCGATTCCTTGCCTACATTCTCAGTTCCCTGCAACATTGTGTTTTACTAACCTCTGCAACTGTATTCACTCTTCCCTCTGCTTCTGTGCTCTTTTTCACTGTTTATTCTCTGTTCTCACCTCCTCTCCCTCCCTCTCTATTTTCTATGCACTTTTTCTATCAGAATTGTCCCTTGCCCTAGTATGATAGCAACAAAGTTTGTCCCCGCCCCCCCTTATTTATTCCTCCTCACACCCTCCCTTCCAGCACTATATGAAATGTCGTCAGGCCTAGTACGATAGTTGCTTGTTTTGTTCCTCTCCCTCCTTCTCATCCCTTCTCTTGTGAAATTCCAGCTCTACCAGAAATGTCGTCAGGCCTAGTACGGTAGTCGCCCGTCTGTTTCTCATTCCTTCCTATCTGTGTCTTTGCACTTGCTCTATCTGAAATTTCACCAGGGCGAGTACGATGGTTCATTTCACATTCTTGTTCATGGCCTGTAAGAATGTCATTGTATTTCTTCCTTGTTCCCTCCCTTGCCGTGAAGTGCTTTGAAACACATTGTGTATAGGCGCTATATAAATAAACTACCATATCATAAATAAATAACTACATTTTTATACATCCTGTCTAAGTGTAACTTGTGATTCCCATTGTGTGACCTCATTGTGGACCCTTTACAAGGGCACCACCTCTGAAGATCTTAGCCTAGACCGACTGTCACTGCTACCTGAACTGGTTTGGCTACAGCGCCCCAGAGTTGTCCTTGTCACAATATAGGTTGGCCTTCTATACATCTGTCCAGCAGGCCAGAGTATAGAAAATCATTCCCAAAATTCTTTATTCAAGAGTACTTGTTTCAATCTTCATAATTGCTTGTAATAACTTTGTCCCTTCAGTATTCAAAAGTACTTGTTTCAGCATTCACAATTGCCTTTCTTACGTTCCACTCTTAAACGTTACATGAATATATTGCACGTATTGACAAAACCACCTTCTTGCCGTACCCGGATCCCTTTCCCAGGTGAACTCACTGGATGCCTTTCATAGCACTTCTGCGAGGTCCCAGGCAGCCACTGACTTACAATCCCTCAGGGTGTCTCCATGTTGCAATGCAGCAGCGTTCTGTGGATTAGCTCCCTCAGTCAGCATGCTGTCAGCGGGTTCAGCTTCCCGGCGTGATTCCTCCAGCTGCTGACTGTCTCTTCCTCGCAGTTCACCCAGGACCTCTGCCTTCCAACAGCCTCGCTTTCCACATTGCACCTCGTTTTGGTTCTCCAAAGATTCTTGTGCCATGTCACTCTCACTACGGTCAAAGAAGTTGCATTGCCTTCTCCTGCTACCCAGCTGATCGGCATAAAGTTCTTTAAATATCCTACGCTGAGGTTTGTGCTCATTAGAGCTAGTCTGCTCACCTTGAAACAAATCACATGTAGTCTGCATTGACTCTGTATTCCCGTTCTTCGTCCCAGTACGAAAATGGCATTTTGGGAGGTTTGTCGGAAGTGTGTATAACTCCGTTTCCTACTCGTCCAAGTGTTGAGGGTGTGTTTCTGGTGGACATTTTGGGGAGGGGGGAGAAAAGGGTTGACCGTAGCCCACAAAGGCTTGAGGGATAGAGGGTTAATTTTGAAAAGGGAATAGGGGATACCATGTCTCACCAAAGGACATCATCCCCCCACCGGCCAGGTTCCCTCCACCCAGGGGATTTTCCCTGGCATATCCACCCCCAGGGTCAGGATCCAAAAGCGATGGCCTTTCACTGGCCACCTGAGAGGAGGATCCTGGGGTAAAAGAAGTGAGAACGCCCGCAGGTTCCTCACACTCCAATGAGAATAGAGCTGGGTCTACAGAGTATATGTTTCCTAGCTTATAGTAGATTTTTAATATACTTTAAAAAAATGAAACTGTGCCTTTCAACAAATCCCAATACCATTGCCACCTTCTCCAAAACTGAGAACTTGGAGAGCAGCAGTAAATGGCTCTGGCTCAATAGAGGCGCGAGTTTGATAAATAATTCAATGGGAACTCTAAGTGTGCTTTCGAACCATTGCAGTATGAACAAGATCAAATTATTAGTGAAAGTTTGGGTAAAAAATAAGGCAAAAGAGTATGGGATATATTACTCACCGAAATCGTATTTGTGGTGCTTGTATCTGATATGATGTGTATTACAAGATTTGTTTTCGAAACTCAAAACGTCGAAAGGGCGTGTTCAGTAATACTATCCCTAGTGCAACGTGAACTTTACCCATGGTCATTCATGCGTCGAGGCCCCACAGATTGTTGCTGACATGAGGTTGTAGCGAGAGTACAGATGAGAAAAGCAGAAACAGTGGTAACCCAAAAAACATCTATGCACCTTCTACTCCAGTAGGGGAGGAAGGGTGGTTCCATGTGAATCTAAGACGATAGAAGCACTAGAAATACGATTACTGTGAGTAATGCATCCCTTCTGGAGCTTGTGGATCTGCTTGGATCACATGCTATGCATAGATTAGCGAATAGTATCTGGAGAAGGAGGTGGGAAGTTAGAAGGTACGGTGGCAAAGATATTTTAGGACCGCTTGTCCCACCTGTGAATCTGCTTTAGAGTGTGAGTCAATGCAATAATGCTGTGTGAACGTATGGCATGGATGGATCTACATGTAGCAGCCTTGCAGATGGCGTCCAAAGGGATGTTTTCAATGAAAGCTAAGGTAGCTCCTGTACCTCTGGTAGAGTGCGCTCTTGGTGTGAAAGGTAGAACCATGTTGGATAGGGAATAGCAGAGCTGTATGCACTTCACTATCCATCTGGAGATAGCGTTTTTTTTTATATGTGATCGCCTACTCTACCAGTCGCTATGGAAACAAAGAGTTGGTCTATTTTCCTCAGGGGTTTTGTTTGCATAGTACAATACCAGCCTCTGTACATCAAGTGTATGGAGGCTTCTTTCAGCGGAGTTGGATGGATTTTGAAAGAAGGTGGGAAGTTCTATGGATTGGTTTATATGGAACTTTGAAAAGAACTTAGGTGAGAGCCTAGGTTGTGGTCGGAGGACAACCTTGTCCTTGTGTATAATGAAAAAGGGGTCTTGTACAGACAAAGCCTGTAGCTCACTGGCTCGTCTTATGGAGGTGATAACTACCAGGAATGTAGTTTTATAGGTAAGATGCTTTAGGCTGGCCTTGTGCATAGGCTCAAAAGGTGGCCCATGACCTTGGAGAGCACAACATTAAGATCCCACCCCAGGGGAGCGTTAGAAATTGCGGGTATAGCAGCTTTATCCCTTCCATGAATGCCTTAATGACAGGGACTCTCCACCAGGACACCTTGTTCTGTGAAGTGGTGAAAGCCTGTAGGGCCACCAGATGTACGTTTAAGGAATTACTAGGCCTGAGTCTAGTAAGTTCATCTAGTGTAGAATGTTAGCTGGAGAACATTCTAATGGACTTCGTGATTGTAATCTGCACCACATCACAAATCTTCTCCACTTATTAAAATAGCAGTGCCTGGTGTTGGGTTTTCATGCCCCTTTAAGCATATCCATACACCTTTGTGGAAGGTTTAAGCGGCCAAACTAGGACTTCAGGAACCAAGCTGCCAAGTTCATTGATTGTAGGCGTGGGTGGAGGGATGCCCCCTTGTGTTCTGTCAACATGGTGTACGGGCACAGAAGCTTGATAGGGTTGCACATCGCCAGTTTGAGCAGATGTGGAAACCAAGGCTGTCTCACCCACATAGGAGCAACCAGGATCAGGGTTACTTGTTCCTGGTGCATCCTGCTCAGGAGTGGTGTCGGGGGGGGGGGGGGGGGGGAGCGTAAGCAAATTCCCCTGACCATTTCATCCACCAGGCGTTCCTTGTACCATGGCTGAGGAAACCTGGACGCAAAGTCTGGGCATTGTGCCACGTGGCACACAAGTCTAGTGGGGGGTGACACCCCAGTGTATTCTGTCTAGGATATATCTGTCGAGTTGCCACTCGTGGTCTTCTGGCAGTGGGTGTCTGCCAGAGAATTGAGTTCCTCAGGAAAGCATTGAGATGTTAGGAACATGTTACGCTTGAGTGCCCACTTCCATACTTTTTTGGATAGCTTGAACAGACTTTGAGAGTGTGTGCGTCCCTGCTTGTTCAGATAGAACATGGCCGTGGTGTGGTCTGTGAGAACCTGCACTGTCTGACCCTCGAGATGTTGCTGTAAGGCCTCAAGAGCCTTGAGGACTGCCAAGAGCTCTAGGAAGTTGATCTGTCTTTGGGCAGTAGCGTGTGTCCACTGACCGTGGGCTGTGTGGTGGAGGAAGTGAGGCCCCCCCCCAATCCGGCAAGTGAGGCGTCTGTAGTTAGACTCACTCGTGTTGGTGTAGCGCAAAAAGGTTTTCCTTTGTACAGGTTGTCTTTGGACCACCAACAAAGAGCCTGAACCAGGGTAAGCGAAACAACCACCAGATCATCCCACTTCTGCTTGCCTAAGACTACTGTTTTGCTAACCATTTCTGCATTGTATGCATGCACAGACACATGTTTGGAACCAAGTGATTGCATGAGGTCATGATCCTGAGCAAGCGTGCTGCTTTGCGTACAGTTACCTGGCGAGCGACCTTGTAGTGAGGTATCTGCAACAGCATATTTTGTACTCTATCGTTTGAGTGGAAAGCCAGCTCCTCTTTTGTGTTTAGGATAGCCCCTAGAAACAGTTTTATTTGGCTGGGGACTAGACTTGATTTCTTCCAGTTGATGGAGAAACCCAGATTGAAGAGAAGGTCTATTGGTTTTGGTGTATTTAGACCTTGTGCCAAAGCTATTTCTCTGTTAATTAATACAGACAACCCATTGTACCTATATACTATAGCAGAATACATCAAAATAGGTCCAATGATAAGGTCAGACCTATACCATTGATACAGGACACCTATTAATACATTTGTTTTTATAGTTAATGTTTTAAGATTAAACTAATAATTGTGTTTTAGTGGTTTTAAAACTGGTTGCTACTGGGTGTACAATCAATCATTTTATATTAGCAAACTAAGTCGCTGTATTTTAGTTTTCTATTCATTGTAAATTTGTCAAAAGAAAAAAAGGATAACTGCTACCAGCTGTACAATGTGTAGTCCCTGAGCATTAAATAGTACCATTTCCCAAATGGGAAAAAATCGTCTCACCGTTTCTGTGGCTTGTGCTGCTTCCAAGATCCGTTTCTTCCAACATTTAGTTTCTGGCACATTCTGCTCCTTCTCAAAAAAAGAAAGTATTTCAGGTTTATGGTTACAGTTTCCTTTCTCATCTGGATGGCACCAGGTAGGAAATGCCCTTAAGGACCTGAACTAGCTACATTATAAAGAGGGGCAAGGCAATAAATGCCAATATAATTTATGGCAAGATTTGATCTAAATAAACAGCCTCCCACCCTGCTATCCAGGAGGCAGCCAGCCATTAACAAAGCGCACATCTGCCAAAGGGAGGCTCCCCAAGATGCACTTAACCACCCAGCGCCACCATGTCTTTTCAGTGGCATTGCCTACCCATAGGGCACGCCTGCCAAATGGACATAACCACTGATGGCAGGGACATTGCTTGCCCAGAAGTAATCAACTAAAGAAACTGACAGTCACCAGATATTGCCCACCATAAGACAGAAGACATCCAGAAGAAGTTGGTATTGCAGGAGTGGCAGAGCAAAGAGGCAACTGGCCCAGCTACAGCTATCTTAAAGGACAAGACATCCATGGACTAATCATTAAAGGGAGAGGACATGGTGCAATAGCCCAAACAGGTTTTCAGATAGGACATGTAACCAAACTATAAGTGGTAGAACGGGCACCTGATTTTCACCATAGAATGCAAGCCTTAAAATAAAGGACAAGCCACTGTGCTTAAATGAAGAAGGGCAATCACTTTCGATGCAACAAACCTAGAAGCCACGGTTTAGAAAACTTACAGAATTAACACTTTAATAGTGCTCAAGTAACCCAATAACGAGTGCACCTAATTCTTGGCAAGTATGAAATGTTCGGTTGCCTGCATGTGGAGAAATGCAGTGGCAATTTACTTTTCATGACTGGCTAATGGATAGCTACTCCAAATGCATACCCGTTGTGGGAGTGTTAGGCCCAATTTCAAGTAATGGTTAGAGGAGAGGGGGACAGGGCAGAAAGGGTTAACATAGAATAAGAAAACTAACTAAAAGAAAAAGGAAGGAAGTGAAAAGGACAGAAATGCTCAACGGGGATGGGGATAGAGGATACTACTGTAATAAAACCAAGGGTACCAAAATCCTGAAACTGCCTTTTTTACAGATAGGTAAAGATTTGTAAAAAAAAATAAAAACCAAGTTTACTTCTCAAAATTCACAATTTAGTTACTATTCTTAAAATAAAAAATCCTGGTTTAAGCAAAACCACTGGTCCCAACTCTAGTTCAGTTACTGTCTGCTATTCTTCCCATGTTGCTGAAATTGTGACAATTGCAAGACAAGATGGCAAAGGGGCATATTCATTGGGAATGCAACTGACATAGCGTTTTGACACTTAAGATTATGAAGACTTTTTCACTATAATGTACTAGGCTGAAACGTTTGACCAGTAACATTGCAAATTAATATTATTCGTCCAGATGAAAAAGAAAATGTGGATTCGGAATTTCGTAATTCCATGAAATCATTTGATCTGCTGCCTAACTAGTAAATGACACAATTAACCTTGGCTAACAAAACAAATTCAAGAATGCCTACCTCTTCAGTGGGTTGCAGATCCAGTTTCCTCCTCAGCTTTTTCAGTTTATTCTTTTTTTCCACCCTTTCTTGAAGCTGCTAAAGTGAACCGTGAAAGGTAGACGTTAGGGACTAGATCTGAGTAACAATCGTCTATAAAAACATTCACAAAGTGGCAAACTACAATTTGAAGTGGTTTTAGAAAACAATTTATGCGTCCTCTTGGTGAATCGTTCCATAAAAGAAAGGAACCGAAGGGAGCACATTAGTAAGAAGGGGGGGAAGGTGAGAATCCAGAGATGCCGAGGAGTTCAGGCTGAAACTACAAGAATCCTGTGTGCCTTTAAGTTTCTAGATGGTTTCTAGTGGGGACACTTGGGGTACGAGTTTAATCCGAATGGAGAACTGAATTTCAATACGCAACCACCGCAAGTGTTCCAGGAGAGGTGCCGGGCTGGATGTCTAGGGGTGTGTGTGCGGTAGGGACAGAAATATGGCAGAGCAGTGTCCCATAACTTTGCTGAAGTTAATAAGGTGCAGAGGGTACTGAAGCTGGGCCCAAGCTCCAGTCTGTATGCAGATCAGAATATATAGTGAAAGGTGGTTATCCCCTTAAGTGCTTTGGGCCAGCATGCTTCACCTTTGTATAGGAATTGTGAAGGCATCAAGAAGCAAGACCAAGACAACAGATTCAAAGTTCAAACCAAAATGTTTTAATAATTCCAATGTCAGGATGATTGAAGGCCTAACTTGCCCTATCCTAAGGTGGGATTTCCCTACCTAAAGAATCTACGGAAAGTCGGAGTCAGAAAGTTCAACTTAAAGGTCTGTGTCCAAAACCTATACTTGCCCTTGCAACTAAAGCTGAACAATGTATAGAGATGTCAGTAATAAAATAAATAGTGTTGCAAACAAAGTTATGAGCTTCCCAGCACCTGGCTTACTCTTCAGCTCCCCTTCCCCAAGTTCAAGACAGTTCCACAAAACCTTGGGGTTCCCTTCCCCAAGTTCAAGAAAGTCATCTTGAACTTATTCTCAATCTTTCAATATTCAAAGGCAGCTCCAGGCCTACTTTACCCTCCTTCTGGTTTCAGTTCAATTGGATTGGCTTCTCCTGTTTCAGTTCAGCAATTTCTTTAGCTTTCACAGTTGGGTTCCCTGGTCTAGGCGCAGTTGTCAGACCACACAGTCCACCCATCACAGGTCACGCAACGAGGCACCATAGTCTAGCCCACACAGGTCCTTCTGTATTTGTACCTGTGTGCTGGATCACACTTGGTTGGCGTCTCTTCGTCAGCCTCTTGGCTGTGCCACAATGTGTTCTTTCCTTTGCCAGTCTATTTGGCCTTGCCACAATGTATTTTTATATCTAGATCACTTCGTGGTGGTTTGGTTCCTTCACCACTTTGCATTCATGCTCTCTCGCCATCTTCCACACTTGCTTTCCTTCTAGCTTCACACGACTCATGCTTTGCTTTCAATAGGCAATATTTGAATTTCACACACACACACACTTGTCATCAAGGCACATGGTTGCTAAAACATTTCCTTTAGTTTGGTATTCAATTGTCACTTTTCACTCTGCCGCTTGCATATTATATTGTCCTTGTTTTCCCCATTGCTCTGGGTTAATTCATACTGGTGTATGCTCTCTCTCATTCTGCATCCAATTCTGATTTCCTACACAGCCCCAGTTTGAGTGCTCTTCCCACTACACTCACCCATTCCTGGCATCTCCTCCGGGAAGCTGTGTGTTCAGTTTTGGCTCCACCGGCATGTATAACTTCAAAAGCGAGCCCTTCTCGCACATCTCTCTCTTAGGGTCTTGCCAGCAGGTCTGCGCTCTCCGCAGACTCTGTCTGACCACTTTCTTCTGTGTCCGCAGCTCCTGTGCACCTCCCACCATTGAGCCTCCCACACCTGTGTCCTTCTTGCGGCACACTTGGCCCTGGACTCCACAGTTTCTTGGAGTCGTTTGCCAGCGTCCTGGTTCTCCCACAGGACCAAACTCAGCTGCCTCCTCTCACACAGGATTCCCTGCTGGTCCATTTGCTGCTGGCCTCCTCCATTTTTATATACCTGCAACCATTTGACAGGTTGCAGGTGCGAGTTCCAAATTGTAATTGCCTGGTCGCAATTAGTGAAGCACTTGGGACATGCATGACCTTTACAAAACCCGGTTGGCTTCTTCCTCATTGTTATGACTTGATGGTCGTGAAGATTATGGGGCCTCGGTCCACAAGTTCTACTCAGAAAGATGCAAATAACTTCTTGAGCGATCCTTGAGGCCACAGGTTTTTTGAGTGCCGAAGAACGCCAGGAACCAGGAACACCGGTGACCCCTCGACCGCTGTAAAGCAAGCAATGGGTCAGTACAATGGCAAACAATACACTGAATAGCGATGTAACAAATAGCAAGGGGCTTACCAAGGGTCTGGGGATGGGAAGAGCACAGATGAGAATGGAGGTGTTCCGTGTGGCTGCAGAGAGTAGCAAGCGGCAGCGGGTAGGCGTAGATTGTTGTAGAAATAGGCACTATAAGACCTGTATGGAAGGGTACTCCAAAAGGTTAACAGAAGAGGAAATCCGAAAACAGTCTGTTAAGAGTTCCAAGGTCAAAAGCCAGCCAAGTTCGTCGAAACCAGGGGTAATCCAAAGGAATCCGAAAACACAGTTCAAAGGTCCTGAAACAGCAGAGCAAAACAGTATCCAAGGGCTTGACAGAGGAATCCAAGAAGAACAATCCGTAGTCCAGATTCAAGATGTGGAGACAGGAAGACGCCGAACAGTGCCTGATTGGGTCAGCTGTGAAGCACTGAATGAGCGTTCCCTCTCCGATTTTAAAGGGGCCTAGGAGTGTCACATGACCCATCACGTGACTGATAATGTAGCACGTTTCCTTGTCACATGACCCAAGTTTTCAAAACACTGCCGGATCCTCCTGAGGGCGTGACGAAGCAAAGGAAAAAGCCGGCGTCTCCGTCGACTGTCTCCAAGACACCAGGGCAGCTGCCAACGTTGCAATGGGTGAATATGACCATAGCGCGTTAGATGCCCTCGTGTGCGCCGCTGCTGTGCTGCTTGAGGGAGTGAGGACATGAGGTCAGAAGGGGAAGGCAGAACAGGACCTGAGATGGAGGGCTTAGTGGCTGCACGGGCATTCGTGCGCGTAAGGTGACCAGTGGATGGTGCAACACTCATTTTGGTACTAGAGTGGTGAAATTACTTACCAGTGTTCACTACTCCTAGTTGCCTCCTCCTCGTCCCAGTACTATAGTGGGTTGAATGAGGGGAGATGTTTTACAACAGCCCAAGGCTGGGGGGAGGGTGAGGTTGGTTCTCAGAAGTAACAGGGGATAACCATGTCTCACTATTAACCCTCTTTTTGACACTCTTTCTGTGAATTCTAGATTGAGATCTTCTGATGTTATCCTGGCTAGAGGGAAAGGGGTAACAATAGCCCATAAATGCGCCTGGGATTACAGGTTCATCATGGAATGGGGGCGTAGCGCATCTCCCTCAGGGACATCCTCTCCCCAATCCTCCAAGCACCCTCCACCCAGGTGATCCTCCCTCGCTTCTCCACCCCCAGTGTCGGGATCCAAGAGCAATGGCCCTTCCCCGGCCACCTAAGTAGACGATATCTGGGAGAATAAAGTGAGGATGCCCACAGGTTCCTCACAGAATGCACACTAGTAAAAGGTTAGCTGGGGTGTCCTGTATGGACTATTTTTTCAGAACGCTCGTCCTGGTTTGGCTTTGGTGTTGCTCTTGGGGACTGTTGGGGCAGGAGATGGAGGTAGTTTGGGCATGTTCCAGTTACTATTTCCCCACTTGGTAAGTGCCCATCCAGATGTCTATGTTAATGGTAGAGATCGCTAAACGTTGTTGCAATCAAAATGAGGGCTTCAAATCCTGTATGTTGTGTGGGGGGGAAGCTTTTAAGTGACTGAGCAGACTGCAACTTTCTAAAAGGTTTATCCTTGTCACCATATAGGGGCATGAACACCAAGGGTGGTGGTGTGTCTTGAGTATGTGGTAATGAAGGCGTGGTTGAGGCTGGTCTCCGGAGTATCTTGACATGAGGGGATGCAACAATAGTGTTTAGATATTGGTCCTTGGTGGTTGGTTTTCAATGTCATCTTTTCAATCTGAAAATGTTTCACCTTTCAGTACAGGTATTTTATTTCTTATAGTCGCAATGAACATAGCGGAAGTATTGTACCAATATGTCAATCTTGAATTTCATCAGGACATTAGAACTACTGTGCGTTTGATTACAATGGCAGATATGTTCTTTGAATCGTTCGGAAGTCGTATTTCTCAGCAGTAGTTCTGAGTATTTAAATAGTCTTACTGTATATTTCTATAGCCATTTCCCCAAAGAAGGCCAAGTTCATCCAAAATAGGTTTGGATTTTTATTTTATTTATCAGTCTTCCTGGAATTAAATAATTAATCATACATAACTGGTTCAATAACTGTATTTTGAAATCATATCAATTGCATGTTGAATTTATTCTGGACAGTTTACCACCAAGGTAAACAGAAAAGATTACCTTTCCTAGGTTTGGTTGCTTTATTTTCTGCGAATTACAATTGCGGGCACTGATGTGAACCAGATGCATAGTTAAGAATCCTTATTATAATGTGTGATTACATTTAGTGGTACCCACTTTCCTTGGTTTGGTTTTAACCTTTGGATGTGAACCATTTAGCTAGTTTCTTCTGCAAGTTGTTTACAAGGCATTTATAGTCCCATGGTGTTGAAGGCAGTGCAATCCACTTATGAAGCTGCTCATCCTGGTGTATGTATTCTCGGGTCCAGTGCAATTATCTCAGTTTACCTCAAGTCTTTAAAAAAAGGGTTTATTCATACTTCCTTACAGGGTCGGATCGAGTGCATGGGTGCAATGGATGGTTCTGTGAGCGTGATTCTTCTATGAAGATTGTGAAAGAAAGTCTCCCATGGGAAGGTCTACTGAAGAGCAGACCACAATTATGTTTTTGTCACTGAAAATGCCATCTAGCATGTGACCAGCTATTTGGTTGGCTCTCTTAACCATGTGTTTGATTTGCACTGCAGTGAGAGTAGCTACAAAGAATCTCATGTTGGGTGGTCTTCTTTCTCGAGATAGAAATGATCAAGCATTGTCAAATAACGGCTATACACAGGTGTTGGCGTCTGCATCAGTGAGTTTGTCAGGGAAGACTGGACTGTAGGAAGGCAGTTGAGGATGTTTTCTACTGATGGGGTTGAGACTTTGATTGAATCTCTCTAGACCAGTGCTATTCCTCCAACTCTCCTGTTGCCACAATCAATACATATTATCTTGTAGCTGGTGGAATACTTGCGTGGATGGCCAATGATTATCACAGAGGCAGATTTCTTTGATTCAATATAGATCCATTTCATCCTCAGAAGATTTTGAATATGTCCAAGGTGTGTTTAGCGACTGACTTTTCTTATCAAGCGGCATCTACTTCACACAATTCCATGGTGGGCGTTAACAGTGGGAGGAGTGTCAGTGGGTCTTAATTCCAGAGGCTACCCCCGCTTCTAGGATCCGGCTTTCCGATTTGAAGAGGCGTAGTAGGTGGTTCCAGTAGTCAGAGTAACCATTCTGGTGTCCTTGTAGGATGGCTGTGGCAAGTTGTGTTGTAGCCAAAGATTTGGGATGTAATGGTTCTTTCGGTTGTGGTTGTATGGTAGATTGATGGAGTGGCTATAAAAGAAGGTTGTTTGGTTACAGTTGTATCATATTTCTTGGTTTGTTTGTTTGTCATAGTACCTGGGTTTGGGTTGATGCTTCAAGAGATTTTATATGAAGGGGTTTAAGAAACTTGCATTGGCGTGTAAGTGGGATACATTTAGTGTCTCTGGTTGACTGGAGTAAAGTCATTGCCACAGTGGCCTCCATCACTTTCCTTCTCCTTTCTCCTCTACCAATGCTACAGACGCATTTCGATTTCTTAGCATAGGGTGCAAATTGTCAAGTTGCAAGCTACTAGCCAGCCATGAAAAAGCCACTTGCAGCCCCAATTCTAAACATACACACAGCAACCCTTTTCTAACTCGCCAAGAGTCAAATGTCACTAACCAGTGGCGAGTGCTGATTTTGCACACGATTTAGCATGCTGTATAGTGGACTAAAAGATTTGATGGCACAATTGTAGGTGGAATAGGGGAGAGAAGAGTAGGGTAAAATGGATGGAGCAGAATGGGAGATGCTTACCCTGTTTATTTTAAAGATGCCTGTGCTATAAGAATCTATCTCAATTAGTGAACCAACCTTGGAGCTTAGCACTGCAATACATTCTGGAGTTTTAATTAGCTGGCAACGTCCTGCGTTCCGACCACTGGGTGCCTCTTTGGGATGAACTAGATAAGCAATGGATCCCCTAGAAGCACAAAGAATGGAATAATGAATTGCACTAGCTGTATGGTTGATTCACTGGTAGCGGAATTGACCACAACAACTATGCATTCACTGGCAGCACAATGAGGTTAGGTCAGTGGCTAACTGATTCATTGGTGTTAAAAAGGTTTAATCTAGCTGTGCAATGGAATCAACTAATCCAATTGAATTATGCAATCAAGCAGTGCAACTGCCTCATGTCAGAGTGAGAAGTAAAAGGACACACTGGAAAAAGAAGCTATGCAATTTGTTCACTGATGACACCGAATGTAGCATGAAATAATTTTAGCGCAGAGATTGAAGTGATGAAATGTAGAGTGAAATCATTTTAGCAGTTACCTTTATTTACTATTAGCGCGAAAAGGAATATGGGAGTAGGATAAAGTAATGGATTCACTAGTAGCAGTGAAAATCCAACTGTGCAATGTATTTGGTGGTACCAAGATGACATTAATCTAGCTATTCAATGAATTCACGAATCAAACCATGAAGGGGATAGTGAGATCAAAATAGAGAACTCACTGGTTCCACAAGGAATACGATTATACATTGCATTCACTGGCTGGAATGAATCAATCTAATTATGCAGTGGATTCACTGGCAACACACCGGAGGTTATGGTAGTTATGCAGAGGCTGCTCTAGTTTCAAGATGAGCAATAAAAGGAGGCAGCGAGCAACGATTGAGTTGGATGTGATATGGATTCACTGGAAGCCCAATTCATTAATCTTACAAAGAGCTGTATTAATTTGTAAACAAGTTATGTAGTACAGAGATTGAGCAAGCTACTCTGGGGGGTTTCTTTAGCAGTCAATGAGCCAATTGGACTGAGCAATGAATCCAGTGGCAGTAAAATGAAACATTTTTAACAGGTATGCAATGGATTCTCTGGTACAACAATGAGGGGGAACAATGAAATTAATATAGCTTTGAAATCCTCTAGCTGTGTAATGGATTCACTTGTGTTGGGACAGTTTTTTCTAAAGTCCAACTGAGGGCTTCATAAAACCATACATTTTAGGCAGTACATAAGCTCCACTCTTAGTACAAGGCTATACCATCAGAGAATGTTGGTAGCATGGAGAGAGCAGCCAGGCTCATCTTAGGAGCGAGAGAGGGATGTAGCTTGGTACTAAGGAATTGTAGCATGCATATGATAATACAAGTAGGCCTAGATAAAGTACCATCACATCACATACAAACACAATTATAAAAACCAACTCAATACTTGGGGGCTATAACCCAAAATAGAACCTTATTCAGAATAGCAACACATTCAGAATGCAATCAGCTATTCTTGGGGAGTAAAACAGGGGTAGATATAATTTAGAATACAGTCAGTAATTCAAGGGTAGTAGACCCAGCCAGTAATATAGTGACACTCCGTTATGAAATCACATAATAAACCAACCCTGTTACAAGTATACTCCTTGCAACATTACTTTCTAGAACTCAGTTCGGAGCTAGTAAAACAACTTGTTTACTTTCTGAAGAGGCTGTAAGCTACTCCGTGACGATTATTAACACACAAGGACTATTTCTGACCGTCCAAGGTCTTTCAAGTTAAGTAATGGACGCTATGACTATTTTGGAACTGCTGTAAGCAGATTCAGGGGAGGTACAGCATGGCAGCGAATCCCAGGTCAGCCCCTCACTCCTATACACGGGCAAAGGGACCAAATAGACTGTTCACCATCTCCGGGGCTAGCCCAAGCTGCAACTGTGGTGGAAAAGGGAAGAGGGATCCTGACATTGTTGAGTGAGTCTGAACTGCTGCAGGGTGTCTGGCCGCTGATCACCGATTGAAAGGGGCATAGTATAGACAACGGTGAGGGTAAGACACTAAAACCTTCATCTGGACCTTTATGGTTTTGAAGACTGCGATGGCTCGCCATCTTCACCCCATGCTTGGAGGACCCTAGTGTGAGGATCAGGGTCGAGATTGGTAGACCGCGGTGCGACAGGGTGGAGGGAATAGACTTCCACATGCTCTTGCCCAGCGCAGGAGTAAACACCGGGAGAGACCAGCGTGCTAAGCTCCCGACTGGGGAGTCAGACCATCGAGTGGTGGACGGAACACAGTCCCTGTACGAACAGACCCCTGTCGGGGTGCTGTTCACCAGTCTCTGAGGTCACTTCCAAGCACCACGATGGTGAAGGACAAGGTCAAAAAGGGTGCGCTGCAGAGCAGAAGCAACAATATATGGTGGGGACCCCGCAGAACACCCACCCACCAGCTCCCCCCCAAAACTCCCCCCTCTCGAGTTCCAGTCCTTGGGCATGGAAGACAAAACACAAGATCCCCAGATCGCCCTCAGGGACTTCATGGGGGCTATAGAAGCATCCAGTTCCTCCGTTGAAGAAAAATAAAATCTACGTCTCTCCTTCCTACGCCAAGATCTTCGGAATCTGGCCACCAGGGCTACTGAAACGGAACAACGAATTTCAGACTCGGAGGACAATCAAGCGCATGGAAAAGCAGAAGCGTACACAACTGGAGAACCACGCGGAGGACAGCGAGGGGAGAGCCGTCGCAACAACATATTCATCCTCGGGGTGCCACAAAGAGAAGGGCCTAGCACCGAGCTCCTCCTGGAGAATTGGCAGACTGTTTGCGGCTAACTTTCCAAATTCTTTTCTATTGAGTGGGCGCATCGGATCCCGACTGGTTTCCCGTTTGCATGGGCGGCCCCACAAGCCTGTTCATCGCCAAACTCCTGAACTTTCAAGAACGGGACGCCATACTGCAGAGGGCGTGCGCCACTGGTCCGGTTACATATAACGGCTAGCATATCAGGTTCCTTCCCCGATTATACCAGAGAGGTACAAAAGGCACGACAGTCGTTCGATTCAGTCAAGAAGAAAATGCAATCTCTGGACATAAATGGGCCCAGTGATCGATACTGCAAGCAACGGATGAAGGGCGACCGTAAGATTCTTGGCCCCAATTTGGAAATCACTGCAATCGGAAATGCACTACAGGCAGCCACGGAACATGGAGGGGCACTCAAAATGTTTGGTTTAGTTTCTCCGCGCCCAGTTGGCGTGTCGCTTGGGCGACAGGTGCTTCATGTTGGGGTGTGGGGGGGGTCAAAGGGGTTCGGCTTGTACACAATACACGTAGTGGGATTTTTTTCTTGGGGGTGGGGGGAGACTATGTTCGAGTTATGGGGATGCCTTGCTTGACCTTTTTCTGTACAGTGGGGGTGGAATGATGGGATTTTTGTCTGGTGATCCCATGGGCAGGGCGAGATCTGAGCTTACAGGTTTCTTTCTCACCACATACTGATTGCAACTGGGTCTCATGAAGGGTGGTCTCTGTTGGCTTGGGAATATTAACGGCCTGGGTTCTAGCATTAAGAGGCACCTGGTGCTTCAGTACCTTAACTGGAATGCTCCGGGCATTGTACTGTTGAGCGAGAGATTTGATGGGGATGGAGTGCCGCCTCAATAACCAACTACACACTAGCCTTCCACGCAGGATTCTCCAGAGGGACGAGGGGCGTGCTAATACTTGTCCACAAGGGGGTCCCATTCCAGCTGAAAGAAGTATGCATGATTTTAGGGGTAGACTTGTTTTGGTCCGAAAGGAACTATGGACAGCCACCTGGTGCATGATAGCCGCTTATGCTCCACCACCCCTCGCGCATGATCTGTTGAATGACATCCAGGCTCTGATGCTCAAGACTCAGGTCGATGCATGGGTGGTTGGGGGAGATTTTAACGAGGTCATGAACCTGCACCTAGACCGTACACACGTAGGTAACTGGAACCCCCAACGCGACCACCAAACTGCGCTACTTTGCCAACGCACTGGGTCTGGCTTGTCAGGGTAATTTCCCGGGGGCAGCAGGGCCATCCGCGGACCTCCGGGGTTGGGGAGGCCCAAACTCCTCCTGTGTCCCAAAGGAGTATGAGGCACACATAAGAGCAAAGAGTTACTGCTGTTTATTGCACAAAACAGACAGGGACAGGTTCTCACAGTGTAGGTACCCAAGGAACATCTCAGCAGTGATGGGCTCGCAGGCCCTTTTTCTAACCGGATGACGCTACTACGTGAGTCACCTGGGAAAGTTTGCCCCTAAACCCAACGCTACACCGGGTTGGCTCCCTGGGTGGTAGGGTCAGTATGGATCAGTATAAGAGAATATTAGTGGTGGAGAGGAGGTCAGGTGGTACGCTTGGGTCGTCCCTAAAAATGGTTACCTAGAAAGTGTTACATGAAGAAAGTTAGTGATTGGTTGAAATATAGTGCCATCAGTGATTAGCCCGTCATATTCTGATTGGTTCATCTGCGAGCCCCCAAGCCTGGGACCATCGGCATTCCCAGCTCGCGATGTACCTGGCGTTTGCAACAATGTAAGACTATGCGTTGGTCGCGGACAATGGACAGGTCTTACTATTGGCTGTTGGGTGCTCCTCTCCCATCAGCGCTGGTGTCCAATTTGTAACTTTGTTGGTGCAGTCCGAGTCCCAGGCGTAAGACCCCAGAGCTTCTCTGGTCCTTGGAGCTTGGCATTGTATCGGGTCGGCCTGGTCACGTGTTGAGACCGTTGCTGAAGCAGAAATAAGGGGATTTGATTTGTATTTCTGCTCCGAGCAGTCTTTAGCAGTGGCAGGTGTAACCTTGGCGCCGTGAGTGCGGCGTGTAGATTGCAACTTCGTGGCCTTGTCTGTGGGGCTTCAGTCAGGGTTTGTTCTGCATGATCAGCACCTTGCAGCTCCGTCCGAGCTGTTCTGGGCCTTGGGACTCTGGTTTGCGGCCTACCTTGGCCTAGTCTATGGGTGGCGGCATACAACCCGTAACACGAGGGTGGCGAGGTGCGACTTGGGTCCTTATACATTAGTCCATCAACAGGGTGACTTCTTCAGGGTTTTAGTAGCAAAAAGCATGTACACGAGCTCTTCTGGAGTCTTGCGTTTCTGCGCTGCAGTAGTTAGCCTATGTGAAAAACAACGATGATGCATGTCTGAGTGTGAGCGGTCCTCTACGTCATAGCACTGAGTATGTTCTTTGTGTGGGTTGGTGTGTATCTGATCCAGGTGTTCTTGTCCGTTGTGGCTATGTCGTCATGTCATCTCTAACAATGGTGATATTGGTTAGTGACATCTACTCGAGTTGGTCCATATGGTCAGTCTCAGCTCAGTCCCACCATGTGCTTTGGATGGCGCGCAGCTAGCCTGGGGGTGTGGTGCGTGGCCACAGTGGTTCTTGACGTCCGGGGCAGCAGTCAGAGGGCTGAACTCATCCCGCCGTGGGTGCTTAAGTCGTGACGTCATAGGCCATGGTCTGGACGGGAATCGGGGCAAGGGATCATCCCATTTCATTTTCCCTCTTCAGGCTGTTGCCTGGACTGTTGCACGGGTCTGAGGCGGGTTACTCCTCCTCCAATGCACATAGGTCTATTGTGATGAATCAACTTCCAGGATACCAGTGGTCCAGGGATAAATATCGGTTTCTAAACCATCAATCAGCCCTACACCTCTAGTACACCAGAAAGGAACCGAACAGATTGGAACACAAGTAAATTATAAACCTCCTTGTCCAAGTTTGGTAACGTGGACGGAACAGCAGGCTCATCTCCGCAAGGTCGTGAATAGTTGGCTAGTTGCAACACAGCATCCAGTCAAGGTTGTATAAAAATAACTACTTTATTATCACTACAACAAACAGTTCTACCACACTACAAATAAAGCCCACACTGTAAAGGAACAGAATCGCTGTGTCTGTGCTGGTTGGCAGATCTGGAATGCTGGCCGAGGCATGTCAGATGGCTCCAACGACTGCGGCGTGACAACAGTCAGCGGTGCAGCTGGTTGCGATTCGAGGATTTGACTGTCTTGAAAATGTCCTTAAAAGATGGATGCTGGTTGATGCTTGGGCAGCACTCCTCTTCGCTTCTTCACAGGGCTTGTTTTGTCCTTTCAAGGCGGAGGACGGCACAAAGCTTACAAGAGTGTTTGCAGGCAACGGCCTTGTCCTTAGTTCAGCTACATTCCAGCAGTTAACACCTAGTAAGCTTGCTGACAGAACCTAGCAGGGCACGCTGTGTGCTGTCTGGGTACCGGTTCTGGAGCTGCTGGACGGGTCTTCTGAGTCCGGTATCTCCCTCTATTCCCTGGGAGATGTTTAGGGGAGTGCTCTTGCTTCCCTCTTGGAACTCCTGGCCTTCTTCACTGGTGAAGATGCAAGGTAGCCAGTACCTTCAGCACGGGTCCAAATGAGTTGTCTTTTCTCCTTTAGAAGTAGTCGGATGATGTTCAGCCCTCTTTTAAAGCCAAATGGGCCTATCTTAATGAACCAATCCTGGGTCCCCACCAACAATCTTTGTTATACACAAGTTCAGGACCAGAGTGCTCAGCAACAGGAAAGGTAAGTGGTGACAACATATACCCCCCCATCGTACTGTCTGTTGTAGATCAAAGTGTCTCTCTGGTTAACTGAGCCCTCTGACTCTTGATTAAGGTCTCCCTTGACATTTGTGCCAAGAGCAGACGTCCAGTCTCCCTCAAATCACATACTTCTCCCCTCTGCAAGGGAATTGCTCTGCAGGTGTACCTATGTTAACTGATGGACCCAGACATGCCATTCACTGCCTTTCATACAGTGGGGTGGGAACTAGCTTCAAGTTGACACATTGCACACCAAAGGGGTGTTAGCCCGCTTTGCTGTTGTCTGTCCAGCAACCAAGCCCCTTCCAGGCTTGCCTCAATTATCTCATTAGTATGCACTGCCACCAGCCGGACTAAACAATAGGACAACAGATCCATGGAGCCCTGATATTAATGCGGCTGCCCATGGCTGGAGGTAGGTGTGCCTTTCCCCTTCTTGAGATGCTTTGATGTACCCGTGGCTGCCACTCTAGCGGAACATGAGAGGGGAAGACGGCGCTTTTAGGCTGTGTCCTCCCGGAGCACACATGACTTTGCATTTCATGCAGTGAGCAGCGAAAATGTGTGCGGAATGGCCTCACATATTTTCAGAGGTTGATCTCCAATCAATTATTTTCATGATCAAAAAAAAGTCTAGCCAAGCGCACACTCCCCGTGCAGATGGTCGAATTCCTCACATCTATGTCCCGCATTGAACATTTCATCCACATGTCTGGCTAGGGGGATCTCAGATCACACTCCCCTCCTCATGCAGCTCCTGTTTCGGGACGGCAAGGCCCTCAGCAACCTGGTGTCTGAATGCGTATTACCTAAGAATCCCAGAGGTCGCAGAGGGGTTAACTCTAAAAACGACCAATTATTTCACTATGAATGAGGGCTCGGTGGACCGCTCAGTTATACTATGGGAGGGTTACAAGACTGTTCTCAGGGGGGATATCACTAGTCACAGCAATAAGTTCTAAACATAGGAAAGAAGTGGAGGAGGTGGAGCTGAACACTGTTAGGGCAGAGGAGGACTTTCTCATCTCAGACTCCCGGGACTCCCAGGAGGCTTTGGCCACAGCACAGGTGGTTTGTGCAATGTGGCGTTAGGCAACGCTAGATAGGCTCTTTGGGTGAGGCGTAGCCATATCCACAAGACTGGAGATAAAGCTATTAAGGCACTGGCATGGTTTGAGAGGCACGATCAGGGGCTACGCTATGTACAAGGGATACAGGATACCCTCAAGAGACAGCTGTGAAGGCCGCGGACAATACCAACAGATTTGCGTCCTTCTAGGAGTCAATTTATTCCCCTAGTTGGTGCCCAAAACATCGGATAAGCTTATCTTTTTGGATCAGGTAGCACTTTCCCATCTCATGACAAAATAGGCGCTGGGGCTTGATGCCGACACAGCGGAGGAGGCAGTAGCTGCAGCGATTCGGTAACTGAAATCTGCGAAGACCCCATGACCCAACAGCTTCTCAATTGAGACGTGGAAGCAGCTTGGGGAGGCAGTTGTAGGACTCATACACTGTTTGTTCTTGCAGTCTGCACTAGATGGGCACCTCCCCCTCGACCTGAGAAGAGCGACCATTGTGGTCATCCCAAAACCAGGGAAGCCACCTGACCAATGCGCCTCTTAAAGGGCCAGATCCTTTCCAATCACCTCACAGGGGTTAGTGACTTGCTAGTTCACCCTGACTAATGCGGGTTGATGCCCTCTAGATCCACGAGGATGAACCTCATGTCTAACTGGCCACTGATCAGGCTCCAGCACTGCAGAACTGGCTGCCTTGGCGGCCATTGATTTTGAGAAGGCATTTGATTCAGTGGACTGGACCTCCTTGTGGGAAATCATGGGTCACATGGGTTTGGGGATAAGCTCCTTAGATGGATTTGTCTACTCTACACCTCCCCTCAGGCGTTCATCCGGATCAATTGAGTATCTTCCAGGGGTTTTGCTCTGGGACGGGGGATGCCACATGGGGTGCCCTCTATCCCACCCTGCTGTTCACTCTGGCTACTGAAACACATGAAACTGAACGGCTCCAGATTGGAAGGGTTTTAGGTGGCCTTGGGACAGGGGGTGGCGGGATAGAGTTTTGCTCTAGGCGGACAACCTCTTGATATACATGAGTGAACCCGAGAACTCCTGCCCGTCGGTGACCAGGACCCTGCTGGAATATCAAAGGTTTTGGGGCTGAAGTTTAACTGACTGCGCTTTTCCCATTGAAAGGGGATGAAGGTGCCATTCCCCGCAATTGTCCCTGCTGGGTTGGGACCTCAGGATTCAGATACCTCGAAATCCAGCTGAGCCTGAGCACAGCTGACCTCCTTTGACTTAACCTCAACCCGGTAGCAGAAAGGATTGCCTTTGATTTTGCCCACTGGCAATCTCTGCCGCCAACTCTCAAGGGTAGGGTGGTGCTTTTCAAGATGCTAGACCTCCCTCGGTTTTCATACGTACTGCAAAATGCCCTGCTCTCAGTCCCCAAGTCTACCTTTACCAAGATTGACTGCATCCTTCGCACACTTTTATGGAAGTGGGGATAGCCTTGTATAGCCCTTAGGACGCTTCAGCTCTCTGTGTGGGATTCGGGCTTGGCCCTGCCATGCTTGCGGACATATTATTGGGCCTCGCAGTTATGCCTGGTGAACGACTGGCTGCATGGGGACCGGTGACTGCCGCAAGTGGTGAATGAAATGGGGTGGATGGGAGGGAGGCCACCAAAATAAGTACTCTATGGGAAAGATTCCTGAGAAACAGTCAAACCACAGATGATTGGTCACACTCAACGTGTATGGGTCGAATCTCACCGGTTCATCGGATGCGGGAGCAGACCAACGCTGGATTAACCTTTATGGAACAATTGCAATTTACCAGAACTGTCTCACATGGGCCATTTTAGGAGTTGGGAAGAGACCGGTTCAAAAAGTTGTCCGACTTCATACAAGATGGGCGACTGCTTCCGTTCGAGTCTCTGCGGGAGACATTTGGGTTTCCCAGGAATGAAAACTATCACTATATGCAATTGACACATGTAGTTCTGTCCCAATTCCCTTCTCTGAACGAGATCCCTATGTGCTCACCCCTAGAAACTAACGTTTTCCCTACCCGCATTGTTACTAAAGCCACCTCCACATTTTATCAGGTGCCGACGGTGTTTGGAGCCCAGGAACTGCCCCATCTCAAGGCTAAATGGGAAGGGAATGTAGGTCTCCTAGACCCTGAGGAGTGGATGGAAGCACTCATTTTTCCACGGTAGGTCGGAATAGCTGCCAGTCTTCTCCTCATTCAATATAAAATCCTAAAGCGAATATAATACTCAAGGACCGACATGGCCCGCTGGGGTGCTGTGGACCATGACAGCTGTCTGTGAAGTGGTCTGGAGGAAGGCACATTTTTAACTGGATATAGGAATGCGAAAATTGTTCTGGGGAAGGTGTTTGTATGTGTTGTCCACGATGTTGAGGTCCCAGGTCCCCTGTGATCCCAGGTTAGTGCTGCTGGGCATATGGGGCAGACGGGGTTCACTAAGAATGAGAAGTCTTTCCTCTCGGTCACATTGGGTTTGGCTAAGAAGGTTATAGCGATGAAGTGGGGGGTCATCGGACGACCCTGAGATTAGTCGCTGGACGACTGAGGTACACAGATGCAGGTCCTCAGAAAAGCAGGTGTACAAGGCTAGGGGTTGTCCCCGTAAATTCCAGAAGTTGTGAGGCTGGTGGGGAGGATAGGTAGAAGAATTGGGACACTTCTGGGTTTGGCATGTTTACTCCTTTTCCTTACTCGCCAAGTGCACCCTTGAACATGGAGACCCTGCTCTACTGCACCCCCGGATGACGATGCTGGGACAACTCTAAGACGGGGCGGGGCAGAGCGATATCATTGTATCATTGTCCCCCGTTGTACTTGCATCTGTACCTGGCACGCTGGTGACTTATTACCTACCAGGTCTTCCCTTCCATTATCGGCTTCTACGTTTGTCCCCAAGCAATGGCATGTTCTTGTAGGTTATGTTTTTATTTGTATTAAAACAATAAAATTGCTATATCAAAAAACATGCCTCAATATAATGCGCCAAAATATCTTTGGAAGTATCGAATGAAGACATTGGCCTACAAGCTAGGCAACTCCTGCAATAACCTTTTTAAACTTTTGGATATGTGATAGCCCTTTTCCAGAATAGGGTCCCAGTTTGAAGGAATGAGTTAAAACAAATGGTCAACAATGGAGCCCACAAATCGACGTCTCCCCTATACAAATCCACAGGCACTGCATCTGGGCCTGGTACTAAATTACCTCCTTCACCCTCCCCTATTGACAGAAGGATCGGAGGGTGGGAGGTGGGGCATGGGATCAGGGCCCTCCTACAGAGACAAAGAATTATCAACGCAGGCATTGGCCTCCACATAGTTTTCCCCTAGAGGTCTGTGCTCTCCTTTATGCAGGGCCTCCTGCCACAAATTCAGAGAATTGTTTTCAGTTTCCAGAGGATACTGCGATTAGGAAAGCTTCCCAAGCCCGATTATCCAACCACCTTTTTCTGATTTGTATGGCTGATTTGTACTACGTAAGCCCTTGAACCAATAACCACTCCCCTGGAACTAGCTGGGTCCTTTACCACCTTCAGTAGCTTCGTTTTAGCACTCCTGCAAGACTCAAACCAGCCTGTCTACCTGTTATTCTTGAGCTTAAAGTCGCACTGAAAAAGATCGGCCAGAGACCCCATCAGTTCTGTGAACATGATCTGAGGGTGTATTAAAATCAGGATTTGATGAGACAAGGTGCAAGTTCGATGACATCGCTTTTTGTGAAGGATCACAGGATCCCATTCTGCCCATTTCAAACTGCATTTGCAGTGAGGATTACTTTCACATAAATCCAGTTGGGGATTAAAAATTGGGGTCACCTGGAGACATTCCCACTTGAGGATCAACCTTAATGGAAAATGGTCACTAAAAATCCAAACAACAGCTCCAGGCATTGTCCGGCTGTAACGCAGCAGAAGTGCAGCTGGTGTTTATGAACCTCAGACTGTGCTACATAGAAGATGGTCTCTTGCAGGCACAAGATCGAGTGAGCTGGGCGGAAAAGGAGGCTCAAAGTCTGAGGAGGGCGCCTTCAGCGAGGAGAGGCTTCAAGGTGTGGTCAGAGCTGAAAAGGGTTACATTCTTAAGCCAGGTGGTGTCCCCTTTAAGAATATAAGGGCAAAGGAAAGCTGCAGTGGATCCCCTGCGACCCGACGTCCAGACTACTGAGTACCGCGGGAGGGAAGGGCACTCCACGTTAAAGTTGGGAGCAGAGGGCGGAGGTCTGGAGGCCCAGAAAAAAGGCAGCCTTCCATCCAAGACAACAATTAAATTGGAACCCCTACCCAGCAACAAAGCGGTAGAGGACGCAAAAGGGGGGCTCCACATCAGAGGGGAGAGTAATAATAAAATATTCGTAGATAAACAACGCACTAAGTGAAGTGAGCTACTGGCTGCACTCGCTCAGCTCTTAACAATCCCCCCCCCCCCCAACCCTGGTTTCAGTAGATCTGGGTTTCGAATAGCCAAGAGGAGAGTCTGAGAGAAAGTGAATTTAAGACACAGTCACCGGCCCGGTAAACCCTCCCCTCCCCCCCTCCCCCCAACAACCAACAAAGACTAAGAAGGGCACAGACCTGGGGGCAGGGGAGAGAGTTGGGGGTCAGAACGGAATAGATACGCTGGTAAAGCACACAGCCCTGCATCAAGAGACGGGGACAGAACTGGAACAGTCAAATCAACAGTGAGGCCCCAAGAAGGGTGAGAAGGAGAAGTGTGAACTCGCCAGATGCCAGGAGCCAAAGGAAGAAACGCCCCGGCCAATCTCAAATCTGCCTCCATAGCCTCAGTTCCGTTTTTTCTGCGAAACGTGTTCGCTTCGTGAACAGGGCAGCCAACTAGAACGTTGCTGGCAAAAGCACACATCAAAAGGGCTGACGGTGGATGAAGGGTCACAACAGGGGGTTGTGGGGGTAAATGAACTCAAGACATTTAAAATGGCCCTGAGCAAGTAAGACCTACAAAAATGTCTTAAGGGTATGAAAGACCGAATGATTAACCCCTTCCAAGAGCAGTTCCAGAACATGAAAGAAGATCTTAAAGAGATTCATGATTTAGGCATCAGAGTAGATATTACGGAACAGGGGCTATCAGAAATGGCAGAGGAAGGTGGACACAATAGTGAGCTCCTTGAACAGATATCCAGGGCCATGCAAAACCTTGAGCTGCAAGCGAAGGATTTGAAAAACCGATCCCGCAGATCGAACCATCAGGGTGAAAGGCCTTAATGAAACAGACCTGAAGAACACTATCCAACAATGTTTTGGGAGGCTTCTAATGGACATGCAGCCTGACGATGTACTGATTGATCGAGTACACAGAGTGGGCCCCAATAGATCGGGCCAGGGATGAGACCAAGAGATGCGTTGGTCACCCTCTCATCGTATGAGATGAAAGAGGGCATATTTCGAGCGGCAAGGACCCAGCCAAATATAACTTCACAGCGCCCAAGTCCAATTCTTCCAAGACTTGGCTCCATCTACTCTGCAGAAAAGGAGGGCGATAAATCCAGTGACCAAAGATCTAATTGCCAAACATATTCCCTATAAGTGGACATTCTCGTTTAGGCTCCTCTTCACCTGGGATGGCAGACAACAGCGGGCCACGACATTTGAAGAAGGCCTCAATTCTGACTCTGGACTGAGAAGAAAGAGGCCCGATGCAAGCGAGTGGCGCTTCTCCCAAAAATAAGTCCCCGGAAACGGTCGGAGGGAAGGCAGGGCAATAAAGGTGTAAACCTAAGAGGTCCCCCAGGAAAAGCAGGGGGAACAGGGTGGACAGAGGGGATCCGAGATCCTACCAGACCCTGCCCAAAGGGCGTCTTCCTCAAATTCTGCTGCAGTAGGAGACGAAAGATCGGGTAGTAGGAGATAATGGCCAGAAATGAAGTGAAAGCAGCCAGTACTAATAGGCCAGTGAAGGGATAGGGAAGTGGGTGCGGCATAATGGAATCATTTCGCCCTCAATATGTTATTCCCGGGGTTGTACCAGAGCCCCAGGAAGGAATCTGGGGACTTTCATAGGATATCTGGCCCTGACATGGGTGGGGGAGGGCAATGGGGTGCAAAGAGGGGGGGAGGAGTAGAATAAGGGGGTGGGGGGAACGGACAACACCAGGGATGATGGGGCAGTGTGTGATAAACTCTTGAAAAGGATAGCTACCACGAACATGGAACATATGAAATACAATGTCTCTCACAATTTTATCACATAAGGTCAGGGGGATTGAACACCTGTAAACATACAAGAATTGAGGGGCAGATTAGACGTGGTCAAGCGGACATAAGAATGTCACAAGAGACCCATATAAAGAAATCAGACAGAAGGCTCCCCTGATTAGAGGGCGCTGTTGAGCAGCCAGGAAGATGGCCACGTGAGAAAGAGCTCCGGCTCCGTATACATCCCGTTTAAAAATGTATCCTGCTGCACATCATCAAATTGCTTTCCGAAAGGCTGATGACGACTCTGCGACCCTGCAGCTCAGGAATCGCTTGGATCCGATCAGTGCGGACCGAGGCACGCCAGTAAAGTGTGGAGCAATTTTCGAGCGGTGGCCGCCTGACACAGTCCAGCCAGCCGGAGCACATCGAAGGCTACGCTCAGCACTATCCCTGTAAAGTGGATTGCCCGGCAGGCCAACTGACCCTGTTGAGCACCGCTAGTTGTCCCGCTGCAGGGCTCGCATTGCGGCCACTGCAGACGCCTGTGCAGCGCTGATGGGCGCGGACTGGGGCCAGTGAGCGGACACCAGTCGTGGCCCTGTGACGAAACGTGGTGTCTCAATTGCGAAGTAGCTGCTGCTGGGGGCTGGTGCAACACCATTTCCCCTGAGCTGCAGGCACTGGAATTGCTACTTAGCCCTTGCTGGGGAGCTGCTCCCTGATGTTTGCCATCGGTGACAGGAATAAGGACTTACACCTTGCCACAATTTATTAACGTTAGGGACTGCAGTGTGGTAACTGTGCCGGGACGCGCCGCTTCATAGGCGTAATCACACTTCACCATAAATTACTCACACACGGCAACATATTTTCATTGTGCCGGTGGGCCCTGGATTCTTGCCTCGGCTAGGGTGGGACCCTGACCACAACCTAATACGAGTGGACAACTGGGCGCATTCCCATTATATTGGTGCATGTATACTACATGGATGCAGACTAGTTGTTCTTGTTGTAGCCCTACATCATGATAAATACGCAACCACACCCCACATCGCAGTATAGCCCTGAACATTGCTTGAAGACAATTGCTTACCCAGATTACCCTTCATCAGTCATTGCCCAACCATATAAAACACAGACAAAACCAATAGGCCGGATGCAGTGTTCCCACAGAAATCCCATATCATAATACCGACTTCCCCTGAAAAACGAGAACAGGATTGCGATTTTGGCTTGCACCTGGTGATCACAGACCTGTAAAGGAAGTTATTGTTGACTGCTTGGGCCCTCACCAACAGCACAAACCCCTGGCAGCGACGCACACCCATCTCGAAGGTTCCAATATCCATACAACTCGTGGCGTTGGCCTGGGAACACCTCTTGAGGCTTGCAACAAAAGCGGAGATCATGACGAATAGGGGTCGGGGAAAAAAAGAAAGGACCTTTGGATTCATACACCAATACCCCGACCAAGGCCCCCGCTCCCACAGACACAGTGACCAACGCTGGGAATGCCTCGACCTGCGGAGACGCTCGTGAAGATCACCTACTGGCGGCGATGCTAAGTGGTTAACATGAAGTTGGAAAAACATGGTTTCCACCATTGGATTGCTGAAGTCCAAGTTGCAAAAAGAAAGCGACCGCATCAACGAGGCAGAAACCAGAATTGGGGCAATGGAAGATAAGGTCAACAGACAGGACCATGAAATAACTACCTTAAAGATGGAAGTGAATAAAATGTGCAATAAGTGCAACCATCTTGAGTCGCGCTCAATGCGCAATAACATCGCATAATAGGTGTACCGCAGGTGGCCTGTAAGGGTCCTGTGGAGTGGTTAGTTGATCTGCTAAAAGCACTGTTCGACTCCACAAGGTTTTCCTCACACTTCCTTGTGGAACGGGCCCATCGCTCGTTGGCACCTGTCGCAAACCAGGAGCACCTCTGCGCACCATAATAGAAAGAATGCTAAATAACTGGGACAGGGACCTCATATTGCTGATTTCCAGAGAACTGGGCACACTCCGCTACGAGGCACATGACATCCACATTTATACTGATTTTGCGGCAAACGTACAAGCCCTGCGGAAATCCTACGATCCAGTCAAGAATCTATTCAGAGTCAGACATGTCCCATTTGCCCTCATGTTCCCGGCCAAACTGAGAATCCAACACGGGTGAGGTGCACACTTCTTCGAGAATCCAGCTGAGGCCACTGCATATGTGGAGGCATCAATCCCTCTCCCGCGGCGAGACCACAACCGTAGTTCTCAACGACACGACAGATGTGGAGGCCGACGTGTGATCCATATAGTCATCGAATTGAGCCTATATGCTGTACTTATACATTTTGATGTGCGGATGTGCAACAATACTAGAACCGGAGATCGGTTGCTCCTTTAACGACCCATCTTATACTTCCAATGGCGCTCCCCAGGAGGTCTCCACAGTTGTTTTCTGGTTATACCATCAAGTTGGTAAAGACGATGAGTGTGTGGCAGGTACTATCCGTCAAGTTGGGTTTAATGACGGACATGGAGTTCTAAAGTTTGGCAAATTGGGTGCGACAGTGTTGGGTTGTTAAATGTTGAAAAAGTGCAGACTCATTCATTACCTGTAGGTCGCAAGGTTAAAATCCTATGCAACATGCATGTACGAGACATGTTCATCAAATAAGTTCTACAGTAAGCTACAGGCGATCAGGTCTCCTTCCTGACATGGAATGTTCATGAGTTGAATAACCCTATCAAGGCGAGGAAGGTACTAGTGTACTTAACCCGCCATGGTCCCAAGATAGTAATGCTACAGGAAACTCATGTCCAAGGTACACTTAATGAGCAGTTTGCAGCTAGCTGGGGGAATCAGCAGGGGTACTCCACACAAGCTATGCGGGGGATGACCCCAATAAACCGTTCATTGTGTTTCCAAGAATCCAAACGAAATATAAACCCCCAAGGGAGCTTTGCGATACTGTGGGGGAGGCTATCAGGGGTGGGGGTGTTGGTCAACACATATGGACCCAACCTTGATGACCCCGAATTCTATGGGCAAATATCAGAGATCCTAATGGGGTGGGGGGCCTCCCCAATCATCTGGGGTAGCGATTTCAATACGATCCTCAATTGTGTTCTGGATCGCTAGAGACACTCAACGCAAGCTGGCCTACTCGGGCCATATGCAAAAACAGATTATGCTACAATTTGATTTGGTAGATGTTTGGAGAGACTGCAACCCGGAACACAGGAATATACTTACTATTCGGTGGTACATGATGCACAGTTGAGAACTGACTGCTGGTTGATTTCAGCAGGGGGGATGCCGCGGGTGTGGGAGTGTGAGATATATCGTAGAACCATGTCATATCATTCGCCTGTCTCCCTATCGTTACAATGTCAAGGCCCTAGCACTCCCTGCCCCCTATAGAGGATGCCACCTTCATGCCTGTTTGATGCAAACCTCCTGGATGTGCTGGGGGTAAGATTGAGAAATTCTTTTTAAGAAATGAGAGATCTGTACCTCCTTATTCCACTGTCTGGGAATCATTCAGGGTGTGGCTGAGGGGTGAAATGATCTCGACATCTGGGAGGTTGAAAGAAATCCATAAATATTTGGGGGAAGGTAGAACTGCACCTGAGAAAACTGGAAAATTATTATGGCACGACGCATGACAAAGCAATACTAGGGTCGCATTAAAGAGAACTTGTCAAAATGTATGAAATTAGCGGACAGTGAGGTACACTTGATAAAATCAACCCGTCCAGGAACAGCACTATGGAGAGGCGAACAGACTGGGCCGCTACCTGCCAGGAGTGATCCGGGGGAGAAAGGGTCCCAGCATATTACCGGAATCAGAGGACGGATGGGCACTATATAATCACACAGGAGGAGATCAATGGTGAATTCCGACAATATTACAAAGCTCTATACCAGAGGTCGCCAAACAGTCGATCGCGGGCGACTAGTAGCTCACCTGAGCCTTTTCAGTCGCCCGCGCTGAAGATACCGAAAAATAAACATTTATCCTAAGTTATATCATTTAATGGTGCGTTTTGCAGCTATTTCCGTGTTCCGGATCCGAACCCTGGTCCTCCCAATTGGGGGCGGGGAGCTTGGCTGCTGTGCCACATGGAGCTGCTTGGAAATCCACTGACAAGTCAATGTAAATATCACAGTAGCACTGCCACTCGCCTGGAAATGTTCAAAATAATATTTAAAAAATGGTGCAATTTCTTTTATGTGGCTTCTTTCCAAATTCCACATTGTACATTTCCACTTTAAATCACTTCCATGACACAGGTACACCCACTTTTAGTACATTAAGCGATCCATAGACACGCTGTACAGTAGAAGCCTACCAGGGTAGCTCAGCAGGTTGACAGACCGATGCTGAGATGTTATATATTCAAAACTACAGGTTGTTAATCGTATGACTTTTTGCAATGCCTTATAAAAAAGTGCTATACAATGTGTTTGGCCAGGGTATGGGTTGGGCTGGTTGCTTGCTTATATTCAGGGCTGAGGTGGGGATATTTCTGCCCCTGTAGTGAAAATCAAAAGTTGGCACCCATGAACCCAGAGTTTAATTTTCTAAAAACTGCTGTCAGCATAACAGAAGCATTTATTTGTGATTAACCAGTTTGATAAGCATTTAAAATCTTTATAAATATAACTTGTGCTAAAACACAGAGGGGCACACAAATAATGATAATGATGTGTTATTTATGTAGCGCCTTAATCCAAAGCGCTTTACAGAGCACATATTTACATGCAAGTGTGAAATACACATTTGGAAAACAATAGTGTGCCTAGCATGTAGAAAGCCTGCATAAAACGCAAAGGAAGGGGCACAAAAATTACAGGATATTTGTGTGGAAGTCCAACAAATATCTGTCTTTTTGAGACGGCTACTAATAAATAATAATTCAACAAAGAGGTTTTTGAAGTTCTTAATATATTCGTGAAGGGATTTGTTATTCCATCTGTTTAAAGAGGGGAAATAATGGAGCCAATAAAATATTGGTAAAATTCTGAGGTTTATAAATATCCCCACCCCGATATCGCCCGCTAGTAGCTCTCCACTGTTGGCCTCCACTACAAGTAGCTCTAGCTAAGGTAAAGATTCGAGACCCCTGCTCTATACGCTAATGCTGACGAGAGCAGAGACGCCGGCCTGTCCCATTATCTGGACAAAATAACCCTCCCATCGCTTTCTGCTGAAGCACAAACACTATTAAACCGACCAATCGTGTTGTAAGAAATCATGGAGGCAATTACGTCCCTCTCATCCGGTAAGGCCCCTGTCCCAGATGGGAGAGGAATCGAATTAAACAAGGAGCTTCGGCAGATATTGGCACGCAGGCTTCTAAAGATCTGGGAGGAATCTCTGCAGGTTGGCCAACTGCCGCATACACTCTGAGGCAGTGTTCACAGAATTATTAAAGCCAAATAGACCAGCGGCCGATATGGCCGTGTACAGGCCGCTATCACTGATCAATGCCAACACAACAATCTATGCAAATATCCGCCCATCTCATGCCACACATGGCGACACTGGTGCATCAGGATCAATCCGATTGTATCCCCGGAGGTCCACATTGCTTAACCTACGCAGATTCTTCTGCATTATGTCCCAAATAAATCCCAGGCCTAGGGCAGTCATGGCCTCCTGGACGCAGAGAAGGCCTTCAACTCCGTCTCCTGGGAATTCCTCTTCGCAGTTCTGCCTCATATGGGACTAGGAGACCATTACATAAAGTTTGAACAGCTAATGTATGCTAAACCATCAGCCAGAGTCCACACCAATGGCATACTATCGCCCACCTTCCATATGGGACGAGGGACAAAGCAGGGCTGCCTGCTTTCCGCACTGCTCTTTGCCATAGAACCTCTGGCACGAATAGTGCGAGAAGCATGGAAATAGGCTCTGTCTGTACGCCGATGACACTTTTATACATTCGCAACCACGAAAAAAACGATGGTGGAAGTCCGCAGATTCACAACCCATTCTGGTTACCATATCAACGAGCCAAAATCAGAATTATTCTGATGGGATTCAGGTGGGTCCCATACAACTTGTATTTGGGCGTATAGATCTCTCGCTCCCAACGCTCCTTACTAGTCAACAACCATGAAATATACCTGGACACACTGGCGATTAAACTACAATTATGGGTGAAAATCCCAATGTCATTGTATGGCAAGCTCCCGTTACTAAAAATGGTTCCCAAATTACTATATTTGTTTGAAATATCCCAATCTGGCACGGGCTGGCGTTCGACAAACTTCGCTCGATTACAACAAAATACACATGGAAGGCGGGGGTGCCACGATTGAAATGGGGGTGGGCGGGAGAGAATGTCTGCTCCTTTTGAACAAGGTGGCCTTGCGGCACCAGACTGAGCTATATTATGTTGTATCACAGGCTCAATATGCAGGCTATTGGTATTCTGCTACCAACAACCCAATACAGTAGGCCCTCGACTCATACAGTGCCACACCAACTAACTTGAAGTCAATTATTCTGGCTGACAAACACAAAGATTCATGTTACTTCGACCTGGTCTGTACAACAGTAAATGCCTGGTCTAGATTTCTCAAGAGACTGGGTGTGACGGCCCCATACTGTGGCTCGGTTCTGCTGTAGAATCGCCCAGGACTCCCCCAGACATACGATAGAGACATTAAGAGTATGTGGGATGCAGAAGCCACAATGACCCTGCAAGATCTGTTCCCTAATGGGATGTTTGTCACCCATGAGGAATTTACAACAAAGTTGGGGACAGCCCGATTAGATCATTTCAATATTCCAGAATTAGTATTTCAATATTTCAGAATGAGGGCGGTGGCTCGTCGCCGCTGGCCCTCGTTTCCCCAGGAATCAGACACTTGCGAGCTGGTGGAAATGATAACATTGGGGATCCCAGGAGACGGGTGTCTAGATTATGCAAAGCATGCCAGACCAGTCAACCGTCAGATGATTGGTCCAAGGTAAAGTGGGAGGGGGATCTAGGCATCGCTATACAAGATGAGCAATGGCTACGCTATTGTCGGCTGACGAAGGAGGTCTCTACACTCTGGCATGCATCTCACGATTCGCAACAAATGTCAGCGGCGCCTGTATGAAATGTGGTGTGGATGTTGGATTGTCCACATGTACTGGAACGGCCCGCTACTCATTGAATTCTGACAGGGGGTGTGGCGGGAGCCCTTTCTGACATCACTGGAATATCCGCCATACTTTCCCCACTTAAGTATTTATTGGGCGACATAGGGAGGTTGGCACAAAGATTTACAGACTTCAATAGCTAAAAAATGTATCCTTAAGTATTGGCAATCCAAAACAGCCTCCAACATAACCTCGCTCAGAGAACTAACCTATGCTAACGAGAGAGAAGAAGGCTACACAGCGCTGATTGTACCCAGATGTAGACCAAAAGACATTTGGGGCAACCTCCGGAACTATTTAATGCACATGAATGGGGAGAGAGGAGTGGCTGAGTCAATAGATTAGCTCCTGTCCGCCATGGATAAAGTACAATAACTATTGAATAATGTAACAATTTGATATACAGCAATGAACCAGTGTATTACCATGCAATGTTCCAATAGCCACAAATATGTGATTTGTACCGGAGGTGAAACGTCTACTACTATGTTAAATAAAAGTTTAAAAATAAAAAGAGCGCTCCCCTGATTCCGTCAATTCATGCATCTTTAGCAAGTGAATGCGCAAGGGAAGAAGATGGGGGGACGGCGGGTCCCGATAGTTCTCAGACACTCTTCAGGCAAAGGTAATACAAATATTAGTTGAAAAGCGGGAGAGGTACTTCTTTCTTCAGGTGCAGGTGGGACATAGAAGGGTGAAATTAGGGACGATGTATGCACCCAATACGGGCCAAGAAGTATTCATGAGAGAGGTTCAATTGAAATTAGAACATTTTGCAATAGGGGAAATCATTCTTACTGGTGATTTCAATCTGGCATGGGACCCCAAAGTAGATAGAAGAATGGGCACCCGGCATGCTGGAGGCACTCCCACCCGACTCTTGAAGGAGCACATAGAACACCTAGCTCTCAGGGACCCATGGCGAACTAGCTATGTTTGCCATATTCATGTTATTGACCATCTTCAAACATGGCCGCCCGAAGATTGCTCCCTCCGAGCACTACCTGCCACAGCCTGATGTTGCTGTGTGATTGACCTGTTCTCGACCTAAAGCGGCCAAATCGAAGCTGGCAGGCAAACACTGCCCCCCTCCAAGGCCCCACTTCTAAGGCTCCTGTCCGGGCCTGGCTGGGTACTTTCTCTTCCTCCCATCCTTGACCCACCACCTCTGCACATTCAAATGATTTCACCGGCCTTGAGGACCGACGTTTGATCCCACCTGGCTTACCAAAACTGCGACTTGCAATCAGGCTGTCTTATTCCTGAGTGAGCAACTCCGGATTACATTGTGACTTTACATATGTTGCCACTAGCTTTCTGCCTGTGTTAGCTGCCTGCTTTAAAGTTGCATTAAGGCTTTGTTTTCATCTGCTGCGTCTCTTTTGGTTGTACATAGTGTGCCTCCCCAACCCCCTCTCCTTTGTGTTTTTGGCACTTAGTGCTTTTCTTTTTGTTAGCCTTTACCCTATTCCACCCCTCCTCTCGCTCCCTAATTCATGTTTAGCTCTTACCAATTGTAACTACCGTTAGGCAAGTGCGATTTTTCTGTCATATGTTTTTAACAGTCTATATTCCTCTTGTCCTATGTTGTACCAATGAAACGCACAGCACTTGCCCATTCTGAATAGTCCAATGCCTACTATGAAAGCTAATTTCTGTTTTCCCCCTACCTACGTTGGAGTGCTTTGAAACGCTAGTTTAAGTGTATAGGTCCTATATAAATTACCAATAAATAAATGAAATCAATAGAGGGTTTACCTGCTTCTCCCATGTATATCAAACCCTTTCCAGGATCGACTATGTATGGATGACGGCCACATTGTTGTGGAGGTGGAAGAAGTAAACATAGGGTCGATTTTGATCTCCGACCACGCTCCAATGACGGTAGTAATGAAAAGCTGGGGACCAGGAGATGTGGGGGTGGGGGGCTGTAGGCCTGGACGCTCCCCCGGGGATACACTATTATATACAGTGACAGCAAAACAAGCGTGAAATAAAATAGACTTACTTTCTAAATAGACTTACAGTGGCAACTGCAGGACGGTATGCAATCCTTAGATGAGAAAAAGAATGAAATTACATTTAAAAAAGTGAAAGATTAATAACCAATTTGACTTATTGCATATGCTCAATGCAGAGAGATCCCTACTGAGGTTAAGGCAACGCTACTATGTAAGCGCTAATCAAGCGGACAGGCTCCTGGCCAGACAAGTGAGAAGGGCAGCAGCAAAACATACAATAACGGCAATAAAGCAACAGGATGGAATGATGGCCAAAGACGAGCGCGATAATGGGCGCCTTTGAGAGGTTGTACAGGGATCTATACGCATCTGACAAACCTGATCAACAGGTAGTGGAACATTACTTTAGAAGCCTACCTATGCAGAAACTTGCACCCCACGAGAGAGACCGGTTATAAGAGGACATTACGGAAGAAGTAGAAGCTGCAATTAAAAACCTACCGAAACATAAGGCGCCAGGACCAGGCTGTTTCACGGCATGCTTCTACCAGAAGTATCAAAGGCAACTGAGCTCTAAGCTCACGCGCCTAACAGGGTTATAGAGGTGGAATAACCCACTATCGCGGAGGCTAAAGTGGTTGTCTTTGGCAAACCAAACAAGGACCCAAGGGTCTGCGGGTCATACCGGCCCTTCACTTTGCTAAATCTGAACGCCAAGATCTAGACCGGTATACTGGTGGCTACGCTGTCACCCCTTCTTCCGGATCTCATTGTGGCGGACCAGTCGGGTTCATGAAAGGGCAGCAAATTTACACATTTAATATAAAAGACAGCCATTTAGCAAGTCCAGGCAGTACCAATATCACTCGACGCCGAAAAGGCATTTCTATTTGAGGGTATGTCCAAAATGGGGATAGGCCCCAGATTTATTTGCACGGTTAAGGCAAAATACATATGCCCCTCGATGAGGTGGTCTATTGGACCGTGTTCAAATAGCAAGAGGGACGAGGCAGGATTGCACTCTGTCCCCACTCCGTTATGCAATTTATTTAGAACCTTTACTAGCGACAATTAGACGAAACCAGAACATACAGGGTACACAATTTGGGGCAGAAGAACAGAAAATAGCAGCATTCGCCGATGACAGGATTACCCCGACTGAGCCAGAAACCTCTATTCCCGCTCTGATAGATCTATTATGGAAAAAGTGGCAGGGCTGAAGATAAACCTGTCCAAATCAGAGCTGTTGAGGCTGGGGCTTTCAAAGACGCAGGAGGCGGATCTACCACTGGTGTCACTGTTTAAAATGGCAAAGGGCGTCATTACTTATCTGGGAGTGAACATAACTAACAGAACTATATGAGGAAAATTACCTGGAAGTGGTTTCCCAGATAATATACCTAAATAAATTGCCTCCTTTGTGCATCTCGTGGCTAGGGAGATTAGCCACAATAAAAATGGTTACGCTTCCTAGGCTACTCCATTACTTCCAGGAACTTGGCATTTTGGTTCCTCTGTGTTTTTTCGATGCCATCAACAAACTAATAACAAGGTTAATATGGCAGAATAAACGGCCAAGGGTCGCCTTGGAGACACTGATGGCTCCCAAACAGAAGGAGTGGGGGAGTTGGGACTTTTCTAAAAATATTATGAGGCAGCACAATTGCGGGTGATATAAGAATAGATTTCAAATGACCGGACTAAACCATGTGCAAGGATGGATAGGCTAAACCATGGGAAAGGACGGATAGGGCAGTGACAGGGATTCCCTTAGAGGGAGTCTTATGGAGAGAAAAACAGGATAGACCCCGGAGCGCGAATATGAACATAGTACCATTAGCGACTTGCGATACATGGGACCACTTGATTAAACAAGGATAAACCGCCCCTTCCCCCCACTATTTGGAAACCCTCAAATTTCACCAGGGATGGCACAGGTTTTTTTTTTTTTTTTTTTTTTTTTTTTTTTTTTTTAATGGTGTGCTATGGGCTGTACAAAAATACGGGACATGACAGTTGAGGGGGCTGTCCGAACATTTGAGGAATGTAAACTGCAAATTGGCATGACAGAAAAAGACAGAATGGAATACTACTGAAAAGCCTTAATGATTCTGCTCATAGTGGCCTGGTTAAAAAAAATAAAATAAAAAAAAATAAATAAAAAGGAAGCAAAATACACTGCCCACAAATGTAGAATGAGTACATAGGATATAGGGGATACTGGCCATGGAATGGGGTACATATAGATTGCAAGGAGAAGCAGGACAAGTAGGCTGCATTGATTTATCCAGAGGGCCATGCAGTACAACTTGTCTTGGGGAATCAAGGAGCTCATTGGTAACAATATATTTACCAACAGTTAAGCTCTCATTTAGACATTTTAGAAACATCCAAAATGACTGAAAATCCTGAATGCGTGATTTGGCAGAATTTCGGCGCTCGAACATTCCAAACGCCCAAAAGGTTCGACCAAATCACACATTCGGTGCTGAGGCTGCGGGGGTGTCCCCTGCACCCTTGCTCGTTATATTGTGAGCAAGGTTTGCAGGGGTGCCCCCCGCAGCCGATCCCAAAAAGTCACAACAAAAACAAAAGGGCACTGCAGCACCTGTTCCCGATCACGGAAGTGAAAGGGAACAGGTGTTGCAGGGACAGAGCGAGTCAGCCGCCGCTGCAAGGTAAGTAGGCAGTTCGGGGTGGAGGTGTGGGCCAAGGCCAAGTCAGAAATGTTCAGGGGAGAAAAGACTGAAGATTATTTTGGAAAAATGATCTTCAGTCTTTTCTCCCTCAAACATTTCCATCAGTCTTTCAACCCCGATCCGACATTTTACTGGTGGCAGCGCCAAAGAGGAGTTTAATCGGAAACACTCCTTTGCTATGCCGCAATGTACAAGCAGTTGGAGCCGGTCGATGTTACTTCTTCAGTGTAATAACAAGACTTGAGCAAAGATTGCTCCAAATTGATGGCATCTATAACATGCTCCTTGGTCGCTGCAGTGATTTTTAACGAGTCTTTGTGTAGAACCACATCGTTAAGAGCCACAGGCTGAGGAATAGATCATTTATGAGGCTGCTCAGAGTCAGGGAGTATAATAACTTTGCACTTTCCGCAAGCAGAGTGCCACACACATTTTGATAATGCCCAGGTTTTAGAGAAGGAATCCTTCAGTCAAAGTTAAATCTTATGTGGATGCGGGGGGCGCTGTTGAGCGCCGAACAAGATGGCCGCCTGAGGCGAGAGCTCCGCGGCCGGCAGATCACTCTATCCTGATTTTAGGCATTTACAATCTACAACTTGAATCAGACTGCTACGATTCGTGAGCTGCGGGACCAGGGACCAACTGGCCCAAATCCCGAAGAAAATCGGTGCCGGTAACCCTGGGATTGGGAACTGCCGCGACCATCCCCCATCACCCACGTGTCTGCGCGCCGAGATCCGACGCCCGAGGAGGGTCAATCGGCCCAGGCCCTTGGAGCTGTGCCGCCCCGCACCTCCTGCGGAGGCCTGTGAGACGGTCGAACACCTCAGCGGCGACGACCTGGAATGAACCACAAGACTCCCTGGGCCATGCGGCGCCGACGCTGAACACCGCAGATATTAGAACTATAACCGCTCGTACGCGGGCCTGCCCCCAGGCTGGGCGGCTCCTTCCCGGGCCCTCATTGACTCCTACATCGGCCTCCATCCTGCACGACCCCCTCGCTGGGCTCTCCCCTCCCACCCCCCCAGCGTGATCTCGGAACCCGGGGTAGAGCTGCGACACACCAACGGATACCAGGTGCTGCGCTCCCCTGTTGGCCTGGACTGGACTGCTGGACCCGTGGCGGCCGCAAGGTACGTGGGGGCTGGGGTGGCTGCTACCCCTGGTGGCCTCGAGGCAGAGATAAGGTCAGATGAATACGTTGATACCGACCACCCGCGCTCGATAGAGGACGCCCTGTTACCGGCCTGCTCCCGCCGTACGCATCACTGTGGTCCGACCCCGCTTCTCCTCTTCCCAGAGCGCCTGACTTCGGACTACCCTACCAGCCCTTGCTACGGAGGCCTGGTCCCTCTGGGGGCTATACTTTGCTGACACCATCGGCTCCTCCTCTCATCACTACCACAGTGACAAAAGGGACAGGGGAAAAACAGAGCTCCATCAACATGTTTGCGAAGACTGCGGTCGGCCCCGCTGAGGAGGTCTCTGCAGAGGCCCCTGTGACTAACTCAACCCCTGATGCCTCAGAATCCCAGAACATGATGGACTTTATCCGTGAAGGTTTCACCACGCTCCACTCGAAGTTAGATGACATGAACGGCACTATCTCCTCTATTAAGGCCCATATTGAGAGGACTGACAGTCGAGTGTTGGAGGTGGAGACCAGAGTGAGCTCCGCCGAGGACGGCCTGGGCGCGCTACATTCAGAAGTTACGGCGCTATCCAACCGCGTCCTGGAGGTGGAAAAAAAAAAATGAGGATTTGGAGTCTCGCTCGAGGCGTAACAACCTCCGTATCATTGGGGTCCCTGAGAGTGGCATTACAGAACCGATGGAAGACTTTATAGAACACACATTGCTGTCGCTTCTGGATTCACCGAAGCGCTCTCCACAGTTTGCCATAGAGCGGGCACACCGGGCCCTGACGACTAAACCCAAGCCAGGAGCTCCTGCACGACCAATTATAGCGTGTGTCCTTAACTTTCGAGATCGTGATGCCCTCCTTAGAGCCGAAGGCGAACTTCTATTGGATGGAGCAAGGATACACCTATACCCTGACTTCTCGGTGGCCGTCCAGCGGGAGCGCAAAACTTTCCTGGCAGTGAAGAGAAGACTCAGATCACGGAGTTTAGTACTCCATGTTATACCCCGCTAAGCTTCGGGTGGAACACAACAATCGGGTGTCTTTTTTCACGATTCTGGAGGAGGCCTCCAGGTTTATTGACGACCACTTCCCGGGCTGACCTCTATCCCCAGCTATTCCTCTGCAGCCACTCAGTTCGCCCGTTGGGGTGCGCCGACACCGGCTCTCTCCCCGACGCCAAGAATATACCACACTTGTACCTTTCAACGATTATTGGTTGGATTACTCTACATGACTGTGCCAAGTCAAACTGTGCCGAATATAGTTATCAAGTCACGTCCGAAGCCTTATTGCGGGCACCATGTTCTTGCTGGATCTGCCACAGGCCCGGAGCGGCGTCATCAGTCCGGCCCACAGGCCCCCAGGCGTTCATGCCACTGGTTTGGATTTGGTTTAGGGGTTTTGGGATTGTCATTCCTCTATTTGGGGGAGGGATGTGGGTGGGTTGGGATGGGTGTTTTGTTGTAAAAAAGTTTGGCGTTGGCAGCGAGGGCGGATCACAAGGTAATGCTGTGTTCGAGGCTACAGGGCTACTACATCGGCTCACTGGTCATTATCAACCCACCGATATGAGCGTCGCCGCTCCACCGACGGCGGTCAATCTAACCTTCATGAGTTGGAATGTGAGGGGGGCTTGGCAACTTTAAAAAAATGACAGATACAGCTGCACGCGGAACGCCATGGAACCAAGATCCTCTTTTTACAGGAGACGCATGCGCGCTCTGAACATTGTTTAAGATTTGCCAGAACCTGGGGCCCCCAGAGATACTTCACCAACTTCTCTACTCAAAGTCTTGGGGTTATGACTATTATTCATAAGAGTCTTAAATTCACACTCCTCTCATCACAAATAGACCCCCAGGGTAGATATGTATTACTCCATGCTACACTCCAGAATAGGGAGGTGATATTGCTGAATATCTATGGTCCCAACATCGATGACCCGGAGTTTTTCACACACCTCACATCCCTTCTAGATGGATTCCCTCTGGTTCCTATTCTCTGGGGGGACGGGGGGGACTTCAACACCATTTTTGATACAGACCTTGACAGATCTGGGTCCAGGCCCCGCCAGCTTTCCAGGGCGGCCTATGCTGCACTATCGTCCTTCCCCCGCCTTGCAGTCGTGAACGCATTGAGACTACTCTACCCTCATTCCCGTGTTTACTCCTTTTACTCTTCAGTTCATGACTCTTACTCTCGAATTGATAGGTGGGTAATCTCTGACGTGTTGGTCAAAAATGTAGTACAACTAACGATTCCCCCTAGGACCTTATCGGACCACTCCCCGGTGACCATCACCATGTGCTGGGGGCTAGACGGTGACCGCACCAGACGCTGGAGGATGAAACCCCACTCTCTCCTGGACCCTCTGTTCAGATTGGAGCTCGAGGTAGCCATTGAGGAGTTTTTTTAAATAAACAAGGGCTCGGTGTCCTCGCAGGCCGCCGTATGGGAGGCCTTTAAAGCATACATTAGGGGCATAGCACTGTCTAAAGAGAGCGGCATACTCAGGACAATCCGAAGGGATATCGCTGCCAGTGAAGCCAAACTATCGGCCCTGGAGGCCCAGTGCTCACAGTCTTCAACCCCTGCGACCCTTGCAGCCATAGGGGCGGAACTAGACGTTTTTCGTTCTCTAGCGGATCGGGAACAAAAATTCCTAGATAACCCCGGCCTGGCGAGGAGATACAGTGAGGGCGAACGCCCGGGCCGCCTCCTGGCTAGACTCGTACGCCATGAGCTTGGTCCTCCACATATGCCTGGGATTGCTCGACCAGATGGCTCCTTAGCTATTAGATCGCAGGCCATCAACTCGGAGTTCCTCGCTTTCTACGAAGCCCTGTACTCCGAGTCGGATGAGGCCACGGAGGAGGAGGTGGAGGTGGATTCCTATCTTGCGGCTCTCCCTCTAACGGTCCTTTCTCCCGAGACCGCTGGCTCCCTCGATTCTCCACTCACCCCTGAAGAGTTCACGGAGGCTATAGACTCTCGCTTCGGGGAAGGCTCCCAGATCCGACGGCATTCCGGTCGAATTCTATAAAGCCTATAAGACTCTCTTACTCTCTCATTTAATAGCTCTCTGGGAGGAATCGGTGGAAGCAGGCATACTCCACCCCCCCCCATCACTCCGCGAGGCCACAATTACGGTTCTGCTCAAGCCTGGTAAACCTGCTACCCATTGCAGCTCATATCGCCCACTTTCCCTCATTAACTGTGACACGAAAATCTTAGCCAAAATGTTAGCGACCAGACTTGCTCCTTGTATGCCATCTATTATACACCCGGACCAGGCGGGATTCATCCCGGGTCGCTCCACCGCTCTAAACCTTAGAAGGCTCTTTAATATAATTAGCAGGATCAGCCCCGGTCTGCAGGCGGTTGCCGCGACCCTCGACATGCAGAAGGCGTTTGATTCAGTCTCTTGGAGATACCTCTGGCGGGTGCTCGAACAATGCAGATTCGGGCCGGTTTTTTGCTCCTGGGTCAAGGTACTTTACTCAGAGCCCGTTGCCAGTGTCCGCACGGAGGACAGATGCTCTCCAATATTCAATATTTCCAGAGGAACAAGACAAGGCTGCCCGTTATCTCCCCTGATTTTCGCTTTGGTGATAGAACCTTTCGCCGACATGCTTCGACAACGACACTCGCACAGGGGGCTTCGCTCGGCGGGCCAAGCCGATATCGTATCCCTCTACACAGATGATGCACTCCTCTTCGTGCGGTCCCCCCTCCACTAATCTACCCCCGATACTGAAAGATGTCATCTACTTCGGATACATCTCAGGCCTCAAGGTGAACTGCGCAAAATCTATGCTCTTTCCACTCACGGAGTGCACCCTTCCCCTCCCCCCCGGACACCATGGGGTTTGCGTGGGCACAATCGAAGTTCACTTACCTGGGGATTGAAATAACACGTCAGCCCGAGGCGACCCTTGAGGAGAACCATTATAACTACCTAGCGCACCTGGAGACTAAGACTCGGGCGTGGAGTAAATTGCCGATCTCCCTGGCAGGCAGAATAGGGCTATTAAAAATGATAGTGTTGCCCCAAGTACTATACAGGTTCACAAACGTCCCCGTGGCCGGGCGAGGGTTTCTTCCACGCATTGTCACGCAACATCAACTCCTTCCTATGGCACTCGGTCGCGGTCAGGCTCAAGCTCGGGACCTTGTCTACCCCTATGACTGGCGGTGGCTTTGGGGCCCCCGATTTTCTTAAATACTGGTTGGTCTCTCAAATCCATTACGCGTCCTACTGGTTCAACACAGTAGATCCCCCCCCCCGACATGTTAGACTCGAAAAGCTAGCGGTCAGCGACCGTGACATCCGCTCCCTGGTGATACAACCCATCCCTCTGACACGGGATACACTAAACCCGGTGGCTTGTACCTCCCTGGCGTTAACGAAAACGTGGAAATTACTAGACACCCCTCATCCTTTTCATGGCAACCTCCCTCTGTGGAACTTTCTCCCCGGAATCCCGCAGGTCCCTCCGTCGACCGTGCGTAGATGGGCTGAAGCGGGTTACGAGTTGCTCTGCGATGTATTCGAGCAGGGTAACTTTGTGGAGTGGCCCGACCTGAGGGGAGGCCCGAGTGCATGGCTTCAGTATTCAGCCTTACGTAAAACTCTGAAAAAAACCTATCCCATGTTCCCAGCAATGCCACCGGACGATCCCGCCATTGAGGAACTGACCTCCCCCATGCCTACCAGAGGGAAAATATCTAGGCTATACACAATGATCCAATCCAGATCCATTCCGAAATTCACTGGGCTCAGGCGGGCGTGGGAGGAGGACCTTGGGGAGGAGGTGACTGACGACCGCTGGGCCCACATGTGTGCCCGCATACACCAGGTATCATTCAATTCTCGGTTCAAATTGATCCAACTAAAGGTGTTACATAGGTTTCATTATACCCCGAGCAGGTTGCATCGTATGCTTAGCGATCATTCCCCAAGATGTGGACAGGATGGCGCCGACTATATACATATGATCTGGGCATGCCCCCGATTCTCCCGATACTGGGAGACGGTGTTCATAACCGTCTCCGCTATACTCGATCAACATATAGACCCCTCCCCAATGAAGACTCTATTCCATGACTTCCCTGGGCTCCCCCGAAATTCCAAGAAACTGGCTGGCCTTTGCATGCTCCTTGCGGTGCGAGCCATTCTGCTTTGTTGGCTTCGTCCCGCACCCCCCACACACACACAATGGCTCAGAGCTCTCACATGGGCCTCAGACACTGAGGAAGCGTGGCCCTGCCTACAACCAGCTCACTCGAGGCCCAGGGATGTCTGGATCCGGTTCCGCTCCTATATGTCGGAGTTAAGTGTGAGGCCGGATACAACCTGCCCAACTACCACACCCACTCGCACAGGTGGTCTAACCTGAACCGAGAGTTCTCCTATACTGCGCTCGCTAATGTATGTGTCCTTGATGGAAAATGTTCAAACTAAACGCACTGACTGTATGCCTATACTGTGTTAAATGTACCTACCTTGGATTTACCTTGTGTTCTGTACGCCTGTGTTTAGCTGGCAAGCTGTTTAATAAAAAAAGTTTTAAAAAAAAAAAATCTTATGTGGATGCACAGCTGTAGCAAGTATGACGTCCACAACCCGCACCACAACTTATTTTATTTATTTGCATTTTTAAAGCGCTCATACAGCCCACAGGCATCAAGGCGCTCTGCATTTGGTTTCGCCATGTTCTTCTGCCACCTTTGTGCAAAGAATGCATCCAATTTAGACAATCATATCCAGGGCTAAGTGACTTGTGCTAATTTACTCCCCCCCCCCCCCCTGCACTAGCTCCTCATCTTCTCCCTCGCTTTCAGTATGCGCTTTCAGTATGATAAGTGTATGTTGACGAAACCAGCTTTTCTAAGTTGGGACTAGCCGACAAGGCTGTACCAATAATAATGTTGTAGCTAGTGTTATTGGGGGCAAATGAGTTTTACTTTAGATTTAGGCAGTGGTTAAGCAGCGACTCGTTATCAATCAATGGTGAGCACAATGGCGGGTTTGCTGGTGAAATGTTAAACAAATCTGACACTGAAAGACTTTCAGGGAGGTTTACCACGATCGCAGGAGCCGGAACCTCATTACCCAAAAATGCAGTAATTTTCATCTTGGAGAAAAACGCTGCCTCATGATTTTCCTTTTTGACTTTCTTGGATCTTGGGAGCAGATTTTTACCTGGAATACCATGTGGGGGACTGCGGAGTAGTTTTCCTGGTTGAGGAGCCACACTTGTAACCCATATATTAGAGTTTTTATTTTTGTTTTTCATGCTCATGTCCAGGCCCACAATAATTATAGTGTAATAAACAGTTATTGGCCCAAGAAAGCACAAGAAGTATAGGAGATACGATTACACTGCAGTAGAGCAACAGAAGGGAAGTAGAACGTTGTGTCAACCCAAGCTATCACACTGGTGCTTCCCACAACATACTCCTATCCAGACTAAAGGGGGTGGCACCAACAGCAGTCTCGCTGCAGGATACACAAAACAAAAGGCACCAAGGCAAAGCCAACAAAAGTAGCCGCCTCAGTAAATCTGGGGCTCGATGCAAAATAACTCACCTCGCCCATCCCTTCACCTGTCCCACCTACTTTGCTGTACTCTCCATACACCGGTCACCACTCTGCTCTGCTCTGCCATTCTCAGCTCTCCACAAACCACGCTAAGATGCTTTGTAGCACTAGAGGAAGGAACCAAGGTACGCACGCACTCCCAGCATCAAGCCGCGCTACAGAATGGCCGCTTCCGACCAAGGCTACTCAGTAAGTAGCCACTTTCAGAGTTAGTTAAACGTGTTCAGGGACTTCACAGAAGACTCCCTATAGGTGTTACAGCAATAGGCCTGGTCAAATGGTATGGGCAAACACCCAACCACACGAATCACCCACTCAGCCTCACAGAATGCACACCAGACTTAAAGTATTACCCCAAGCCCACACAGTACCATAAGAGAAAAGAAGAGCTTCAGAGTGGATGCCTTCTGGATGCAGCAGCACAGGACCATGTCCCAGCATTCTTGGTCTGGAGACGAAACAACCAAACACTGGGTGGGAACTTGTAGCAGCAGTTATCAGAGGAGGCTTCCAGCAAAGGAAACTTCACAGAGTGGATTTGGCACCCTTTTACAGCAGCCAGATGAAGAACGAATATTGCTGGTTTGATTCTCTTCTTTAGGTTCTGCACTCTGGTGAGGGGACTTTAGGGATTATAATCTTGTCTCTGGAGAGCCAGGAGACCACACCAACATTTCAGACAGATTCGGACTTCGGAAGACCATGCACTGCACAATGACATGAGGTCCTAGGGTATTGGGGTATTGCAGCCCAGCAAGATCGCAGCACGGCATGAGAGGGCTCAAAATGCAGGTCTTCATGAAACTAGTGGATCTCACCAGCCTCTGTGTAGGAGTCGTCCCGTTAGGGACCCTCAGGTCGATTGGAAGGATTGCATTAGGCTCCGGTTACACAGCAGGATTTCTGGTTGCTGGAAATCTCTACAGATGACCATTCTTCATCGTCCTCTTCGGTTTCAACTCCAGTGGTCGACTTGTCGTCCGCAGCTTCCAGCTTCGGAGTATTTATCTGGAACTACAGCACAACTTCTGCATTCACCCCCTGCATTTTTCAGAAAGGGGCAGTCTGGCTTTTCAATCAGGTGGTTCCTTTCAGGCAAGGTGAAAGGCAAAGGGCTGCAGAGTTTTGAACTCCTCCCTCACTTCCTGCCTTCTCAGACACTCTCGAGTCTGGGCGGGGAATACAAAGTATTCTCGTCGAAGACAAAACTTCCACAGAGGTCGTGCCTGCCTAGACTGGCAGGGGGGGGGACCTCAGAAGGAGCAAGCACACAAGAAATGGTGAAATAGGAAGGAGCTCACCATTTTTGAAAAATAGTGGCCCTTGCTGTGCATTACCAAGAGTGAACAGCCTACAAGTGAAAAACGATAAAACCACTGCCACCAGCCAGTCAAGTAAACTTGCAATTGTGACAAAAATGTTACTAGTTAAGTAAGAAAAGGAATACATTACATCCCCCCAGCACTCCACATAAGGTGGGGTGTACTGGCTCACTTATACAAAATGTAAAGGGGATGAAAATCCCCCTTTACTACTTGGGAACAATAGTTCACCCAAGTACATGAAGGAGAAATTAACAAGGGAGCACAAAAAGGCAACCAAGCCTAAGCCCAAAAGTTGTAGGAAACTATAGTTTCAACCATACACTATGGAAAGACTTAAAACGGTTACCCATAAAAAGAGTAAAAGACTAGGTGAGAGGGGGGAGGGAGGGGGAATTAGGAAGGTTCCCTTTCAACTAGGAACAAGGTAAAATAGTTACCAAGTTCAAACAAAAGGTTCTGGGGTTGGTACAGATCAGGAAGCTTTATCATAAATATGAAAATCTTGCCTAACAACTTGTGTTATACTGAATTGATCAATCAATGTATAAATACACAGTGGATATCACGTGTACCGTGATGAATGAAGCAATATATTTGCTGATAGTGCCATGGATGCCTCCGTGAAATGGAACTAGTAATTAAACTAAAGCTATGGCCTCAACGGTAGCACATCGAGTGTATCTATGAGATGTATTTACTAGTAACAAAACAAACTGGTCTGCCTATGCATGAATTACTGGCAGGACAAGGACATCATTAATCAGACTATGCAATGGCTTCACTGATGGCATAGTGATTGGATCAATCAGTTACTCCAACTATGCATGGGTTTACAGGTAGCAAAATAAATTAACATAGTCAAACAGGTTCACTGGTAGCACGATGAGGGGACAAATAATCTAGCTCCAAGATAGAGTCACTGGTGTCACTGGTAACCCAGTGAATTAATACAACCAGGCACTGTATTCGCTGGTAACTAGCAATGCAATGGGTTTACAAGCAGTGTAGTGAAAATCTCGCTCTGCAATAAATTAAAATGGCAACACAATGGAATTTGCCCAGCTATGCAGAAGATTCACAAGCAGAACAACAAAAGGAACAAGGAAAATAAATCCAGCTATGCAGTGGGTTCATAGAGTAATGCATGAAACCACATACAACTATGTACACATAGTATCAAAATAAACAGAAGAGTGACTTAGTCAACTATGCAACACACTTGGTAGTACGAAGTAACTCCAGCTATACCACGGATTCGCTGATAGCAGAAATAGTTCATCTAGTTGTTAAACTGATTCCCTGATGCCTCAATCAGATTAATAACAAGAAATAAAATAACAAGAAGACTGCCGTCTCTTACCTGGTTGTTATGAAATCTGCATGCAGGAAGACTGGAAGGCCCCAGACAAACAGGCAGAAGCACAAGCCTCTGCCCTTAACACAGAGCAGCATAAAAACAGACAGCTGGCGTGCACTCAAATGAAAGGTTCTGGGTCATGTGACCCAAGTGTGCCCCCAGCCAGGGAGGAATGGGTGTGGGAAGAGCGGAATGATGGACCAGGGAGGGAAACAGGAGTGGGCAAACAATACTTCAGGTTACACTGAAGATAAAATATTCAGCAAAAAGTCCAAAAGCTATTGTATTAAAAAGGATTGCTCCACATGGGCAGCACCCAAAGGTCCAAAGTGCCCATCAGAAAATGTAAAGGGTTTCAACAGGCCCCCACCTCTGCATCATTCCCAGCATTTGAGCCCTATGATCCCACTTGGGACAGTAAAGCAAAGGCATACCTATGTGTTTGACCAGCATTGGTGGATCACGTACCTACTTGACCCAGTTCATGCCCATCTTAGAAGGAGTGTTGAAAACACTGCATATGACTTGGATCTGTAGGGAGATATGGGGTATTTTAAACTCCATTAGGAGTGCATAACGGACATCCACTTTGATTTGGCCCGGTCCGAGTGAGCTGGAAACTTCAACTTACTCAGATGAACTAACACAATACAATCGCCGAGTAGTAGAGTCCCTACTATTGCCTGTTCCTTTTGTGGATCACAAAGCACACAGGCATCCTAGAATCAAAAGGCCTTGCTTTCATCCCATTACCAAAGGTATATAATAAGTAGTGTTGCATAGCAATTTGCTATGTAATTTTGCCAATTAAATTGACACTTATGTAGCACAGCTATTTAAATTAGCTTCTTCAATAAGTACAGCTCATGCAGCATTCCTCTTGCCCTCATGGGCTCTCTCCTCCCTCTTATATCTGTTCACTGCAAGTTCAAAGAGGCTAATGGAAGTGCAGCAGTAATTCTCTCCTCCGCTTTTTTGTGTTTAAACATTTTATAATATCATTAAGTATACAAGATTCATACAGTAAATTAGAACATAATGAGGTCAATATACACATTACGTATATGCTAAAGCAAGGTGATGGTTTACAACAGGTTTGAACAATATATGAACCTTAAGAATATAAGTGCTATACAGTAATGCATGAAGATGCACATTGAAATGAACTTCTAGTTGTAGGAGGCATTTATGATAAAAGCATCAAGTACAAACACCAACGTTAGTCCTGTGTGTTGGTGTTTGTACAGAAGGAAGGGAGGGAAAGGGACATTAATTAAGATAAATGCTACCAGTGAAATGATGTTTCTGTTAACTTGGCACTGCATTTCCTGAATAATCCATAAATGATTGCCATTTTAACTCATGCTTGTGCAGCAATCGTGGGGACGTGGCAGTACATTTTACAATCCTGTGATTATTTCATACTGAATTTCACCATAATTTAAAATGCACACCTTTCAGATTTTTCCAGTTAGAGGTAATAGTCTGGATCGCTATGGCTATGTTATGTTAACAGAACTTGTAGATGCGCACGTATGCCCAAAGGCATCTTCGCGCTGGTAGCGTGATAGACCGTTTTAATGAAGGAGCTGATTTTTTTTTTTAAATTAAGTTGTTTTGAGTAGCCGTCGGAACGTGAGGTGATCAGCAGTTCCACGTAGCGCATGGGGCACGTCATTCCAGGCTTTTGCGGCTGCCACAAGAAGGCACATTCTCCTGTTCGGACAAGTCAGTAGCGGGGAACCGCTACCAAGAGAGCTGGGTGGGAGTGCAGGGATCGATTTGGCACATAGCGTGGAAATTTGGTTTGAAGATTTTCCGCTCCAAGGCCATAAAAGGCTTGGTGCACTATACACATGGACTTGAAAGAAATGCGGTCTGCTACAGGAAGCCAGTGCAGTTTCTTGAGCAATGGAGACATATGCGCTCCAAATGGGGAATGAAGAATAGCTCTGGCTGCTGCATTCTGCAGCAGCTGTAATCGCTTAATCAAGTAGCAGGGCTGAGCCAGGTAGGGCGAGTTGCAATAGTCCAACACACGGAGGACCAAGGCTGCAACCAGCGGGGCCTGGCATGCTACAGGGATAAAAGAAAGAACCTTTCGAATGATGCAAAGCTTAAAATGGCCAGATTTACACACCGCTGCCACCTGCTCGTCCAAGGAGAGGGATGCAGAGAATTTAACCCCCAGATTTCTCACTGACATTACAGGAGTGGGAAGTGGACCGAGAGAGGCAGTCCAGAAATCAGTGGTCCAGAATAGGTGGGGAGATGTAGTACCCACTGTAATGGAGGTCCTAACCTAAATATATGTATTGAATCAACGGCTGAATGAAGTGGAGCCCCCCCCCCACTTAAACCTAACCTAAGTAAAGGGGATTTATGTGGTGTTGAATTATGCGAAAATAGATTTTTATAATGTTGCAACATACTAACATTCAAAAGCATTGTGTTTATAAAGTCAAAAATGGCATTACCATGTTGTAGTATGGTGGCAAAGCGCAGAATGGACAATGAGATATTCTATATGCAGACAGAAAATCACCTGGGCTAAATGCCTTTAACAAAAATGCATGTACTTAAATTGTAACTAAAAGATGAACTGAGTAATGCTCAAAGTCTATAATAATGAGCTCATTCTAAAAGTTGAGACGTTCAAGGACATAAGCCTTCAGGAACTTGATTTAGAAGCAAAAACCAGACAGGCCTGGTCGAAACTCTTATCTGAAAAGTCCAGCTGCACAATTATAAGTTGAACCGAGCACCGAGACAGAGTGAGGAATGCATGTTAGAACCTAATTCATTGTTGAAGGGTTTAGTCCAATTAAAATTAATTGGACAATGAGCTAATGTAACGTTATAGTTGCTTAAGATGTGCAGGGAGAGGTGGGGGCATTTTGCTCTCTCCCATTTTGCTATAAATGTGTCTGTCATGCTGGGGAGGGAGTTCTCTTGGAGGCAGGGAACTTGGGCACAGTGTTAGGGCTGCACTGTGTCAAGCTATGGTGAATAAACCCTTATGAACTTAACAGTCTCTGTGCTGATCCATTTGAGTGGTCCTTATTGAATTGTGTTGGAGTATGTGAATCCTGCACCCCAACCTCCTTGAGGTGCAGCTACTTTGTCTTAAGGTATTCGAGGGCCAGCCCTGATCCCATGGGCCCGTCAGAGGTCATTAGGTCCTCGTTTACACGACGACTAAGACCTCAGTCTTACTACCATTCAGCTTTAACCAGTTTGTCCCCATCCAGGTACCCAAGTCCTCGAGACATTTTTGAGGCGGCTAGCGGTCTCAGATTGAGTAAGGTCGAGGCAAACCAGAATTTGGGTATCGTCCGCGTAAAAGTAATAGTAATAGCGGAACCCATAAGATTGGATGAGACGCAAAAGTGCTCCGATATAGACGTTCAACAGGATAGGGGACAGTGCCGATGCCTGCGGGACCCCACAAAATAGAGGACCTGCAGCAGAGCGAAAGTGGGGCAGGGAGACAGATTGGGCCAGAAAGCCCTTAAACCAGTCTAGGACTTGACCAAAGAGACCGGCCGCAGATAAACAGGAGATCAGGGTAGCATGGTCAACTGTAATGAAAGCAGCTGAAAGATGTAACAGAATTGCTCTGACACCGCCATGATCAACCAGGCGATTCAGGTCATCAAGTACTGAATTCAGAACAGATTCAGTCCCTCTCCCGGGTCGAAACCCAGACTGGAATAAATCAATAACTGGAGGATTCCAGGAAATTAGATAGGAGGGGAGAGACAAGTGCTTCCAAGACTTTCATCAGGAACGGTCAAAGGGAAATGGGCCGTTAATTGGCCAAGACCTCAAGATCAAGAGAGGGCTTTTTCAGCAAAGGGATAACCAATGCGTGCTTCAAGGAAGAAGGATATCACACCAGTGACAAAGGGAGCATTAACTGTGGTAGTAATGTGACCAATCAGCTCAGTGGATGCTTTTTGTAGGATGGCCAAAGGAATAGCATCAGCCGGGGATGCTGATTTGAGACGATGGATTGCTGCCAGTACGTCGGAGCTAGAGAAGAGGGGAAACGTGGACCACACTTTGTTAGCTGCGAGAGGCTTACAACAGTCCTTAACGGCAGGAGGCAAGGATGCCTCGGCTTTTATCTTTTCATGGATGGTAGATATTTTATTTACAAAAAACGCCGAAAGGGAGTTAAAGGTCCTGTGAGGGAGACACCGAGGCGCGTCCTTTCTCAGGGGTGGATAGCGCCTGCACCAGGTCAAATAAGGTCTTAGGTTTATTCAGCACACCCTCCACCATATGAGCAAAATAAGCTTCTTTGCGTTGATAATAGCTTTGTGATAGGCGGTGAGAGAGTGCCAAAAAAAGGTTTTAGCTTCATCGGAATAGCTAAGACGCCATTTCCTTTCAGCCTGCCTACAGCACAATTTACTTGCTCTGAGCTCCTTCGAGAACCAGGAGGGCTGCTTCACTGTTGGCAAAATTTAACTGGAGCCAACAGGTCAGCTGTTGCTGTGAAGGAGGCCTCTACAGCAGAGATAGAGCATCCAGTAGCTGCACCACAGTGAGCTTTAATGGAGGCAACCACATCAGGGTTAGATACCCCAAGCCAAATATCAAGTTTGGTCAAGAAAGATGGAGGAGTTTTTAGAGAAATCAAGAAAGGCACCAAGAAGTGGTCGGACCACACAACCGAGATCGAACAATAACATGTATTCTTATCGATGGCAGGTAGGATAACTTAGCTACCATGAAATAGAACAGTAAAGGATAAAACCAGCTGTATATGAAAAATGCTCTAGATTCTCCCATACCTTCTTCCAAAAACGTTCAACATGAATATGGTGGGAGAAAAACATTGTTTGAAGTAAACTTGCTGAGACAAATTGCCTTAGATATATTAGTCCACACATAGGGCCAAATACTTTGGGAGTCATTGAGAAAGCAGTCTTGGTTCCAAGCTTCCAGACCAGCCATTTGAATAGTCAGTTGACGAAGAGGAACGAGCTTTGTAAAACAGATGCAATGATGTTGGGGTTCGATGGATGTAGTAGTCTTTGAGCTGAGTTATTCTTTGCATTACAAATTAACATATTATACTTTTACATAATAGCATCTAATAAACTTGCATATTGCTGTAGAAAAGACACAGGTGCATGAAATTTAGTCAAACTCAAAGGTGAGGGGGATACCCTGAACGAACAGCTGTTCTAAAGATCTAATGCCACGAGATAGCCATGGTCTCCAACATACAGTTCTTTTGTTAATCTTGATTAGGGGATTCATCCAAATATACTACAATATAAACTGGGATCTTTTTTAATTTAATGAGAATAAGTAAGATCGGAGGTACATATTAGAACCATTAATACTAGTGCTGGTGAAACATTTATTATTGTTTCTGATGTATGGGAAGTTCATAACAACATGGGGGGAGACCATTGCTCGCTCTATAACAAACCAGTTGGGCATGTTTGGATTAGTGGAGATTAACCACAACTGAGCTACTTTTTATAATCCGGGACAGCCCCACCTCCTTCTGTTCTGAGCTTCTCGAGTTTGCATAGTGAGATTCTCGGTTTCCTTTTCCCCCCCAGAGAAATTTAAGGATCCAGGAGTCCAATGATTTTTTAAAAAGCAGCAGGGATACAAGTAGGGAGCATGTATAGGTAATATACTAGAATAGGTTACAATATCATTTTAATAGCTTGAAGTCTGCCCCACCAAGATAAGAAAAGGGGGGAGCATGTATTTGTGAATTCCATCATCCTAGCTAGAATATCAGCTGTATTTTATTTAATCATATTCTTAATAGAGGACGCTATATGAATACCTAGATACTTGATATCTGCTGGGCACCATTTCATTCCAGACCTTAAAGTGTGATGTTTGGTACAATGTATGTTGAGTGGTAGGATTACTGATTTGTCTGTATTAAGTTTATAACGTGATGCCAAAGAGAATTGTGTAATATGAGTCAGATGGTGTAGACAAGAATCCGAAATATTCAATAAAAATAGATCTGCATAAGCAGCCATCTTAATTTTTATACCTTTGCATTGAATACCACATATGTTGTCATCCCATCTTATTGCTTCTAGAAATGGTTCCAATGCCAGAATAAACAAAAGGGAAGAAAGAGGACAACCTTGGCGAGTACCTCTATAGAGGAAAAAAGGGGGCCAATTGATTATTTATAAAAATTGATGTTGTGGGATTAGAGTAGAGTACTTTGAGCATGGATATTAATGGATTGGGAATACCATGCCAAGTGAGAGCTTCAAACATGAAGTCCCATTCTACTCTGTCAAAGGATTTTTCCACATCTAGTGCTATTGCCGCATATGGATTAGGGGAATTTTGAATGTAGGTAAAGAGTCTAATATTAGCCGAGCATAATCTACCTTTGACATAGCCCACCTGATAATTTTTAATTAAGTTTGGGAGGAAGAGAATAAGTATTAGCTAGAATTTTGGAAAAAATGTTAGTCAGTATTAAAGATATATAATTTTTAACCGTTTCAGAGTCTTTGTTGGGTTTAGGGGATACAATAGGCTTTGCTACAGAGAAAGATCCAACAGCTTTCTCGTGAGCAATGAAGGAGATGTCATGATTCCTGCCCTCATGTCGCCAGCCCTCCAAGATGTCAGGCTGGAGCCAGGCCACGATCACCTACATGGCTCTCAAGGGCCTCTCCATCACTCCAAAGACCCACTTGGAGTCAGACTTGGCGCTTGTGGCACCAGACTCACTCACTCCCATAGGATAACATTGGGGATTGGACTTGTAGAGCATTGATGGGGACAAGATGGATGCCCCCACATATTTTGGTTCCCAGAACTGCATGTGTGGTCTAGCCTTTTGGGTGTGGTTCAGCTCAGAGGCACCTGGCATACCCAGAGACTATTTAAGCCACACCCAGGCTGAGAAACATGCTTTGCGTTTTCTGCACCTGCAGCGCGACACTCACTGTGTCTCCAGTAGGCCTGCATCTTTCTTCTGCGCTCAGCTCCTGCAAGAACAAGAACACCGTTAGGAACAGCCTTACCTTGCGGCGCTTCTGCCCATCAGTCATCGCTCCTTTTCTGCGGGCATCTTCGGCGGTGTCATTCCCATCCCGGCACGCCGCTTCCTAAGGAAAAGGGAAAAGAACAGAAAAAAGGCATTAGTAAGCATTCTGCAAATCTTCACTTATTTTTAAATACTGTACGAGCTGCAAACGCTTACCTGAATCCCAGCCGCTCTGGGGGAACTCTGTCTCCGGAACTTCTCATCCATCTGCAAGAGGGAAAAGACACTCCAGGTTAGCGTGGAAACATCTAGAGGCGCTGCATACCGCGCTTACCCACCGCATTTGTTCTTCATAACCGGCATCCACGCTGAAAACGTTGCGGCACCTAAAAGACACAGAAAAAGAACTCAGTTCAATGCAAATACGAAAGGGGTGCATCGCGCACCGTGCTCTCACTCACCTTCAGCGCTACTCATCTCAGCAGCACGCCGCCATCCCCGGACGCCGGCCATCATCTAAGGAAGGAAAGGAACGAAGTTGGAGAACTGTTCAAAAGACTCATTATACTTACCTGTCGGACTCTTGCCAGTGAAGTAACTAGGCAGCAACGAGCCCGCATCAATCCACGCGCCCCTGCGCTGAAGGCAGGGCGGAGAGCACACTATCCACGAAAACAAGGTGAGCTGTGGATCAAAGGGAAGGGTTGGACCGCGGGGAAGAAGGGGTTCAAGCACACAGAGACAATAGGGAGTTAAACTCTACCAATCCTGTGTTTCAGGCTCAATCTCCAGTCGAATAGCCTCCAGGGAAGGGTTCGAGGTCATAAGAGGTCAGAACAGGCTGAGTGACGTTCCTGTGGATACCAGGTGAGCGTTACAGATATATAATTAGTTAAGCTTAGGGAACAGTATATCTTTAAAGTGGTTAAAATAATCAATTGAGAAACCATCTGCGCCAGGGTCTTTTCCTTTTTAAGGTCATTAATAGCTCTATATATTTCATTCGGAATGGGAGTATCTAATGATTGTAAATAGGAATTACAACGTATATGCTTAAGGAAATCAGTAGCGCGAGAGCTATTGGGCAATGCTTCAGAGGAATATAACTTTTACCTTAATAACAGTAATCTTTGCTTTGTCTTTTTTTGTTTTGAGATATGCTGCTAATGATTTTGCGGATTACAAAACTGATAAACCTTGGACTTCTACTTTAAAACATTTGCGCTCGAGTATTCAGTCGGTAAGTGTATTCTAAGTTTAATGATCTTTTGAAGAATAAGGGCGGAATTAGTCTGAACGTGTTCTAATTCTAAGGATTTGATAAGTTTAAAAATATCTTCCGATTCTTTGAGTTTTTTCTTTTTGGTGGCAGTATATGATATAATGAGACTTGTTAATATCGCTTTATAGCAGTCCCAGTTATAATGTACAGATGAATCAGCAGGGGAGTTCTCAGCAAAAGAGTGGATATGTTGTTGATGGATACATTTCACAAATTGTTCATCTTTCAAAAGTGCTGAATTGAATCCCCATCTGTTATGTTGATGTATAGTTTGTGCATTGGATGACTTGATATGAACAACAGCATGATCCGACAAAGTAATACTCTCTATCGTGGCATCTAATAGACAGTTAAGAATTTAGATACGAAGACAATCAACTCTCTAAAAGGATTTATGAGGAGCGGGTAAAAGGTTTAATCCAAGTCTGATGGATGGTGCATACACCATGTATCGATGAGACCTAATTCAGAAACAAAGTTAGCAAATTGTAAATGGGATTTCGGATATTTAAAACGCACATTAGACTTTATCAAGAGGAGGTAACGAGTCCAGAAAGTAGGACCAGAATTAGTGAGACCATATAGATTTAGAATACAGTAATCTATGGAATTAATAAGGAGTTTAACCATGATCCACCTTTCTATATCATCTGATTCTGTAAATAAGACCTTGCATTGAAGATGTTTATTGATAAGAGTAATAACCCCATTCTTCCTTACATCTGCTGCACTCGAACAGACTTGACCTACCCATAAACGTTTCAATTTGTTAGCTTCTGCTTGTGAAAGGTGAGATTCTTGTAGGCATGCAATAGATGGTTTAGCTCTATTAAGATTACATGTGGCAATATTAAGTGTCATGGATAATAGTGAGAGTATTATAAAACACATTCATAGTCAATAGCAAAGCACTGGTAAAATAAACAAATGGGAAGGAGACACAAGGGAACGGGAATGACCAACAAGAAGAATTTTGCGATTTCCATACAAACCAACTGGTACAGAACAAAGTAGAGGCCAACGGGAAACAGCCACTCCAAAACATGTTCATCAGAAGTCAATAAGTGGTAGGGGTGGAGAACCAGTTCCGGACTGGTCCCTCCCTCGCCACATCCATGTGGAGAGTATCATGTTATGGAAAACAGGTTGTGCATATATTCACTTTATCTAGGTGGTGATCTGGTGGTGTCCATCTCTTCTATGACTCTGGATAAAATCGTGCAAGTCAATTAGGTTCTTAAAAGGTAAATGTATGACCATTTAGAGTTACCTTTAGGGATGCTGGGTGGATTAATCCCCCATCTGGCACTGAGTTGCCTGATCGCTGGTCTAAACGCCAATAACTCCTTACTTTTTGCTGCCATGGTATTGGAGACATCCTGAGTTAAAGATTTTAGTGCCTTCCCACGCGAGTAGCTTTATCTCTTTTGCTTTGTCCATGAGGAGTAGGATGTGTGAATAGTCAAGTACAGCGAAGATTAGAGTTCTCAGAGCATTCCTAGATGGTATTTTAGGTCCAACATGATGGGCTCTTAAGATATTAAACTGCAAGGATGCAGGAAGATCCAGAAGTAGAGGAAGCATGTAATGAAGAAATTGAGTAGGGTTATTATTTTCAAAGGTTTCTGGAGGCCAACAATTTGTATATTGTTCCTCCTATTTTCTAAATGTTCTGCTCGTTTCTGTAGAGAAGTAACTGCGTTTTCCAGCAACATCACTTTTCCAGCGACGTCTTCAGCATTGCTGACCCTTCTCTTCAGCTCATTAATCCTGGACTCAAATGAGGACCATTTGTCATCAAGCAATTGTAGTTTAGCTGTTGTAGCTTCCATAAAATGATTAAGTGATTTTATGTCATCTAAAATAGCTTGCATAACTGGGTCTCTTGTATCATCCTTTGGCGTAGTAGAGTCACTTTTTTGTCTCTTGGGAGCATTACTAGCAGACGTTGATGGCAAATCCTTGGAAAGTCATTTAATTGATGCCATCCTAGGGCTGTATGCGTAATGCTGAGTGTGAATGGAGCTTCTGCCTAAAGCTTAATTAATGATGAGAAACACCTCTTAAGGATTGAAGTGAAGGTTGTCACTTGTTAGAGGGAATATTCTTTTAAGCATTTTTTGCCATGAGCACATACATATGCTAATCAACAGTGGTACCACCCTTATTTGTATGAGTTTTCATTCACAGAGCCAAAAAAGATATCATTTTAAAACTCCATGCTTAGGGGCGCTGTTGTGCGCCAGCAAAGATGGCCGCCTGAAGGGATAGCTCCATAACCCCTTAGATCCAGATAATAAAATCCTGCGTTGCAAGCGGTGTGCCGGCATAAAGAAAAGCAGTTACGCAATCGGCAGTGGTGAAGGCAAAATCATACGAAATTTGGGAAAAAAATAGTTTACACTGAAGCTAGAGGTGGATCCGCGGAGTACACCCGGGGCAGCTACGAGTAGATGGTGAGGGGGTGGGGCCGCACAGCCACATTTACACTGCTGAAGGTACGTCCCCCTGCGACATAGTCGGCTGGTCCCCTTGGACACCAGAGATGGCGGAGGCCCACGGCAGGAGGCCCCATGAGTCCCTGAGACCCAACATACCAGTGCACGGCCTGCCTGGAGCTGCGCCGTCCCCTTGCTGCACCGCCGTGGCTGTGCCAGTGCTGCAGCTCACCCCCGGCCGATCCAGCTCCTGGCAGCACTGCCACAGCAACAGAGACACTTGTCTGAAGCCCGATACATTCCAGCTCTCCCAAGCTGCATCAGCAATCCCGCCCGAGGCACTTCTCCTGGGCTGGCCTGCCCTGTCACCTGGTGGAGATCCAACGGGCGAGGTCAAACTGCTCCCAGCCACCCTGCACCACACGGCAAGACACTCAGCAGTGCCCCGCGACAAGCCACATCTACTAACAGTCCTGAGGGTGAGCCTATTGTGCCCTAGGACCACCATCCAGAACACGCTGCGCAATCCTGCAAGCCTGGATCCTGCCCGCGGACTACACAGACTTGCCAATAGAGCGTAAGTGTGCGGGTGTAGCGAGCTCCACGCAACGGCATACGGTGATACAGCTCGGTCCCACAACCACCGGATCCGAGCGAGGTGGTGCACACAGACCACATAACCATGGTCAGCCTGATGATCATCAACCCACCCCATTGGGGCAACTACTCAAGGAATTGTTAGGACTTATCGCCCAGGCACAGTCTGCCCACCCCGTCTGCACTCGGCCTCACACCACCTCATCGAGCACACCATAAGGGCCTGAAAGCATGTAAACAGTGGGTTGCCACCCCCCTGATCCACACAGAGCGTGTTGCACACTGGGCAAGGACATGACAAGAGGGGCCAGGGGCAATAAGAAAGGTCCCATGGATGCCTACACAAATGCAAACGGCACGGAAACCACCCAGGGCTCCAACTTAGGCACGCCTAATCGCTCCCAACCGCACGCCGATCCAAACATGGACCCGTACATGAGTGCATTATAAGCCGGGTTTGCGGCGGTCAACACAAGATTGGACGATATAGGTAAAACCATTGCATCTATCAGATCCGACATACCAAAGTGAATGCCAGGTTATCGGAGGCGGAGGAGAGATTGAGCACCATGGAAGACACAACGATCAGTCACGGTAAGGCAATCGAAGAGATCCAAAAGAACCTCAAAGCAGTAGGAGACAAATGTAAGGATCTTGAATCCAATCCAGATCCCGCCGCAATATCAGGGTGGTCGGGATGGCGGAGGTGGTCACGAATGTGCCAATAGAGCAACACCTAGAGGAGGTCCTTCGATCACTACTCCCAAAGGCCCAGTTCTCGCAGCACTTTCTGGTAGAAAGGGCCCACATATCCCTGGCCCCACCACCCAAACCAGGCGCACCTCCATTCACAATAATAGCTGGTCTCCTCTTTTACCGGGACCTAATCCTTCGCCTGGCATGTGATAAGGGCTCCCTGTCCCACGACCAACCAGATACATATCTACCTGGATTTATCTAACGAAGTCCAGGCGGCCAGACGGACATTCGACCAGGTGAAGAAGGCACTCCGTGAAAGGAAAGTACCGTATGCAATGCTGTTCCCTGCCAAATTACGGCTTCAACATCCAGGAAGAGCCCACATGTTTGATACACCAGGACAAGCAATGTCCTACATCAAACAGCACATCCCTGAAGCCCAAAATAACGGATGACAGTAAGAATCTGCAGTAAAAATCCGAGCCCTCAGGCACAATCGAGAACCCAAACACCACAACCGAAATGCTGGTGCTCACACTCCGCCACAAATCAAGGTTACGTTGCGCATATAGGCGGCAAGTTCCAAGGTTCTGAGTTTTGGCCACACATAGCCATCCACTGTGTAAGACTGTTGAACCGAGTTGGGGAACTAGATTATCCAGATGGAGGGATGGTGAGAGAGGGAAGGGAGGGGGAGAAGAGGGGTGTTAAAGGAGGATAATGCTGACGCAGGAACTAAACATGGATCACAGAGCATTGACAACAGGCACATCACTATGATACCATACAGTTTAGCATGGCTCCAACAGGCTCAACGCATAACGTGAATCTCATTTCATGGAATATACGGGTCCTGGCAAACCCTATAAAGTCCATGAAGATACTGGCATATGCCAGGCGACACAGGGTCGACATATTATTCCTGCAGGAGACGCATGCTACGACAAGAGTCGTGAACTCCTTTGCCCGTGAGTGGGGCCCTCTAAGGGTCAGCACAGTCTATTCTTCGCAGTCACGAGGAGTGTGTACCATTATACACTGACGTACTGGTTTGCAGCTCATCAAATCAAGTGCTGACACCGAAGGGAGATATGCGATAATATGGGGCGTACTTCACAACCAGGAAGTCATTCTGGTAAACACATACGGGCTGAACATCTACACCAAAGAATTTTACCTCCAGATTATGTCAAAGGTGTCACCTCAGGGCGACGCCACCATTATATGGGGATGAGACTTCAACACGATGATCTCCATCTGGACAGATCAGCTGGCAACCCAAGACTCCACTCCAGGGCAGCCACAATCATTAAACAGGGAATTGCTACTGGTGGATGTGTGGAGAGAGCTGCATCCGGCGCTGAAGGAGTTCACATTCTACTCGTCAGTACACTTCACCAGTTCATGAACAGACTTCTGGCTGCTCTCCCCGGATCTTGTTCCACGGGTGAGCAGCTGCTTCATCCTCCTGCGAACGATATCGGAGCATTCACCAGTACTACTGGAAATCGACTTGGTGGCCTCCGGAAGGATACATCGCACATGGCGGATGCCGCCGTCCCTCCTTAAGGACGAATCATAGAGCCCATGAGATCAGAGATCATAGAATTCTTTACCATCAAGGGTTTGGTGACCTTGCATACCACGCTCTGGTAAACATTTAAAGTCTGGTCCAGGGGTCACCTCCCCAAATCAGTGGGCACACTCAAATCCATCAGAACCGACATCAACTGGAAACCAACTTCCGGACGCTGGAAACTGCGCAATGGCACCGAGCAGCGAGACCCTCAAATCACTGCAGGGTCAGCTGGACAAATTCAGAGCCTTGTGGAACGTGAAATAAAATATATCATGGAACCAGCCAGAGCCAGACGATATGGCGAGGGTAACAAAGCAGGGAAGATGCTGGTGAACTTGATCAAATCAGAGCAGGGGTTTAAACCAATTACGTCCATCATTGGAGAAGACGCAGCAGTCCACACAAGCACAGACAAAATCAACTAAATCTTTCTGGGCTTCTATTCTAACCTGTACAAGAATACAGACCAAGTAACACAAGAACTAGACCGATATATGTCTTCTATCCACTGTCCAGGTTGGAATGCAGCGACAGGGACTTACTAGAGTGCTCGATTACCCTCGAGGAAATTGGCCAGGCCATTAAAGACTTGACGCCAGGTAAGGCCCCGGGCAGCTACCAGCCGACTTTTACAAATGTTATGCAGATGAACAATCCCCCAGAATGCTAGCTCTCTGGGAAGCAGCACTAGAGCCTGGCACGCTCCTGGAGTCCTTAAGGGAAGCCACTATAACTGTCTGCTTAAACCGCATAAATCCCCACAAGACTCCATACTGCCCCCTCTCACTAATACAGACACCAAAATTTACACCATAGCAAACGGGCTTCTCCCCCATATGAACAAGCTGATACACCCTGATCAATCAGGATTCATACCCACCAGATCCACACCCTTAAACTTGCAGAGACTATTTGCGATCATGCGAAGTTGGACCCAGTGTCCGCAGCTGTGGCAGTAACGCTTGACACTGAAAAAGCGTTTGACTCAGAGTCATGGCGCTACACGTATGCTATTCTGTACCGCATGGGCTTCGGCCCCCATGTCCAAAGCTTCATCCAGCTACTATATAAGAACCCCAAAGCCAAAATTCAGCCTAACCAAACGATGTCCCCTGCAGAGGGGTACACGTCAGGGATACCCGCTACCCCCCCTCATATTTGCTCTTACGACAGAGGGAATGGCTGCCCTCTTAAGTTACACTCATCCTGCGGCATCCCGAGATGTGGTCCCCTCCAGGTCGTCTTGCTCTACGCTGACAACACCCTTCTATATATGCTAAACCCAGACATCAACCTACGGCGGTCATGCAAGGCATCACGGAATTAGCCAAATTTTCGGGGTATAAAATAAATCCATGCCAAATCGGAGATAATCCCTATGACACAGTCGGCCACCAGATCGGAAGCCATGACAGTTTCGCTGGTCACCAAACATTGCCCGCTACCTCGGCATAATCATCGCCTCTGATAGAGACACACTATATAACGCCAACTATGCTCCTTTAATTACACAACTAGAAACCAAACTAACGTTATGGAGTCAATGCCCTCCAGAAAATGGTGGTTGTCCCCAAGCTGCTCTATTTTTTAACATCCCTATTTTGGCCGGGCAACATTTTTTCAAAAAACTGCAATGACTGGCCTCAGGTTTTGTGTGGTGTGGGGCGGGGGTACAGGCGGTCTGGGATGGTCCAAATTAAGCGAAAACATAGACAAAGGGGGGCTGTCAGCTCCTGATTTCACCCTGTATTATTATGCGGCACAGGCGCACTACGCCAAGTATTGGTTCCATGACACGGAAGCATACCCACACGTACAGGTGGAAACGCAAACGGTGGCCCCTGCTGATATACATTCCTGTATATTTACTGATAAACACGGAAACCTGGCGGGCCTGAACCCGGTGACCAGCACTATACGGGCCTGGGCAGCATTATTTCACAGATTAGGATGCATACAACCCTACTGGAACCACACCGCTGTTGCATCACCCAGGCTTTACCCCCCCTGCTTGACACCACGTTGCAGAGGAGAGGGGACCCTGGGAAAACTATGAAACTTGGGGATCTGTTCCCAAATGGGGAATTCCTAAAACTGGCAGCCCTAAAATACCAATGGCCATTGTTCCCACGGAGCCACCTTCCCACCCATTCATGATAGACATAGTAGACCAAGACCGTTAACGGCACAGTCTCAAGATATATAGTACAGTTCAATCCCATACCCCCTCAGAGAACAACATTAAAGTCAAATGGGAACAAGACCCGCAGATGGCTATTGATGATACACAGTGGGCCAGATATTGTCAATATACCGAACCCATATCACTGAATGCTAACCTGAGGCTGATCCAATACAAAATTCTGAACCACTTACACATCACCACAGGAAAAATTGCCAAATTTGACTGATCTAATCAATTCCTGTGCCCCAAATGAGACACCTGGAGGCCAACTTCTTCCACATGTACTGGGAATGCCCCGTCCCCCAATAAGGGAATTTTGGGATGAAGTAGCTTCCAAACTTAGCGTTATACTCAGGATCCACATCCCGGCAACACTGTTGAAATACCCGCTGGGGGACATAGGCAAAGCCCCAACCAAGACTCGCAGGCTATTCTGCGTGGCAACAGCGGTTGCCAAACGCAATATCCTTTAACACTGGAAAGCGAAAACCGTTTTATGACTCTGAAGAAGGCTTCACAAGACTAGTACACCAACCAATCGGCCTAAGGACATTTGGGCTCCCCTCAGGTGATACCCAAGCACAGTCAGCCAGCCTACTGCAGCACCAGAGTAACAAAGCCTCTTGGATCTAATCTACATTTCACATTAAGTTTCTGCTGTTAACACCTGTCTGTGATGTCATTAGAAATGCACTGTACCATGCAATTTACGTTGTTTATGTAATGTACGTGTCAGCCGGAAAAATAAAGTTAAAATAAATTGAAACTCCATGCTTCAAAGGGCACAGTTATGTAAAATATATGAGTGCTGGGACAGGAGTTCGGAATCAGGCGACCGTCCCCATTCGCACTTGCCCACGCTCCCATCTCCTCCACTTTTAAAGTTGCCAAAGGCCTGTGTGGGAGTGCTAGGCAAGGAACGTTCTCTTTTTCAAATAATTTCAGACTACAAGTAATCGGGATGATACTTTTATTGAGCCACTATAGCCTGTCTAGCAAACAGTATGAGCTCATTTAATTTTTAGACAGTCCTGCAATTTCCTTCCTATAAAGTTGTTACATAATGTATAGTGATGTTTAAGTTAGTGCATCCCCCTTTGGGGACCAGGACTTCTTATGAGGAACTCCTGAAAAAAACATACCAATAATTCACCCCACAAAACATCCATTGAAGACAGGCATGAAGAAAATACCAACATGTGTTATTTTCATCCAGAAACTCCAGTTATCCCTTGGAAGTAAAACTTGCCTTGTAGTGAGACAAGGAAAAAGGTCTGGAGTGTGAAGAATCCTGCCTAAAGTCTCCTTCCAGGTGGCCAGCGGAAGGCAGGTGCTTCCTGGGAGGAGAGAGGGACCAGGGTGGGGAGGAAATTCCATGTGGTGAGACAACATGTTTCCTCAGGAAGGAAGAACCTTTCCAAGGTACCAAAAGAGGCAATGGCAAAGTCATTTTAATGTCATTGACCCTCATATTAAAACTAACGGTATGGACACCAGTATTGTAAAATCTGAACAAGCCTTGCCAAAGGAAAGATCCTTTTGGGAATCCTAAACTGAACACCTTCACTCCCAAAGGTATAATGTGAAGGAATACGGAACTATTGTCTTCAATAGATTATCTTCCGCTATAACAGCAAATTCATATAGTCCATCTCAATGAGTTTATGGAAAATAAAACTATGAAATGAGGACTAAACTGCACCACACAATGTTGGAGTGTGTAATTTCCAGGTTTTAGTCGTGCAATATCCACATTATCACCAAAGTAACAAAAACAAAGGAAAAAAACAAAATGCCCTCTTGGATAACACGTGTTTCAACAATGCATGCGTCTTTGTCAAATCAGGGCCAATCGTGAACTTGAAAAATGTATGCAGAAAACCAAGCAACATGTCAAAATAATAGTCACATGTGCACATTCCATTAATCAAAAAAAAGGGAACCATGTATTATACACATTTGGTTAGTCAGACATAAAAGATGGTAAAATAAAATAAAAGTTCAAAAAAGTTTTTGTTAAAACAAATCAAAGAAAAACAGGAGGGGTGTTGGGTAGGTGGTCCAAGGGATTGCAGAAAAGACAGGGAGAAATCAGTAGCTCAGTAACCTGTGTACACTTTCTAAGTACCATCTATTATTAAATGTCAAAGAAAAGCACCAATTTCTATTTATCATATGATAATCTACTTGTGGGTTAAAAGTACAAGTTACTACTGGTAGAAGTATTAGTGTTACTGCAGTACGCAAAAACATGAATGGGGTCACAGAGACCTGGGTTATATATGGTCAGTGCGTATGCCTTACCTAAATATGATTCCAGATGAATTAGGATTCGCAATGTTTAAATCTATGGGCTGAATCCCACCTGCAAATAAAATCGTTATAGTTGGTCAGTTTGTCACAAGACCATAAGTAAGAATTTCGGAGAGTCTATTCCGAATTAGATTTACTATGGATATCAAAATGATGTGCGGCATTATCGTTATATATAGATTCAGTCTGTTCAGGTTCGTATATTGCAGGGAGGGTCCAGAGCAAGAGACTCATTGTTTGGATTCTTTTCTTTTTTCCCCATTCTTCATGCATACATTCAGTTTGAGTTATTTATATATATAGTTCCCCGTGTGCCTCTACTTTAGGGCTGTTCTAGAGATGCTATCGTCTGTTTCGGAATCTGTTAGAAGTTAGGGCTTACCTCTGAATAAAACTACCTTTACAAATAACTCCATTACCATACGAAACACCCTTACAGAAAGGGACTACAAGTCCAAGTATCCCAGATGTACTGGGACAAAGAGGACTGAAGAGGCATATAGGTGCACAAGTTAGGCAATTGAGCCTAACAGCCCACACCTGAAAGAACCTGGGAGGCATTAAAAGGCCCCCTATGGTGTAGGCAATTAGAAGGAGTGGAAGGAGCTGGAACTCTGGAGTGCGAGCCGTAGCAGAAGGAAGGAGGCACAAGGCTGGCAAACCAAGCAGAAGAGGGAGAACAAAAAGGGACGCCAGAACAAAGAAAGCAGATTTCACCTGCATGTTCTGATAGAGTCATTTCCCCAAACTCTGAAGTACAGACGCTGCGCAGCAGAAGACGTGCAAGAGAGATGTTTTCCAATTGCAAGACTGATTTCCGTGGTTGCCGTGCACAGACTGTGCTGGAGACTGAGGCAAGGAGAAATTTTCAAGCCGTGGGTATTAGGAGCGAGAGGAGCTCCAAAGACGTGTGGCCGGACCGAAGACACCTTCACAGAGGAAGGGTGCGGGTCCTAACGAAGCCAGTAGTAGCAGAAGTCGGAAAAGCAGTGTGACCACAGAGCAAGTGTCAGAGAAGCTGGTGAGTGGAATATGGCTTTCTAAACTCTTGCACGATTGTTACTGGCAACACTATCCAGCTCAGTGATAACTTGCGTAAGAATAAAAGCAAGACAAACCTATTTATTGAAGCTAAAATTGTCAGCACAAATGGAAATCTAGCACTTGCGAATCTGTATGTTCCTTTTACTCGCGTAGAAAGTTACTTTTACTAAATTCCATTGTACAATTATTAAACTGTTTCTACCTAAAGGAGTTGTCGCGCATCTCCAATTAATGGAGCAAACACTGCGAAGACCAACTCCAACAATACAATTGTGAAAACCTTTACCCGATGAAAGTACAAAGAGTGGCTGAGTGTGCCCAATTGTGATTCCTAAAGAAAGATTGAACTCTATCTTTCACTTTTCATCCAGGAATACAATCGTGTACCAATCTATAAACCTTGAAAACCATATCAAGAAGAGGTTGCGTGTGACGAACTGTGTTGCCTACAGAAAGACTGAATTCTAAACTATACTTTAATGAGACATACATTTCAATTAAGTGTATAAACTTTTGAAGAAGAGAACAAGTATTTCGATTGCCAAGAGGTGCCACATACCAACAGTGAAACCAACCTTTCTTAAAGTTAAGGAGCCATCAAGCTGCACTGTGAAGTATCTAACAGTCAATTGGCCTAAAACACCAGTATACAAGTATTACCTGAAGCTAAGAGTGTGGCACAAAGGCTTCTGGGTAATTGATTGGGCTGATAGCTGGCAGAAAGGTGCAGATGAAGTTAGGGAAGGGGAACTGGCTGCTTGTAAAAACTATTTTGAAGTAGACTCAACCTGTAGTGCCCAAGACAGGAAGTCAGAAAGGAGAGACTCTTGAAGTCAAACTCAGGTTGATATTGTGGCAGAGAGACTAGAGAGGAAAAGAGGCCGCCCCTTTGAAGAAAGTTATTCAGATGAAGAGTGCTTTGGCTACCTGAAGAGGTTGAAGTGCTTTACAGTTTATCGTGTTGAAGTCGGTCTAAAAGTATAATTTATTGAAGCTGTGGTAGTAGTCCAAAATACTGAAGCTGTGGTGGTATGTCTGGTTGTCAGTAGATGCAACTTGGCAGTTGTCTGAACAAATTGGAATACTGTGGGACAAAGGTGACTGTTCTCCAGGTGAAGCAAGTAGAACTGTAGTTGAAGTAAAAGCAGCAGCATTAAGAAGTCATCCCGTCAAACATACCACAGTACGAATGCTAACACTATAATCATAACTGTTAATCAAGAACTGTGCATCATTGGCATTGCGGATATTACATTTTCTTTTCAACTGTGGCAAATCTTCTTAAAGCGGTGATAAGGCATTGTGGCCAGGATTACTGTTGAGGCCATTTTGCTTGAAGTGGAAAGTAGATATTTCACACAAAAGAAGATATTGTAGCCAGTGGAACTTTGGATAATGAACTCTTACTTTGACTTTGAAACCTCAAGAACTGATTCAAGACATTTCTTTCTTTGATTGAACATTTGCAGAAGTGACTTTGAATCCTTAAGAAGGGAAAATTACTTGGAACATTACAAGGTGATTCAGGTACTGGGAATGTCGTTTAGGTCATTGAATTGTCATATCTTTCCTTTATGTATATGTTGTTTAGCATGAGGGCCAGTTATCCTGTAGAGTGTATTCCCTTAGCTTTGGTTAGGTAGGGAATTCCTCAATAGAGTAGGGACAGTGAGGCATTTTGAAATATCTTCTTCAAAATATAATGGCATACTTTGAGACCTGAGCCCTCACAGGAGGGATGAAGAGCGAAAGACAAACAGAGAGAAAGGACTGCGAGAATGCGCCGGTGAAGAACCATGGCGACGTAATGAAAGAAGGAGACATACTGGGAAGAGAGAGAGAGAGTGTGAACCCGCGAGATACAAATTCGTTTACAGCCGTATGCTGATGAAAAGCTGGAAGCGTGGTGTCCCATACCTGAGAGAGAAACTTCAGGTGCACAGTGTTGGGAAGGAGAACAGAGGGGAAAAACCGAGGCGGACTCAAGGCATCCTTATCCCAGACAAAAGCCAAGTGGTGACCAGAGTAGTGATGGGCCAGTGGGTCCGTGAACGACACTTCTTATGGAAGCTACACATAACATACCAGCAAACAAGAAACTGGCGAGATCATGCATGAGACAAGAGGATCACCAAAAGTATTCACAGAGGACAACCTGACTAGCAGAAGAGAAGTTCCCAACCACACGGTAAACCCAGCAACGTTATCACTGAGCACAAAAGGTAACAGGCAAAGCGGGAGACCCGGGAGGAGGACATATTGAGATTGAATGAAGAGAAAGAGAATCATTACTGGAATGCTCAGACTCGTCCCAGTCGAGGAACAAGGGGTTCATTACGAGTTCGGCAGTATCTCTGTGGTAAATCCACCAAGATACCACCAAACTGTATTACTGTTACTGCCACTTAGTCCAGCGGTATTACTGCCGAGTTACAAGTGGCGGCATCAGAGCCCATTTAATTGCAGTCCATGGGACTTCAAAGGAGGATTTCGGCAGAATTTGCTGCCGAATGGTGGTCGATTTACCCACAGCTCATAGCTGGAGGTGAATCCTTGAACTTTCTGCCTAAACCATAGTTTGGCGGTGGGGTAATGCAGCGGTATACAGTAATATTGCTGCTTTTTACCTGCACCACCAAACTCATACAATGCTAATACTTACTCGAAGAGTTACACACAAAGTGGTGAAGGAGAAATACTTGAGATGTTACAAAATAAAGAACTTGGTGAAAGGGGAAAACATGAAGAGCCGAGTGAAACAGAGAATAGGCCCAAGCCCAACATGAAACCAGACACTGAAATAAATGTTGGATACCCAGGAAGTCAAGAGAAAAGAATTCAAACGAAAAATCCTAAGCGTTGGATAACATTCCCTTGTGATAGAAGAACAAATACAAGTAAAATAACCGAAGAAGTGAGCAAGACGGAACGAAAGAGTACACATAAGGGAAGGTTGAAATCTTGAAGAACCCACTATGAATTACTAAAAGTAAATACCAAGAACTATTTGAGAATAGTTTACTGATTTGAACTTAAAGAACCAGCATGCAGGAGAAGGGAATAGTTCTGGGTTGGGTAGTAGGGTTAGAGTACGTTAGTTGGGAAAGTTGACAGATTCTGAGTTGGGATGGACAAACACCTTAACTAGTTTTGTTAGGTTGGGAAAAACCTTAGCATAGGGAAAGGTAGGCATTTATTACTTTTATTTAATACTAATCATCAGTGAGATGGAAAGTTGGAGTCTGTGTTCTTCTTCTGGCACGCCACATATGGAGTTAGAGTTGGATCAGGGACAACTGATAAAAGTTGGCAGGCCCTACAGTTTACAAAATTAAGCACGACAGTCCCTACAGTAGCTACAGCAGTGTCTATTGACTGACTTACGACTGGGTTGGTATAACCCCGCCACTCCCACCAAAGGAACATACATAAAGCTAGCTTCGAAATCAGGATTAACCTGGAGATACGGATTAGATTTGATAGCAGGAATAATTTTTTTTAAAAAACAATTTATTGATTTTATTTCAACAACCAACACAAACTAAACTTACAGTGCATGTATTAATATATGAATAAACATTGCTTTATCCAAATCCACTGTTTCACCCATTCCCACCCACCCTTCCGAGCCTACTCTCCTTCATGTTCTGTTTCTCCATCTTGCAATACGGATTCCTCTTCAATGGTTTCTGTTGGATCCCGGTCCCTTGACCCATCATGCGTGGGCCCAAATAATTCAGCTATTAGTTGTTTCCAAGCTATCAAGGTTCCAGCCTCTTCCTCCCCTCTCCCCCAACATTGCTTACTTCCTGCCATACTGCAGTTTCTGCCTCTGCCCATTTCTGTAGATCTTTCCACCATACTTCTATTCTTGGTCTATGACATGCCTTCCACCCCATTGCAATTCTTCCCTTTGCTAGTACATACGCCAGGTCTTTCAATTTACTGACATGCTTGAGTTTACGTTGTCTAGGAAATCCTCCTATCAAGCAAGCCCACACTGTATCCACCTCCATTTTGATCCCTTTTTCCTCCATCCTGTGTGCTATTTCTCCCCAGAATATCTCCATTATTGCGCATGACCAAAACATGTGTACCATTCCAGCGTTTTGTCACATTTGGGGCATGATTGTCATCCTGCATTTTTGAATTTGGCTATCCTTAGGGTTGTCATATATGCCCTGTGAGTTATGTAGAATTGTATCTGTTGTAATCTAGCATTTCTTAACACTTTTTTGTGATATCCTTGGGCACGCTCCAACATCCCATGAATCATTGGGGCACCCACTTCCTCTTCCCAGTCCTGTCTAAGTTGTAACACTTCCTTCCCCACTTTAGTCATCATCAGCTCATATAGTCTAGATATTTCATGTCCCCCCTCTGCTATGTCATATATTATGTCTATGGTGGCGACCGGTTCATCTGCTAGTACTACTTCAGACCATGTCTCTTTAATTCGCTGCACCACCCTATGGTATGCGATATACTGCCCCGCATGCAACCCAGTTTCCTCCACCAGCCCCTCAAAATCCTTTATACTCCCCTTTTGCCACATGTCACTCATTGTTGCTATCCACACCGGTTCCCAGTGCTTCCTAATCATTAGTCTTAGTTGCTTTTCTTTTCCCGCCTGAGCAACAAATGGAACCTGCTGGGAACACAGGGATGGATTCTCCATTATCTGACAGGCTCTCCACCATATCTCCCACCCGAGCGTCATCATCCTTGGGTGCCCTTCCATATCCGATCTGGGCAACCACATCTTTTCTTTTAGGAAGAATTGGGCGCAGTCCAATCGGAACAGCCTGGATTCCGAGGTCGGCTCCTCAGAGAGCCATTTCGCTACATTTTGTAGTTGACTTGCTATGTAATAGATTTCATAGTTTGGTAGTTTTATGCCCCCTTTCTCGTGCGAGTTTTGTAGCTTCCAAAGGGCCACTCTGTTCCTTGTCCCATGCCAGAGGAATTCCCTGCATATGCTGTCCATCTTGACAAAGAATCGCCTAGGTATCAAATATGGGATGTTCCCAAAACAGTGCAACAGTCTTGGCAGAACCACCATTTTAAAGCATTGCCCCTCGTCCCATCATCACTAAGGGGAGCTTCATCCAGAACTTCATACCATTTTCAATATTTTTGATAGCTTTCTCAGTGTTGTGTTGATGCTCTGCTTCCTCCTTATGATATATGTCTATCCCAAGATATCGGAACGTGCTGACCTCCCATGGTATCTGCAGGATCGGTAACTGCTCTAGCGGGATCCCTTTATACCTGCCCAGTGGAAATACACAAGATTTTTTGGGGTTCACAGCTATGCCTGAAAGCCTTGCAAATCGCTCCATCACTTACAGGACATACTGGAGGTTTTCTTCCAGGTAACGTAGATACAACATAACAGCGTACAAAGAAATGAAATGCGGTTCCCCCTTTATGGTGATGCCTATTATGTCATATTGCTGCCTCAGGTATATCGCCAGGGGCTCTAAGGCCAAAATGTACAGCATGGGGGACCACGGGCCACCCTGCCTAGTACCTCTACTGAGTTGCCACCTCTCTGATATTACTGCTCCTGTCTTAACCCTGGCCAGCGGCGCGCTATATAATAGTTTGGCCCATTTGAGATACCCCGGTCCTATTCCATAATTGGTCAGGGCCGCAATCAGTCATGGCCATTTGACCAAGTCGAAGGCCTTTATTGCGTCCAGCGAAACTATTGCCATCTCAGCCGCATCCTCGTTTGCATGTTCAATGACTCGGTGGAGTCTCCCAAGATTGTTGGATATGTTCCTGTTGGGGACATAGCCTGTCTGGTCGGGGTGTTTCAATTTATTAATGACTCCTCATTCTATTTGCCAGGACCGTCGTCAATATTTTACTGTCCTGGTTCAACATCGACAGAGGTCTGTAGGAGCCGCACTCACAACCAGGCTTATTGGGTTGGGGAGAGGTATGATAATCACCTCTCTTAGGGACTCTGGTAGTCTTCAGACTTCATATGCCTCATTTAGCATCTCTAAGAGCAGGGGGGGGGTGGTGGGGGGTACCTCATTTTTGTACATCTTATAAAATTTGCTGGGGAGTCCGCCAGACCCCAGGGTCTTACTAGTGGGTAGTTGTCTCACTACCTCTTCCAATTCCTCTAGAGTGATCGGTGCGTCTAGCTCCTCTCGCTCTTCTGCACTAATCTGTGGCAATCCAATATCCTCCAGTGTTTCTCTTATGCCCTTGCTGTCACTTTCCTCCGCATCTCTGTACAGGATACAGTAATCTGCGAATTCCTGATTAACTCCCTCTTGAGTGTCTACTATACACCCATCATCTTTCGCCATCGTTCTGATTGTAGGTCTGAGAATCTCGCTTTTGTATAGCTATGCCAGGACTCGCCCTGGTTTATCCCCTCCTGCATGCTGCCTCTCTGTATTTTTTTTTTTTATAGTTGAGGTTGCACAACCTTTCCCAGTATCCTGCGCATTACTGCTGCAGCCCAAGTATTGCTTCATTATCTTCTTTAGTGTCACCTCCCATTTTCAATGCCATTTCTATCTCCGTTTCCGCTTCTTGTAGTTCAGCCAGAATCCCTCCTTGTAGCCCCTTGGACATGGCTATAGCTATCCCTCTCGCTACTAGTTGAAAGGCTTCCCAGAGCATACCCGCTGTCTCCACGCTGCCAGTATTGATCTCGAAATAGCTTATTATTTCCTCCCTCATGTCCTCCCTAAAAATATTATCTTTCAACGCCTCTGCACGGAGGCGCCATGTCGGTATCTTCGCTCTCGGGGGTCGGTATTGCCATACTAATATCAGCGGCGAATGGTCCGAAGGGTGTAACCTCCATGCATCCTCTAACCCGAAATCCGCTAACAGACTGCAATGTCCTGCCAGCTGGGGTGGGTCTGTCTATTTTGGTATCTGATCCATCTACTTTCGGGTTTACTAGGCAATTTAAGTCTCCTCCCCAAATCTCCCCCTCCCCCAAAGCTCACACTACGTTTGCTGTATAGGGTTGTAAAATATGCCGCCGTATCCGGATTCGGGGCATATGCGTTTATGACACATATTTCCTTGTTTTCCACCAACCCCTTTATTATTACCATCCTCCCGTCTGGCTCGACCGTAGAGTGCAGTAACTGAAACGGGACATGCAGTTCAACCCAGGTAATCACCCCTCTAGCATAAGCTGAATATGCTGTGCCCACAACAGTCCCTCTCCACTTCTTTCGGACCACCTCCAACTTTTATAGCATTAGGTGAGTCTTGTAGCAAGGCTATGTCTATTTTCTGCGTGCGCAGATACATCATAACGTTATTTCTTTTTAAATAGCTATTGAGCCCCCTAACATTCCAAGTAACTACTTTAAGGTCTCCCAAAACATATCAGGTTCCCGCTCTTCCCTCCGCAAGTAAAGTCCAAGTCTCAGTTCTTCCCTCCTAAGTATCTCCCCCCCCTTATATGTTGGCTCGTTCTCCAACCCCAACCCAAACTCCCCTTAACTACAAACACCTCAACTCCCCCAATCCCATCCCCCCTCCCCAACTTGCACTGCAATTCCCTCCCATCCCCACCCCTCCCCAACTGTTGCCCAGCTCCATCCCTGGATCTCAAGCACCCGCGCATCTAGCCATCCAGCAAATTCCAGTGGGTAGGCTGTCTCCATCTTGTGGCTCCTGTTTTGCTTAGCAAGCTGAGCACCTTTCTCGCTGCTCATTTCACATTTTACAATCTATATTCTAGACCCACATGCTTGATTGTCGCATATTTAACCTTCGTAACATCTCGTCTAGCTGCGTCCTTGTTACCAGTTTTGCAGTCTCTGCCCACGGCCTCCACCTCCCCCCCTTTTATCATATATGGCATTGTGGTCCCTTATCGTGTTCCCGCTGGGATTTTGCCTCATCTTGTTCCGGACAGCCGTGTGCATCCAACCATGTCGCCACATCCTCCGGGGTATCAAAAAAGAGCGCTTTGTCTTTGTGGAAAATCTTGAGTTTTGCAGGATACAAGAGCATATATTTGAATCCAGCCGTGCACAGCTTCCTCTTGATCGCAACATAGCTGAACCGCTGGCTTTGCACCAGCATAGTGTAATCAGGATATGCGGCGATGGTGGTGGATGCTTTTTTTATAGTCCCTCCTTTCCGAAAAAAATTCCAAGATCTTCTCTCTGTCCCTGTAGTTCAGGATTTTTGCTATAATTGCTATGGGGGGGCTCCAGGTTGCGGTTTCCTATGTGCATGTTCAATTGCAAACCCTTGGGAGAGCTTGTTGGCTCCTATTTCTTGTATTATCATGGTCTCCACATAGTCTGTGGGGTCCAGCCCTTCCTCTCCTTCCGGGAGGCCGACCACACATACGTTGTTGCGTCTCGCTCTTCCCTCAGCCTCCTCTGCTCGATTCTCTAAGTTAGCCACCTGCTGTTTCAATATGTGGACTTTCTTGGCATTAATTGCAATAGTTTCCGTGTTGGTTTTCACCGCAGTCTATAGGCCGCTCGTTCGTTCCGCAAGCTCTCTGACATCTTGCCTCAGCAGATGGTTTCTAGTGCGGTTCTCCGGTCTGCCATTGCTGTCCCCGAAAAGGTTTTCAATTCCGTAATAGCCATTAGGATTGCGCTGTCCTCTCGTGGTGAAGCCGCTTCCACAGGCGTAGTTGCTGTACCTTGTGCTGGGGTGGTGGGGGATTGCTGCGACTTGGCAAAAATGTCCATCGTGGGCTGTGGTCCGTCCTCGAACGGGGGGGAGGGGAGGGCTGGCGCTGGCAGCTCTCACTTCTCGTGCAATTCTTCAGTTATTATATACCTCCTGGTGCTTGTTCTTCCCAGGCCGTGTTTTAGCACCTGGTCACAGGCTGCACCTCCTTCCCACTGCAGTCACCCTTAATGTCTCCAGATGCGCCACCACCTGCTCGTCAACTTGCTCTCCTCTAACTCTTCCTGGTGCATATTGTATATGATTTCTTTTGTTCTCATGTCCCTCTCACTGTTTGTTGCGGATTGCACTTGTGATTCCGTTGTGGGTATATCCCGGGGGGGGGCTCTATATGAGCACTGCCGCACCTTTCAAGGAATCTCTGTATCTACGAGTCTTCGGAGGAATCAGGAGCAGTCCAATCCTGTCATATGGCCTCTAGGTTTCTGCCTACCCAGCCTTCCTGTGTCCGTTTGCAGCGCTCTGTTTTCCACCCTTAGCGTGGTGCTGCACGCACCATGGCAGTCAGGTTGCCATAACTTTGGGGGCCGCCTATATTCATACTGTGAATGGCCAGTGCCTTCTCATTCTGTTATGTATGTTATCAGCACCTGTGTCGATTATCGATGTCTTTTCTCCCCCTCTTGCTGTGTTTGCATCCTTACTGGCCTCTTCTTGGGTCCATTTGTCTCCCACTGCACTCCATTGCGCATATCTCATTTTCGGTATCCTGCCGAATGCACGCAGCGCGAGTCTTCCTGTCGCCGCCTGTTGCCAATATAGCATTTAATGTCTGCCACCTTCAGTGCCAGTGGCACGCACCCTGCCCAGTCTCCTCACGCACACTTAAGTCCCAACAAACTTTCACTGGCCTGAATGCAACCGCGTACCTGTTGGCGCTGTGCCCGTCTACACCCTCAGGGTTGCTTATTCTGGCCCCGTGTATTAGTCCAGGGGGCATGCCCTTCCACGGCCGCATGTGCACTATCCCCCTTTCGCAAAGTGCAGTGTTAAATAAGGCACGTAGAGGTCGCCTCTTCCGTACGACGTAACGCTTATGGTTTAGGGACAGCAGGCCCCAGATCCTACATTGCCTTTGCGGGTGTCCCGCCCTCAACCGTTCTTTTCAGACGCTTGTGTGCGCTGCTGTTCCTGTGGGGCGACGATCGTCCGCGTGCCTCCTGGGCCCCACGGGGGTCGGGCCCGCCGCACTCCCAACCGGCCAACCTTGCCCACAATGTGGTCACTGAGCGCACACGGCGCAGGCCACCGTACACTCTACCTTCCGCGGCAGACAGCCAACACAGTCTTCTGTGCATCACAGATCTTCATGCTCCGAGCTGATGTTCGTATGCTGTCACAGCCTCATTCTCATTTGCAGCGGCTCGGCAGCTGCTCCTTTCCCAACAGCCCGCTCCTCCGTCGCACTTGGCTCCTTCAAGAATCACTTTGTCTCAGAGACGCCACCATCTTGTCTCTGTTACGGCCCGCGGCCCGGGACGCAAAGTATCAGATCTCTTGATCACATAAATCAATTTGTCCACTGATATTCACATCTATGGTATTATTCTGGAACCGCAATCTGTTGTCAGGCAGCTCACGCTTGCACGGATCAATTGCCGGATCACAGAGCCCTCTGAAGATGCAGCCTACTCCATGGCTGCCAAGCCACGCTCCCATAGCAGGGATCCTTGACTGGATTAGGGGGGAGACGTTAAAATCCTCCTACATAATCACAGAAGTAATACGTATACTGTCAAGGAGGGGGAAAAGATTGCCCAAGGGATACTAGAGAAAGCCTTATTCCGAATAACCCAGAAGGTACAGACCCAGAAAGACACCGATAGAGGTCTTCAGGGATTTGGCCGACATACCCAAAAAAGACAAACCTCCACAAGAGATTGTAGAAGTCAGTCTCCATCCAGATCTGGCATTTGTTCAGAGAAAGAATCAATTCTTATTAAGGCATTCGCAAAAAAGTGATCCTGGAAGAAGAATGAAGGAGTCAGGTCGGTCCCTTCTTCTTAAACAAGGAATACTCTATAGGGGAGATACCACCCCTGGGGGAACCCCTTGTGCACAGTTAGTACCCTGGAGCCATACGAGGCTAGTATTAGAGTTAGCCCACTACCACTTGAACATAGCCCATCAAGGAGTCGGAAAGACGCAGTCGGCTGATACAGAAGTTTTACTGGCATGTGGTTTTCGCAGACATGAAAAAATGGTGTGCCGTTGTGCGACATGTGCCAGAAAAAAGCAATCACCCCAGTTCCCCCGGCCCCTCTACAACCACTCCCCATCATCCATATTCCTTTCTCCATTTTAGCTATGGATATAGTGGTGCCCCTAGAAACATCCAAGTTGGGTAATCAATTCATCTTAGTTATACAAGATTACATCACCCAATATCCTGAGACTATCCCGTTGAGAACTAACACCACTCAACAAATACTGAAACATTTGATAACATTCATATCACAAGTAGGATTCCCTAAAGAAATCCTTACAGACCAGGGCACCCCTTTTTATATCACACCTCTTGAGCAAGAAATCCTTAACATCAACACACCAAGGACCTCAATATACCATACTCAAACCGATGGCTTAGTCCAGCACTTTAATCAGATGCTAAGAAGGATCTTGCGCAAGTTAGTAGAGGCAGACGGTAAGGAACTGAATATAATGATCCCCTGGGCGCCATTTGCTATAAGAAAAACACCTTGAGCCTCTTTAGGGTATTCTCCACTTGAATTTCTGTATGGGAGAGAGCCCAGGGATGTGTTAGATATGCAGAAGGAAACGTGGGAAGAGAGTGAGGCATCCCATCAATTTCTCAAACCACACAAACTTACGTCTGCATATGACGATGTGAGGAATTGTCCAGAAACATCAGGGATAAGCCCAAGAGCATCAAAGGGCTAATTACAATGGAATGACCTATGGAGAAAGAATGGGGAATGGCCCATCAGTTTTAGTCCTACTGCCAACCTCCTGAGAAAAAAATGGTATCAAAATGGTTTAGGCCCTATAAAGTACTTAAGGCCTCTGTGATAACTTATTTCTCAACCAGATGGGAGACAAAAGACATACCATGTCAATCCCCTCAGAGTGGAGAGTAGACCCGAGTGAGGACTCCATTCTTTTCACCGATAGTGGCCAAGAAAATACCATAGTTTCCCCAGACTTGTTACAATCTCAGCAGGCAAATAAAAGGGATTCAGTAGCCCAGTTCCCCTTGGGAAGAGTTCAAACAAAATTCCATTCCATTGGAACACCCCAAGGGAACATCTTGAACTTAAAACCCTACCGGCTCCCTAAAGCCAGGAAAAAAAAATAGAAAAAAAAAAATGAAGGAGGCAGAGGAAATGATAAAAGCTGATATTATCGAGCAATCATTATATTAGTGGACAAGCCGATCAATCATGGAGATTTTGTATTGATTTTGTAAACTCAATTTGATAACTATCCCATGCCCTGAATAGACAATTGACAAGTTGGGCTCCGCCAAGTACAGCTCCACGATTGAGCTCTCCAAAGGTCACTGGCAAGGCCCTCTTAACTGCATAGACCAATAGACCACAGCCTTCTCGACCCCTCATGGTCCATTTCAATTTAGGGTCCTGCCCCTTCAGCCTTCACAGTGCACCTGCCACATTCCAACACCTTATGGATAGAGTCCTGAGTCCATACACACTTTTGTGGGGCATATTTAGATTATATTGTGATAAACAGCGATAATTGGCCAGGCCATGTTTTCCATCTATATGAAGTCACGAGGCCTCTAAGAAAATATGGGTAATTGCCAATCCTCAAAGTGCCATGTAGCACAGTCTGCAGTAAAATATCTGGGTTTCTTTTCTTTGCAGGCAATGGTTTGGTCTAAACGCAGAAGTTAAAGCAGTCCAACTAACTCCACCACCCAAAACAAACAGGGAACTTTGTACTTTCCTGGGGCTAACCGGCTATTACCAGTGATTCATACTATTCCAGCATAACCGCTAACCGCACAGACAAACTTAAAAATGCACAACCTCAAAAGTTATTATATGGAACAAGGAAGACCAAGCCACTTTTGATGGCTTGAAGAACATCTTTTGTGGTGAACCTATATTGAAAGTACCACATTTCAAGCAAGAATTTGTGTTGCAAACGGATGCTTCCAAAACAGGTCTTGGAGCGGTGTTGTCTCAAGAACACGACGGTTTAGAAAACCTGGTGTTATGTACCAGTAGGAAACTCTTTGTAATAGAACAGAAGTATGCCACCATTGACTTGGAAGCTCTGGCAATTAAATGGGCTGGGTCATATCTCAAGTACTATCTAACAGGTAGAAAATGCAGACTGGTCACCCATCACTCTCCCTTAATGTGGATGAGTCCAAGAAAAGATGCAGAAACTCCAATCATGTGATTGTTTAGACCTGCAGTCATTCTGCTTCATAGTGGAACATCAAAAGGGAAGCGAACAAGGAAATGTGGACTTCATTGGTCAATTTCCAATCAGTGTAGAATGGGAAGCCAGAAAACTAAGGGAAAAGGTATGTAACGAATCACAGGGATCTGTCACTTCTCCCCAAGGGGCAGCTTTTCCCTGTGAGGCTAGGGAGGTGAGCCCACTCCGCAACACCCTGCATAGGGGTAGAGGCAAGCAGGACCTCTCCTCTTTTTGGGGACTAGGACTCCTGTTCTTACGAGGAACTCCCTAAGAAACAAACAATACACCTCAAAAAGCGAAAAACAGAGAAGGGACTGAAAATGCACCAGGGAAACTTCAGGCGCACAGTGTCAGGACAACAGAGAAGAGGTGGACGCAAGGCATCCTTATCCCAGACGGAAGCAAAGTGATGCTGTGACCACAACAGAGCAGTGGTGGACCAGTGCATCCATGAACAACGCTGACACCATTTCTATGTAAGCTCCACGGAACATACTGGCAAACAAGATACCAGCAAGATCGTAGATGAGACAACAGGAAAGAGGAACTCCAGAATAATTCAGCGAGGCCAACCTGACTAGTTGAAGAGAAGGTCCCAAACAGGCGGTAAACCTGGCAACGTCGTCCCTGAGCACAAAAAGTAATGGGGAAAGCGGCAGACACGGACATTGGCCAGCCGAAAGAGGCCCGGTGACCGGCTGCTCTTCAGGGCTCGCTGAAGTAACTTCTTAGGCCACGTAGTGCTGGTCCCGGGACTGAACAGAGACACAGAGGCATCAGGAACCGTGCACACTGGAACAGCTACCCTCCTGGGACCTCGGGTGGAGAAAATAAAGCCTAGGGTGAGGAGGACTCGGGTTTCATCATCCGCAGTCAGAGGCAGGGGAGGGCCCCCTATTTTAAGGGTGTGTGCCCACCTCCCCCAGGAGTTTCAGCCGCTCAGGAAGCAGAGGTACAGGCCCCGGCCATACCCGGAGGGGGACGCCCACCACAAGACCTGTTTGGGACAGCTGAGGTAGGTGCATGGGGGCAAGGCAGAAGTTGGCATATAGGTACAACTCAAGTGCCCTAGGAACCACAGAAACTTTGCAGCCAACATGGCTACTGCCCAGATGACTCAGCGGCGACCAAGAAGGATGTCGCAGCATTAATGGAGGAAATGAGAAATATGAGGGCAGACATAGGGAGCAGGGTGGACAGGATCAACCAACGGATGGACAAATGGGACACTAGAGATGCAAATTGACATGCGGTTTTCTGAAATGGAAAGGCGCGAGGAAGAAGAGCTTGAAGATGGATCTGGAAAACCGGGAGAGGCGGAATAACCCCAGACTATTTGGGACACTGGAAAGAGACAGGGAAACTGACTCAGACCTGAAGAGAGCGTTATACGAGGTCACAAAATTAGTGTTCGAAGGGGACACTGTAGACTAAGCAAAGATTGAAAGAATTCATTGTGTCGGCAGAGTTGCTGGGGGGCTGACGGTGCTTGCCAAGTTTCACAATTACGCCGATAGTGAAAATCCTGGAAAAAGCAAGGCAGAAAGGCCTGGTTACATACAGATCATCCAGGGTGATGATTTTTCAGGACCTGTCCTCCCTGACCCTAACCAAGAGGAGACTGTGCTCTCCCCTCACCAAATGGTTAAATGAGAAAGGAGTGAGGTACAGGTGGGGGTTCCTGTTCTCCATTTTCTTTGAAATGGAAGGCCACAACTACAGGTTGATGACGGAGGAAGACATCCGGCGGGTCAAAGGAGAGTTATTAGGAGAAGCCGAAGCCTCACGGAGGCATAGAGATCAGGCGGCGGGGGACAGGCAATGGCTGATCAAGGGACCCAGAAGATGATGGATACCAGGATCCTGGAAATATCGAAAGTTGACACTTGATCCAGTCTGATAATAGATGGACGTGAGCAAGCGGCCTGGGAGTCCTAAGTCTAGATGAAACCGGGTGAAGTACGATCTAACAGGTCACTGCAGTGGTCTGCCCAATTTTTTTAAGATTTAGGGCCTGTGTTCTGAAGGGAGGGGGGAGTTTAAGAGGTGTTAGAACCAGCTCCCTGCCGGTCCCTTTGATATAACTGGTGGCCCGATCTTACTCTGGTGATGTTAACCAGGGGGAGTCAAGCACCAACGTGGGTTAAAAAAAAAGGAGGGGGGGTTCAGATAGGGAGGGGAACGGATCTTCTCAGGTTGGAGTTTACTGGTTGAAGCAGTAGGGAACTATGTGAGCAGGCCGCCTGCAGGGCTAAGAGATTGCAGGAGCAGGGCAATAGAAGGTGGGATAAAGGGGCTATGTCATGATGCCTACCTCCAAGGAGCCAGGTCCGACCCAGCAACCCCAGAGGCAGGCATCATTTCTTTCCCCCCGTCCCCTTCCACCACCACCGTCCCCCCCCCCCCCATGTTATTTTTGAACTCCCATCAAACCTCAATCCAGTGAAGTAACTGGGTTTCAACGTGCCCCTGCATCAGAAGCAGGATGGAGAACTCATCCTTCCAGACCCTAAGGGGAATATTCCTGCGAGCCAGAAAAGCCAGAGTAGAGGGGCCCTTCCTGTCCATCATCAGAGTCCTGCGCTTCACCATTGAAGAAGCATCAGCACTCGAAGGCAGACCTGCGCCTCCGTGGGAATCAGGTGAGCGTGACAGAACGCGAAGCCTACCCACAATTTCCCACCCGGGCGCTATGGAGACTTCCGAGACAGATCAGCTGGCCCAGCTTTTGGGGGAATTACGGGCAGAAGTGCACTCAGCCCGCCAGGAGACCAACGCTCTCAAAAGAGAACTGATCCTATCCAAGGAAAGAACTGATGACCTGGCCAAAAGGTTATTGCAGGCCCAGGCAGGGCACACTCCTTTACCTAATTCCGGAGGTACTTCCACATCAATGGGTTTGAATAACCCGGTACAAATCAATCTACCTGGACACATGCCTTTGGCCCCGCCTGAACGTTTTGCGGGGGATCCCAAGAAATATGCCGTCTTTATGAACCAATGTCGTTTACACTTTCTATGCAGACCCGGGGCCTTCCTAACGACCAGACCAAGGTAGCCTTTATACTATCTTACCTCAGTGGCAGTGCTGCCGATTGGTCTATTCCATTGGTAAATCAGGATGATCCATTCTCCAGGATTTTCAGGGCTTCCAGGCCAGCATGGAAAGATTGTTTGCTCAACACTCTCAAGGACAGGCCCTTGATAACGAACTGCTATCCTTACGACAAGGTAATCAGGATCTCCTGTCCTACGTTGCCACCTTTAATAGACTGGTTGTGGAAACTGGATGGCCAGAAAAACAAAAGGATCACATTGTTTCATCGAGGCCTGCGCGGAGAGCTTAAGGATGTTCTAGCTCAGATAGTAGATCCACCCCAGGTCTGCGCAGACTACATAGACTTGGTGGTTCAACTTCATCACAGACTTCAAAATAGAAAAGCAGATCGGTTCAAGTACGAAACCCGAGTACCGATCAAAACCCACACTAACTCCAAGAGTACCGACGTATCCGAACCTATTCAAATCAGCGGTGTTAAAGGACCATTAACGCAGAAGGAACGAGAGAGAAGGCGGCAAATGCAACTTTGTCTGTATTGCGGGACTTCCGGTCACTTTCTTCGAAATTGTCCGGTTAAACCACCTAAGAAGGTGGTTGGAGCCACGGATAACGATTTATTGACACCTGATTCGGGAAACGACCTAGCCCGACAAGCGTAGGGGTCCGCTTGCCAAGCTTGAAAACAAACTCTTTGACCTCGCATTTTGTCATGCCAATGGTGCTCGTGGACCCAAAACAGCCTCAGCAGTTGCATGCTGTAAAAGCATACATCGACAGTGGAGCTATTGGAAACTACATAGACCGTGAATTGGCTTCCAGGATTAAGCTCCCTCTCCGCCCGAAAGTAACCCAAGATGTCATTACTACAGTAGATGGAACCGAAATAGCCTCAGGGCCTGTAACGCATTCCACTGTTGAAATGACACTGGTGGGTCAGGATGGACATCGGGAAGCAATCGTGTTTGATGTGATCAAGGCCCCACAATTTCAAGTAATTCTTGGATTTCCTTGGTTAGAAACAATCCCAGAATCGACTGGCGAGCAAAGAAGATAAGTTTTCCTGATTGTGAACCAACTTGTTATCCAAGAAATCCAGTTATGGGTCTAGCCTCAGCAACTTCCACCCCTGTACAGCTACCGTCAGAATACCAAGAATTCCAAGACGTTTTTCAGAAGGAACAGGCTAACACGTTACCTCCCAATCAGTCTTATGATTGCCAAATCGATCTGGTACCCAATGCTCAACTACCTTGTAGTAGGATTTATGCTATTACGGAACCTGAGAACCTGCATTTGCGTCAGTATTTAGATCAGTACCTAGCCAATGGTTTTATTCGCCCGTCCAAGTCTCCTGTCTCCTCAGCTCTGTTCATCGTGCCGAAAAAAGAGGGCGACCTTAGAACATGTATAGACTATCGAGCCCTAAATCAAATAACGATTAAGGATCGTTATCCTCTGCCCGTGATCCCTGAGCTTATCGACCAGGTGAAAGACGCTTGTGTGTACACCAAGTTAGATCTCCGAGGAGCTCATCACCTGGTGCGTATAAAAGAAGGCGACGAATGGAAGACTGCATTCCGCACCAAATTTGGGCTCTTCGAATATCAGGTGATGCCCTTCGGTTTGTGCAATGCACCTGCCGCCTTTCAGTACTTTATGAATGATGTTCTTCGGGAACTTATCGATGTCTGTGTCATTGTTTATATTGACGACATCCTGGTGTACTCTTCTTCAGAATCCGATCACAGAAAACATGTTAGGGCAGTTCTTGAGAAATTGCGCCAGCACAGACTATTTGCAAAGCTCGAAAAAGAATGGACTCGCGAAAGGTGGACGCCATCTCCTAGCTCGGTGAAGGGAGTTCAGAGAATGCTCGGCTTTGCCAATTTCTATCGAAGATTCATTCCGGAATTTTCCCGAAAAGTCCAACCCATCACAGCTCTCCTAAAGAAAAACAAACGCTTTGAATGGACTCTTGAGGCCGAACAAGCCTTTCAGGACCTGAAAACCAAATTCACCTCTGCACCTGTATTGAAGCACCCGCACCCAGATCTCCCTTACATTGTGGAAACCGACGCATCCAGTTCGGCCATGGGAGCTGTCCTGTCACAAAGAGACCCAGAAACTAACCAACTACACCCTGTGGCCTTTTGGTCCAGGAAATTTTCTCCTCCTGAAATCAACTACGCAATTACCGACAAGGAGTTACTGACTATTAAATCTGCTTTCAAGGCTTGGCGTCACTACCTTCTCGGGGCAAGACACTCCATCACCGTAATTACGGACCACAGAAATTTACAGTATTTAAAGACGGCCAAAGCTCAATCTTCACGACAACTCCGATGGGCTCTATTCTTTGCGGAATTTGATTTCGTAATTACCTATCGCCCTGGCTGCAAGAATGGTAAAGCGGACGCCTTATCCCGGATTGGCATGGAAGAACCCAATTCGAGTTTAGAACCTGTGCCAATCATACCTGAACAAAGAATCTTAGGCCTAACTTCATTGCAAACTATTGAGGACATCCAAACGCAAGTAAAACAACTTCTAGACTCTTCAGCCTTACTGGAATGGAGTCAAAAGGGTCCTCAATACACCGTTAAGGATGATTTACCCTACTTCCAGGAGCGGTTGTTTCTGCCAAGTAAAGAATTGCAAGAACTTGTTATTGCCCATCATCATGAATCATTAATGGAAGGACACCCTGGTATCGCTAAAACGGAGGAAAGAAATCAAACGCCACTTCTGGTGGCCTTCTTGGAGAAAAGACAAAGTCTTTTGTATTGTCTTGCGGAATTTGTGTCCAAAACAAGGGTCAAAAGAAAAGGCCAGCCGGCCTACTTCAACCCTTGGATATTCCACCGGCACCATGGCACACCTTGTCAATGGACTTTATAACTGACCTGCCTCCTTGTGCTGGTTACAACACTATCCTTGTAATTGTGGATCTATTCTCCAAAATGGCCCACTTTATCCCTTTAAAAGGTTTGCCTTCAGCTTCCACCTTGGCCAAGGAATTTCTGGAGATATGGCCAAGGAATTTCTGGAGATATAGTTCGCATACATGGTTTTCCTTCCATATTAGTCTCGGATCGTGGAAGTCAATTTATCTCCCATTTTTGGAAGAAATGTTGCCAACTAGCACAAATAGATGTGCGGTTATCCACCAGCCACCACCCCCAGACCGACGGACAAACCGAGAGAACCAATCAGACTCTCGAGCAATATCTTCGGTGCATGTTACACCAATCCGAGTTAAATTGGAAAGACATCCTTTGGATCGCAGAATATGCATACAACAATTCAGTGCATTCTGGAACCGGACAAACTCCTTTTTATACTTTGTATGGTCACCATCCTCGGACCTCTGACCTAGATCCACCTCTGACCCTGGAAATGCCCGCAGTAAATCATCTGCATTCCACAATAACCCGAGTCTTCAAAGAAGCTGCAACTCATTTACAGCAAGCCAAAAAAAAGTATAAAGAAAATGCTGATTTGCACCGAAGTAAAACTCCTCCTTACCAAGTATGGCTAGCAACAAAACATTTACCCCTCAAGGGCCCGCGAACCTTCAATCCCAGATTCATAGGACCTTATCCCATCAAGGCTATAATCAATCCCGTGGCCTTTAAACTGGATTTACCGTCTAACATGCGTATTCATCCAGTTTTTCATGCATCACTTTTGAAGCCAGTACAACCAGGGACCCGACTGTCCAAGCCTCCAGACCCAGTTCAAATTGAAGGGGTATTAGAATTCGAAGTTAAAGACATTTTAGACTCCAAGGTGTTAAAGTCAAAACTCTTCTATCTTGTTGACTGGAAGGGATATGGACCTCAGGAGAGATCGTGGGAGCCTAGTAACTATGTTCACGCACCTCGATTAATACAAAGGTTCCACCGGAGATTTCCGAACAAGCCAAAACCCGCGGAGGGAACAACCTTGGGAGGGGCCTTGAGGGGGGGGGCGGGGGGGTGTTACTGTCATGATGCCTACCTCCAAGGTGCCAGGTCCGACCCAGCAACCCCAGAGGCAGGCATCATTTCTCCAACCCAACCCCCCCCCCCCCCCCCCCCCCCCCCCCCCACCCCCTGGGAAGTGCCAGCGGGCCCAAGCTGGGGCCCTTTGGACACAGTCCTGGCGCCTTAGGCGGCAGGCTCATGTTGGACCCCTGTCCTGGCGCCTTAGGCGCCAGGCTCATAAAGCTAGACATGTTTTCAAGTGTTTTAATGTGCACTTACCCGATGCAGACCATGCTGCTACATCCAGGCCCTCTTGAGGCCTGAATGGAACTACTTTACCTGTGGGACTACTTTCCACCTGGGTGTGGTCGGGAAATGATACATACCTGATCGGTGGAAGGATATATGCCTGGAACTTCTTCCAAAGCTATTTAAACCACGCCCGATCAGCAACTCACGCTTCGCGTTGTTCTGTTCCTCGCAGCTGGACGCTCACCGTGTCAGCTCCTGCATCTGGACTTCAGCCACGCCTGTCAGCATCCTGGGTTGCCTGCAAAGGGAGATAAGAGAGAATTGGAGAGAAAGAAGACCTTACCTGCTAAAGCTGCATCACGGGGACATCACACCGACGATCCCGAAAGGGAAGACATCATTTTAAAAGCATTTCGCTTCGATCGCTGCAGCGCTGCATTTCACTCACCTTTCCTGGGCACCTCCATCTTCAGCAGCGATCATCCGGATCCGCACCCACTTCCCAGAGCCTAGAGAGAAAAGACAAGAAAACAAGGTGAGAGAAGGAAGGGAAATAAGAAAAGCTCAGTTTCCTTCTAAGACTTATCTGTTGGGTCATTCCCATTTCATTTCGGGTGCTGCCGCTTCCTGGCATTCCGGACCCCGGCCCCAATGGGGAAACAAGACAAAGACATTGAATGAGGGAATGCAAAGACATTACCTGAACGCTCATCCAGAACTTACACTTCGGGTCGGCGCCATATCTCCGGCATTCCGAACCCCGGCCCCTAAGGGGAAAAAGACATAAGCAGTAGCGCTTGCTGCAATAAGACAATGAACATTATTATTAAGCTTGAACTTTTGAACTTGCAACAGAACTCTTACAGCGCCTCACCTGAATAGTCAAGCTTATTTTGAACTCCCATCAAACCTCAATCCAGTGAAGTAACTGGGTTTCAACGCGCCCCTGCATCAGAAGCAGGATGGAGAACTCATCCTTCCAGACCCTAAGGGGAATATTCCTGCGAGCCAGAAAAGCCAGAGTAGAGGGGCCCTTCCTGTCCATCATCAGAGTCCTGCGCTTCACCATTGAAGAAGCATCAGCACTCGAAGCCAGACCTGCGCCTCCGTGGGAATCAGGTGAGCGTGACAGACTAGTCTTCTGAGGGCTGGGACGCTGAATGTAAATGGTATGAACTCGCCCACTAAGAAGTCCGATAGCCAGGGAATTCCATAGAGAGGGCTTTGATGTAATGTTTCTGCAGGAGACTAAGTACGCAAGAGGGGGAAGGATGAAGGGTCCCGGGTAAGACACTGAATCAAGAGTACTGGGGCTTTGGCCCTCTGAGAAAGGCCGGTGTCAGAATCCTTTTTGGTAAAGGGATCCGAATAGAAGTCTCAAAGGTCTGGGCAGATGAGGATGGATGGGCCCTCCTGATTTCGGGGTCTATACACAAGGTGCAGTTTACATTTGCTACAGTTTACTGCCCGAATCAGGAGCAACAGAGATTCCTCTTGAAAACTCTCCAAAAGACAATGCTTGAAGCCTCAGGCCATATCATACGTGGGGGGATTTCAATATGTGGGCGGATTCTACGAGTGATAGGCCGGCCCCGGAGGGGGGGGGTACAAGGAAGGTCCCAAGACAGGTGCAGGGAGAGGTCCCCAGTCTGTTGGAAGTTTATGGGCTACGGGATATATGGCGGTACCTGCACACGTAAGGGAAGAGGGTACACATTTTATTCAGCCCCACATGGCACCTTCACAAGAATTGACTATCTGTTCATCTCAAGGAGATTATGGGAGGAGGCACCGAGCTCTGAAATTTCACAAACACATGGTCGGACCTCAACTGGCAAGGGATGGTGCCCCGGAGTTCGAAATAGAGATGCAACAAATCCCTTTGGAAACATCCGGTGTTCTATGAGTAGCTGTTTAAGGAGATTGAGGAATTCTTCAAAACAAATAATACGGAGGAGGTGTCTAAGAGAATGGTTTGGGATGCTGGGAAGGCGACCTGGAGGGGGATCTTGATTAAGGAGGGGGCAGAGCGCACGTTAATAGAAAACGGGTCATGAGCTGAAATTGCCCAGTTAGACAGGAGGGCAAGGGACGCCGTGGAGCGGAGTGAGGAGAGGGTCATGAAGGCAAGGGGGAAGCAGGAAGAGCTGCATCTCCTGGAGCAGGGTGAAATAATCAGGAAACTGCATATCCTAAAAACAAAATCATGAAAAAGGAGATAAAGCGGATGCTATGCTAGACACAAGACTGAGGGGACAGTGGGCCCAATGATGGGTATCTGCCATTGAGGGGGCAGAGGGAAAGCTAGACCAAGGGAGGCATGGGATTCAAGACACATTCACAGCCTTCTAGGAGAACTTCTACAAAAGTGTTACTGAGGCAGACACTGGAGAAATAAACTATTTAGATGGGATTCGGATGCCCAGTCTACCCCCGGAGGTTTCGGAGCTATTGAAGGCTCCTATAATGGTAAAAGAAATAGAGAAGGCAGTGGGGAGAAGTCCAACAGGAAAGGCACCAGGGGAAGATGGCTTCTCAGCAGGACTTTTTAAGTCCTTTCTTTTTTTTTAACAGGTTTTATTTGGGGGCGCTGTTGGGCACGAGTGGAAATGGCCGCTTCTGCATGAGCTCCGGCGAGGAAGAGGGCCGTAAAGCCACAATATCCGTCATATGATTCTGGTTCTTCTCTAAATTAGCTGGAGATGTGCGGCAATAACTACATAATTGTCAGGCGAAGTTTCAGAGACGGAGCCGCGGAGGCGCCTGTACGGCAGCTAGCACAACATCCCACGCGCTGAGGCGGGAGCAAGCCCGAGACGCGCCGCTGGCGGGGCAGAGGTGCCCGGTGCCTGCAAACTCGAGCGGCGGCTGAAGACGGAGAGACGTGGGGCGGGTCGCGGGTGCTCCGGAGGCCGTCGAGCGCCTGCGGACACCCCCCATTCAGTCCCAGCATCAACACCGCATGAATGGAACAGCAGAGGCGGGCCGGGAACCGCTGCATACAGGAACATAGACATGAGTCACGGTGCTCAGCTGGAGTCGTAGCCATCTGACATTTTGTGGGCCCCTGTGCACATAAAGAAGTAAGGAGATGGGAGGCAAGCGATCGGATTTCGCTCAGGACTGGGGGGTGGTATAAGGACTCACCACAACCCCAGAAAAACTCTAGGAAGACCTCCCGCCTGCATGGGGTCGGCCCGCAACCCAATCCTTAACCCATGCGGCCCAACACACATTTGACCACAAGCAGAAGCAATCCAAGGCTCCCCGCAACGCTGTAAGTGGCGGACGGCGGGGGTACCCGCGGGCACATCGGAGTGCCCCCTACCGCGCAACCCTGAAAATCGAGCCCACAAGGAACTGCGGCTGCCGCCTTACACAGAGGGAGCGTATCTTTGCCCCCAACGCGGGTTGGAGATACGAAAATCACCATAGCAGTACAGGCAAGCGAGCTGATGCACAGGGGCAACGCGGCTTGAGAGAGAGTACACTTAAGCATAACAGGCACATGTACTCATCAGCAAGGACCACAGACAATTCCCGCCTCGCCGACACCTAAGCTTACCACTGAACTCTATATCACGTTCAACTGGTCAACATACAACCAAGAAACCACCTCAAAGATAGAGCTACAGACTACCGATCCTCGAACAATGGACCTCATAAACGATTGCTAATACACCCTGCCAGCCCAGATAACCAGCGGTTCCCGCAGGTCCACTCTGCTCACCACCATACGCACACAAAAGCACAGGTATCATACGTGGAAACAGACTGTTGGGCTTGCCCCCAGAGCCCACTCCATCTGGAAGGGGAGACGAGGAGTAAACGATGCCCAAAAGCTTTGGCTCCAAGAGAAGTAAAGGAGGCATTGATAAGTACACAACACCAGTAAGGAAAGAAATGGAGCAAGCAATGGCCGAGGAACAGCCCCCACAAGAGCAACTAGCTATCCCGGGACCAATGATGGACCCACAGGCTGTTTTTCTGGCCATGCAACAAGGCTTTTCCTCCCTCAATGAAAAACTGGATGGTAGAACGGTGAATGTTGCCTCCATTAAATTGGACAAAACTACGTCACGGATGACAGAAGCGGAGATGAGGATATCTGCCACAGAAGATGAGCTGGAGACCTTGAAGAACACAGTGTCCACAATGGCAATAGAGCTGGGAACAGTGAAAACCAAGTGTGAAGACTTGGAGGCTAGATCCCTACGGAACAACATCCGTATAGTCAGAGTTGCAGAGGAAGCACTGAAGGGATCCATGGAAAAAGCAGTGGAAGACCTATTACGTAACCTCCTAGGAGACCCCGGATGGTCTGCTATGTTTATAGTGGAACGTGCACATAGGTCACTCTCCCCAAGGCCAAAACCTGGCGCATATCCTCGACCTATAATAGCACGCATGATAAACTACAGAGACAGAGATCTAATTCTGAAAACGCCCAGAGAAAAGCAGGAATTGAGATGGGAGGCAAACATCATACACATCTTTCCAGATTTCACACTAGCGGTACAACAAGAGAGGAAGTTATTCACAGGGGTCAAGAAACTGCTTCGAGAACGTCAAGTACAATATGCAATGCTATACCCGGCGAGACAAAGTTCATTATCAGAACAAAATATATTTTTTCACATTCCCAGAGGAGGCCGCGAACTTTGTGGAAACGCACATCCCAGCCCCGCCTGAAAGACCTATAAGTGAGAAAACTCCTGAACCTGAAGATATGTAATAACTAGCACGTCAAAGATAAAGAACAGAAGCATGAAAACAGAAGCCCCTATGGAGCCTGCATAACGGGAAACCATGACTAATGCTAGGCAACAAAATGTGATACATCATCCCGAATGTGTTAATACTAGTGAGAGTAACATGTTGAACCAGGAATACGTCGAAAGACCAGACAAGGCATGGGCACTTGGACTCGCCTCAGTACCCCCTGTAGCAGGTGCACGAAATGTTGTTGAGAGGGGAGGGGGGGAAGTTTGAAAATCATAGTTGAAGTTCGGGGAACTATGAGGGAGTGGGGAGGGGCCAGGAAGGGGTTGGAGGGACTTAGTTATACTAAAAGGGAAGTTAAAACAAAAAGCACAGAGGTACTAAGCACACAGAGGTCTGAGCACAAACTGAAATCTAGCCAGCAAGCTTACGACTACTACCACGTCATGGACAATGGCTGAACAAGGTACGGATAAAATTAATATTCCGAGTTGGAACGTTCGTGGCCTGGGGTCCAGAGTTAAGAAAAGGAAGATTCTAGCATATATCAACAGGCAGAACCCCAAGATAATTTTCCTACAAGAAATGCATATAGGGCCTCACTATGAGGGGCATCTGATGCCGAACTGGGGGACTCACCAATATTACACAAAATACTCAAAAAGGGCCAGAGGGACGGCAATTCTAATCCATAAAACCCTCCCGTTTACCTCCACTGCCTCTGAATGCGACTCCGAGGGCAGATATGTATTACTTCACGGTACCCTATACGACCAAGAGATAGTCCTACTGAATGTGTATGGCCCAAATATAGATGACTCAGTTTTATTCCACGAGATTCGAGAAACTGACATCCTACCCCACGTCCAGCTTGATAATTGGTGGAGACTTCAACACAATCTCTGACACACACCTAGATCGCACCTCAACACAGCCAAGAGCCTTGTCCAAATCAGCACAAAAGATACTAACCCATATGGCAGATCTAAATATAAAAGATGCGTGGAGAGCGTTGAACCCCTCGAAAAGGGAATATACATACTACTCCACAGTGCACGATATGCACTCTAGGATAGATTTCTGGCTGGTAGACAACGTGGCTCCGACATGGGTTGATAGTGCCCGCATCTATCCCAGAACATATAAAGATCACTCACCAATACAGCTAACACTACGTATGCCTGATGCCACGGTAAACAGAGACCCCCATGGAGATTTAAACCCGCGGCCCTACAAGGCCAGATATACAAAACCGCACTGACGAAACAAATACAGGAATATTTTGAAATGAATGAAAATTCGGTCTCCAGTCAGGCAATTCTGTGGCAGGCATTTAAAGTCTGCATACGAGGCAGTTCAATATCCTTAGAAGGCGGAGTCCTCAAAGATATCAGGGGTAGGCTAACACGCTTAGAAGAACAACTCTCCTCCCTACAGTCACTGCATGCACATGCCGCATCACCTCAACTGAGCTAAGAGATTAAACTTAAACTTGACGAATACAAAGAGGCGGCGGAACAGGATATCCGATATTTCGATAGACCCATGGCGGCACGAAGATATGGGGAAAGGGAACGTCCTGGGAGATTATTGGCTAGAACAATACGAGGGGAAAGAGGTCCCACAAACATACCATGTATAAAACTAGCAGGCGGCACAGTCACCACGGACAACAATAAAATTCAAGAGACGTTCAGTTCTACAAAGAACAATACGTCCCTCAAGGTCGGGCCACTGAGGAAGAGATAGATCATTACCTCTCCCAAATACCAACGACGCTGCTTGCAGACGCCACTCGAGAATCACTCGAAAGCCCGTTAACCGAGGCAGAAATAACTGAGGCCATAAAAACTCTACCCAATGGAAAAGCTCCCAGGACAGACGGCCTCGGGCGGAATTCTATAAAGAATTCCGCCATCTTAGTACCCAGATTGCACACCGTATGGGGGGAGGCCCTAAATAAAGGGGAACTACCAGAGAGGCGGTGATTACACTACTACTCAAACCAGGGAAGCCCTCCGAGGAGTGAGGCTCGTATCGACAGCTATCACTAATAAATACGGATGCAAAGATTTTTGCAAAAATACTAGCCACTCGGTTAACACCGCTGATGCCCCATATGGTGCATGAAGACCAGGCTGGGTTCATCACGGGCAGGTCCACAGCAACAAATTTAAGGAGATGCTACAATATTCTGGCTAAAATAACCCCCGAAACTCAAAGTGTAGCGGTATCTCTTGATAGGCAAAAAGCATTCGACAGAGTCTCCTGGCCCTTCCTATTTGGTGTAATTAAAAACTATGGATTTAGCCCTAAAATCATAAAATGGATTCAAGTGTTATATGCGCACCCTTATGCCAGGATAAGAGTCAATGGCACCCTGTCAGATATACTAGAGTTACTCAGAGGCACCAGACAGGGATGCCCATTGTTACCCCTGCTGTTCGCTCTAGTGATAGAACCCCTAGCCGACATTCTGCGATCGCGATACAGCGCATATGGGTTGTGGCTTGAGGGCAGACTACAAATTATAACCCTTTACGCCGATGATATCTTACTATATCTTCGGAACCCAGATCGCACATTGGGCAAGGTGCTAGAGGAAGTAAAAAAATTTCGTGAATACTCCGGCCTAAGGCTCAACCATAATAAATCAAATTTTCCCCCTCACCGAAAATACAGTGGCACCTCATGACTTACATGGTCTCATCTGGAGCCCGATGCATATATTGTATCTAGGAGCTTATATAGCTAGGACAGCACTGGAATGCTCTCCCGATCTCAATGACGGGAAGGGTATCCCTAGTCAAAACGATAATATTGCCCAAGTTGTTTTACCTGTTCAACACAGTCCCGGTTTGGTCTGGTCGCGCCCTGTTTGCCAAAATAAAGAGTGCATGTACTTCATTTGTGTGGGGAGGGCACCCGAGGCTGAGTTGGGGGACATTAACACATACACAAGAGGAGGCCTGATGGCACCCGACTTGGAGCTATACTATCTGACGGCACAAGCACACTATGCCGCCCAGTGGGCCACAACGTTCAACAATCCCGGGATCCCCCCCCCTGATATAAGAGAGCGGGAGGCGACCATAGCGCTACAAAAGATGACTAGATCTACCCCCAAGCACCACAATTCCATAGACCCCATGAAGGTAACGAGCACGGCGTGGGCCAAACTGGCAGGTATATATGGGACAGACAGGTTATACCATCCAGGTTTGGCACTCTGGGGGGACCCCCAAACACCATTCACTCTAGATGGGGAGGTGGCCTTGCATTGGAGTTCCAGGAGGTATTGCACAGTGGGGACAGTTATTCCCCGAGAAACACTGAGTGCAATGGGAAGACATTAAAGATAGAGTAGGAAACGCTAACAAATACAAACTACAGTATGCACGCGATACAAAATGTATGCCCCACATTCCCTAATGAACCAGAAATAAACATGGGGCTTGGCTATATGTTCACAGGGGGGACACAAAATCACAGCCTCCGCACTGTACAAAGTAATAATGCAAACATGCCCAGTAGGAAAGCACACGGCTAGGAACAAATGGGAGCAAGATCTGGGGCAACAAATAACAGACCACGAATGGGCCCAGATCTGTGAACTGACCAAACAAGTATCATGTAATTCCAGGTACAAAATAATACATTATAAAATACATCGGACCCATTATACCCCAGTCAGGCTTAAACTACTCTACCCTGCCATGTCGGGAACATGTTCGAGGTGTTCCGCCGTGGACGCAAACATATACCATATGCTTTGGGAATGCATAAAACAAGACTATTGGAAGGAGGTTTGTTCCGCTTTGGATAAAATGGCAGATCAGCCTGTTGAATGGATGCCACGATTGTGCCTGCTGGGTGTGACGGGTAAAATGAACCCAACCTGGCAAAAACTGCTAAATCTTAGCTTGCTGATAGCCAAAAGGGCAATACTCATGAAGTGGAAAAATGTTAATCCCCCAACTAAAGCTGATTGGGATAGAGATATGCTAGGGACAAACGATACAGAGGAGCTATATATAGACTCGGTGCTGCCCTCGACCAGACCCAGAAATATATGGGCCAGGTACAAACAATACTTAACAGACAAAGCTGAGACTGAGAATTCTGAAGTAGAAGCAACATAACCTGTATACACTCACTGTTAAATGATGTTTATTCATAATTCTGTATGTGCTTACCCTGTGCAACAATAAATAGTAAAAAAAGGTCTTATTTAATCGATGCAGGAGCATTACAAGGTTACAACAGTCACAGTCTCTTATAACAACGTTTCATGCCACTTACTGTTAACCCATTGCTAATACCTCTAACCGCCAATGTGCCCACAAGGTTTTACATCACATCCCAAACAGGTGCCACTTTACCCTTACAGCCCCCACCCCCTTTTTACCCCAACTTGTATGGTTTCAACTTCCTCCAGGTTTGAAGGTTCTCAGTCCGTCCTCCCGAGAGTAGTCCTTTGCTGGTTTTTCTGTAGCTCAGCATGCATGAACATTTTTAAGCATTGACGGTTTGTGAAAGCAGTTTTATCTGTCTTTTATGTGTTCCTGAAAGGGGTTCCATACTGCCAGAAATGTCAGCTATTGTCCTGCTTTCAGGGTGCATCTTTTCTCCATAGCCATGATCCCACAGAACTTAAGCCACCACCAAGCTATTATTGGGCCCAATTCTGTTTTACACCTTTGTACCAGTATCACTCGCTGCCATCAGCAAGTGTGTGATGAGGGTGGCCTTATGTCAGGTTGCTGCATATGTACCTTCCATCACTGCTCCTAGCAGGACCACCTTTGGTGTCATTGGCAGGTTCACCCAGTCATCTCTTTTATGTGCCCTAGGATCGCTTTCCAATACATTACTGCCCTAGGATCGCTTTCCAATACATTACTACTATCGGGCATGCCCAGCAAATGTGATAGAGCCCCCCCCCCCCCAGCCCCCTCCCACCACATTGTCTCCAGCACTCTGGGAGGTACTGTGCATTTATTCTATGTAGACGATAGGGGGACATATACCATCTGTAACAGTTTATAGGCTGTCTTTTTGATCGCTGTGCATATAGATGCTCTAAGCGCCCTCATCCAAATCTGTCCCCATTCCTCTTCCGTGATCAGTTCCCCATATCTTTCTCCTAAATATCTTTACACAGGAGCTGGTTTCCCATTTGCACGCTATCCAATAGTCTATATAGTCTCGACACTTCTCTAGTAGTTGTACCTTCCTGCATGGTCAATTCAAGCCCAACCGGAGATCTGGTGCCCGCTTTCTTCACCGACTTCTGGGACATCCAATGTCTAATTTGTATATATTTGTATCCATCTTTCTCCCCCATGCCAAATTTTTGTTTGCATACCTCAAACAGAAGGGGAGCCCCACCCTGGTACATTTCTTTTACAGTTAATGTTCCTGCTCCGGTCCACTCCTCCCAGAATATCTTGTGTAGGCCCGGGGTGAAGTCTGCATTGTGTGCCAGAGGGGAAAAGGGACCTAATCTCTGCCGTATTTTTCTCTTTCCGAGTGCCTTATCCCAGCTGGTAGAGACTTCTTAGTGGCTTCCAACAGTTGAACCTCCTGCTCCTCGGGCTACAGTGCTGAGAGCGTGTAATGATTTAAGTGGGATGGATGTAACTGCGCTGGCCGCACCAGCCATCTAATGTGTCCTGCCCAGCCCATATCAACATTGGTGCCAAGTGTACCGCTAGTACGTATCTCTCCATTTCTGGGACCCCTGGACCTCCCCCCCCCACCCGTCCTCTCCCCCCAGCCCCCCAAGGAGGGTTGGGCACATCAGGATTTTCTTTTGTAACCTCGGCCTCTTACCTTGCCACATGAAAGGAGAATATTGCCGTTTGCAATTCTTTAATCATTGGGGCTGGTGTGTCTACGGGAAAGGAGCTCACCAGGTAGAGCATACGGAGGAGGGGGGGGTCATTTTTACTGCCACAATTCTTGCAAACCAGGAGAGTTCTTGGGCTTGCCATCTGAACATGTCGTCCTGCAATTGCTTCCAGACAGGTTTCATATTTGATCTGTACAGACCTCTTATTTCCCTCGTTAAATGTATGCCCAGATATTGTAGCTTCTCCTCTTCCCAGATTAAGGAGTATGCTTTCACCAGTTTTGTAACCGTCTCATGCTCCTCCGTTGTTTAGCGTTTTGGATTACTTTATGGAGAACAGATTTATTGGCAAACTCATGCAATCTTACCATTACTCCCCGGTTTTGTGCGTCACCGTCTCATATGTCACACCCCTAATTTCCTGATCTTGTCTGATCCCCACTGCGAAAGGTTCCATTGCAAAAATTAGAGGGGATAGGGGGCCGTCCTGGCGCGTGCCTCTCCGTATTTCGATCTGCTCCGTGTTCTGCCCATTAACCAAAAGGCTCGTAGATGGGATTTGGAAATTCCCTAGGACCATCGTAGTGAACTCAGGGCCGCACCCCTCCAAAACCAACCTCAAATATCCTCAATCTAAACTATCCAAGGCCCGTCTAGCATCAAGCGCAGCAACCGAGAACCGCTGACCCATTCTCATCCCCAGATCGAGTATATCTATGGTGCATCTGACATTGTCCTGTGTGTGTTGCCCCGATATAAAGCCGGCCTGATCCTCGTGTACGATTCCCTGGAAGTACCTTCATTAATCCTGCTGCTAGGACCTTAGCATAAATCTTTGTATCAGTATTTAAGAGCACAGTGGGGCGGTAGCTGGCACACTCTGTAGGATCCTTCCCTGGTTTCAAGATCAGTATCGTCGTGGATTTCCCCATGTCCTCTGTAACCTTACCTCTCTCCCTAAGGACATTGAAAGGTCGTGTTCGTGGTGCCAGTAGTTGTGTGCGGAATGTTATGATGTACCCATTCCCTAACCCGTCTGGGCCTGGTGTTTTATTAGCTGGCAAGGCTGTTATTGCGTCGCTGACCTCTGGGGCCGTTATCGGCCTGTTTAGTGTGCCCTTGTCATTCCCCGTAAACTGGGGAAGGGGTGCGAATGACGTAGGTTTTTTGTCTTTCGGGCACTACGTTTTCTCGTTTCAGCAGCCCTTTATGGAACCTCACCATTATTTCCAATTTCCCTTCCTCTGCCAAGCAGGATTCCCCTTGTTCATTTTTAAGTTGGGTTATATAGTTACGCAATCTTTGTTTCTTTAGTTTGGCTGCTAAGAATGCATTTGCCTTCCTCCCTGTGTATAATAGGTTTGCTTTGTATTCAGAAGTTTCTGTGCCACCCGGTCTGCGACCTGTGCTTCCAGCTGGGCTCTAATTTTCCTTAGGGCTCTTAATGATTTTTGTGTCTGTTGGGTTTTATGCTGCTTTTCAGCTTTGCTTTCCTCCTGTTCGAGTTTCTTCGTGATTAGAGCCCTCTCTCTAATGTATGCTGCGGATTGTGATATGAATTCTCCCCAGACCACCGCTTTCCCCACATCCCACAATATCCTTCAGTCGGTTTCCCTGAAATAATGTATCGTTTCTTCCATAGGTGCTCCAAGTGAAATGTCCCTTAGTATAATCTCCTTCAGTCTCCAGTGAATCTGTCTTTTCCCATTATCCTTGCCCACTTCTATTTGTATGATCACCGGTGCGTGATCTGAGAGGTATTTCACTCCCATTTCTACTTTCATCACTTGGGGGATCAATGTCACTGACACTAGGATCATGTAAATCCTAGAATAACCCTTGTGTACTGGCGAGTAGTGCGTATATTCCCTATTTTACTCCTGAAAGAATCTCCATGTTTCTATTATCCCCAGCTCTCTAAAGAATTTCCCCAGTGCCTGCCTGGTCGTCCCATCTGCTGAGGATGCTGGGAGTGTTTTATATAATGTCGGGTCCATCACACAGTTAAAATCCCCTCCTATCACCACCTGTCCTTCACACCATCCTTCCAATTTCCGCAATATTCCAGTTATGTAGGTGTCCTGTTTCTCATGGGGACATAAAGAGCAATTAGCATGTAGACTTGTTCTCCTATTGTACCTTTGAGCGTACCCATGCCAAGACATTGGGCACACTTGCAGCCCAAACATGCTCTCACGACCAAGGAAGCCTAAGCGTTAACACCTCAATTCAGGAGTCCCACATATCAGTCACAGCTCAACAGACAGAGCTCACCATGATTTCTAGGAGTTCCATTAACAAGCACCTGTGTTCCTGGGGCAAGCTGCACCACATGCCATCGGTGATCATCTCAGTCCCTTCACCCAAGTCCACAATATCACTTTCAAGGGTGCACTAATCCCCATTTCTTTAGAATCTCTCAACCCTCGCCTTGTTCCCAGCCGAACAGCAGACATCGAGAGGGCAGGTCAGTCCTGCAAATGAAATCTCTCAGAACTCATTTGTCTGCCGATTGCTTCCTGGTCAGCACTTGCAGCCGCAGGGGTCTGTGATGTTCCTGCACCCACCGGCGCAGGACGATTAGATCAGTGTCTTTAATAGCAGTGAACGAGAACCACCAGGGAGAGTCGATCCGTGCCAGCGTCCTACATCATAGGTGCCAAGCCACGCCCCACAATATAACTGATTTTCCAAAACATCTCACAGATAATTGAAATGCTAACTGGGGAAAAAAAGAAGTTTAACTTCGGGGATCCAGTGTATTGCTTGAAACAAGAAAAGAAAGCAGGAAAGATGAATACACAAAGGAGAGGGAGGAAGGAAGAAGAAAAATAAAAGAATTAATGAAAACATTATAGGAGGTCCATACACAATAATGGAAGGAAAAAGCATGGTTACATATAACGAAACAGACGGAAAAAGAATGACAGGCAAAGATCAAGTAAAGTAAGAAAATTAAGCGGACAACAGGACAAAACATGGAAAGAAAAGATGGAAGAAAGGAAGTAAAGTAGGATAGAACAAGGAGGGAAAAGAAGAAACCGAAAAGAAATTATGAGAAGGAAAATGAGAAGCAAAAGGAAAGTGGGGCAAACCAGTAGAAAGGAGGTCAAATTAGCATGCATTACTTGTGAATTAGTCCATTTCAGAAACGTATCAATGCACTTCAGAGTTGAAAGTCTGTTATTGGTACCCTGTGACTGCAATTGCCTCCAGCTGAGCCCATTATTGATCTTCTTTAAGCTCTTAAGTGCAGAGGACAAGCCATCTTGTCCTCCACACTACGTACACAGTGCGGAGGATGAGCTAGCTCATCCGCCTCACTATTCAACACTGGGGGGTGGATCGCCCCCCCCCCCCTACTCCCCGCTGAGCTGATCTCCCCGGCCCCCAGGCTGTGAAGGGGGAAGACCTCCCCTTGCTTGCCTGGAGTCGTGGGTGCAACCATGATGACGTTGGTGCACGCTACGTGCGCGACTTCTTCATGAAATTTCGCTGATGCGCTTTTGCGTTCAAGGGCATTGTGTTTGCCCGATTTCCTTGAGTGAAGTTTCGTTGGAAAGAGGAGACACTCCCCTTGCCAACGAGTGCTCACTTAAGGAGATTGCTGGTCGACGATCATTCGATCTTCGACCGGTAATGATCACTAGACCACCAGGACACTGATTTTGGGGGTGTGGGGACAAGGCCAAATAGCCCCCCCCCCCACTAAACAGAAAAATGCCACACATTTTGCCTTCTTTAGGGGCAGACGAGTACTGTTTTGTAAGGAGCACTAAGCCACCAGAGAAAAGATTTTGGGGTTGGGGGCTGTTTTGCCTATTGCACTACCCCCAGCCGTCCTGGATCTCTGGCCCGGGCCACGTTAGAGCTTTTCCCTCTGGGGAGGGATGTGGACACTTCAGGGGCTCGACACGGGTGCTCGGCAGACGTCCAAGGCCAGGGGCAGCACTCCCAGCCGTCCTGGAGCTCTGGCTGCGCTGCGTTACAGCTTTACCCTCAGGGAATGGATGTGGAAATTGCTGTGGCTCCCTGGGACTGCTGCTGGACTTTGGGACGGTCAATCCTTTTTCTTTTCTGCCCAGCTAAGCACACCCATGCATGTGAGCTACCGTTTTCGTCGGGACACCTGTGGGAGGGCAGGACATGTGTTGCCGGCGTGTTTTAGTGGTTTCCTGATGGCAAAGGTTTGAAAATTGTAATTTCTTCCATACATTTTGGACTTTGCCGGGCCTTTTGGGTAATACATTCTAGGACGATTTATATTCCCATGGTGGTCTTCTTTTCAAAAATGCATGGGGTTGCCCGTTTTCCTTGGTGGCTGCGACACTCCAGCCCCAAATCTGTGGGTTGTCTTCAAAGCCAAATCCAGTCTTCCCCATGGCTTTTGATGTACCAAGCGGTTTAGCCTTTTCCCTTGTCCCTCTGCACACAGGTCGGTGCACCAACACATGCAAGGTACCATTTTTTTACTGGGACACCTGTGGGAATGGTGGAAGGTAGGATATTTGTTTTCTTGTGGTTTTGATAACATATTCATACATTTCCTACTGCACTTTGTTAAACAACCCTTTCATTTCCCCAACTGTGACCTACATTTAGTCACTGCACGCTTTTGTAACCTGCACGAGTCACATATCCTTCAAAAGGATAGCCTGTGATCTTCCTAAAAATGTATGCTTGCCATTCTTCACCACATTAGTTTTCCTTATTTTTAAATGCTAAGTACATCTGTTTAGGCCGTCAGCATAAACTTCTGTGTACCATGGCTCCATTTCTCGTTCGTGGTATTGCTCATTTTGTGAAACATTACAAAATATGTATGATTTCCTAACTAGAAGAGTCGGGGGAATGTAGCAGTGCATTGCTTTTCTCACTATTCACAGAAGTAATTAACTTAATTGTCCAGTACATACTTTATCACTTTTCCAATTTTTTCCCAAAGTATAGGAATAGGTAGTTGTTGCCTGACCTGTGTGTGCAAATGACCCCTTGCTGAACAGAGTGTGGTCTACTTTTCAGAAATGTAAGCCTTTATGTTCCCTTGAGCTTTCCTACACTCCTCTTCCATTCCGTCCAAGCATGTCCAATTGAAAAAAGATTAAAAAAAAAAAAAAAAAGTCTACCTCACAGCACTAATGGTAACCTCATAAAAAAAAAATATATGTTAATTTGGTTCCACTCAACCTGTTCTTGAAAGCTTGGAAAATGCTGAATTCAGAACGGCAAACCATTGTGTCTAGCTCTTACAAGAACAAAATCACAGGCTTCTTTGTACATCAATTTATTGACATTTTCTGGAAAAACGCACAATGTTGTCACTTTTGTACTTTCTGACACCACCCAAATGACTAATCCTTGGTGACGTTATGTCTGCCCGCATGTGGGAAGAAAAGGGTGAACATTTGCCCGGGATATCATTTGTAACAAAGTTCCAAGGGATTGAATGCGACATACCGAAACATCCAAAAATGGGCTCAGCACTGGGATCGAAAACCCTCCGCAGTTACAGGGTTAAGAGGCAATATGGCACAATGTGAGGAAGTCAAAAAGGTTGCAGCCCCCAGGAGCTAACAGAAGGACACATTTTTGGGTCCATTTCACATTTTCTTACAAGTTGTTATTTTTTTAAGATGCCACTAGTAATTACATAAGTATTTTGAAATGCAATCTTTCACAATTGCCCTTTAAAGCAAGTGTTTTAAGTCAATTTTAACAAAACAAATTAGCTCTAAAGGGCACTTTCTATCATTGTCGTCACACTTTTCTGTTTTATGAGCAAAGTAGGCTTTAAAAGCTCCACGACTGAGTAAGGTTTGCTAGCTCCACATGAGCAGGATTTCCATATTGAACCAATCTTAAGGTTTGGCATTAACCGACTCTTTGTGATATTGTTTTAGAAAAGTACATGTCCCCTAAGAGAAGAATAGTGCAAGGATAGGTGCCTAATTAAGGAGTGTGGGACAAATTGGGAAACAAACTACTTTAACGCAAGCATGACACAACTGTAAATTGTATGCGCAGCAAGCTGGCCTGCTCCAAACCAACATTCAGAAAACACACTTCCATATGACGTTGGAGGTTAAAGTTTTCTTACCAGCAACTTCTCTAGCCTCTGCTCTTCGGACAAAAATACAGTAGGGATTGCATTTTCCTTCAAGTTCTTTCGGTTGCCATATTTACTGAAACAGTCCGGTATGAAATGGGTGGAGCAAATGACAGTGTGACGTTTAGGATTAAAGTTAGCATACCCAATTCGAGCTATCCACTCTCCAAGCAATTCAGGCCGGCTGAACGGGAATCTGCAAAAGAAAATCAAGTAGCATTGCCAGTGTAAGACAAACATTTTTATCATGCACATTCGAAATCAGATCGCAAATCATTACCAGCATACATTATGCGCAGTTATGACAGTACCATTTTCTCATTTGGAAAATTGTTGTCAATATAAACTACGGCCAGTTGGCAAATAATCGCAAGTTTCCCATATACCCACTCACAGGTGTTTGAAATTGAGTTTCGACGTGCAGAGCTAAATTCTGCTGCTGCGTGTCTGCATCATGCAGTAAAAGCAGGAGGTACCGCTGGGGAACTAGAAGCAAGTACACCGTGCACTGAAAATCCAACATCCACACGAGAGGCAGACTTAACATTTTGCCCATTATGTATGATACATTATATTTAAATGTGTCCCAATTCTTTTTTATTTACATTCTCAAACAATCAAAGTGAATGTCACATATGTATGTTTGTAGGGCGCCACTTGGTCTGAGGAGCCAAAGGCAACTCCTGGTAAATGTGTTTATGCTAACCTGGCTAAATAGCTCCCAGCAATTTTGAACCCTGGTAGGATATGGCATGTATAACTGGTTCCTAGGCGCACTCAGCATATAATTTCCAGATATGACAATATTGTCAATGAGTCAGTCACGTTGCAATTTAAATACGGTTGAAACGTAATAAATAATTACAAACACAATTGGAGTTTCCCAGTTTAGGAGCCCTTATTGTACCCTTTCCCTAGTCCTTCAAGGGGGAGCCCACCTCCCTACCCCTCTCCCAAGAAGGGGCTAAAGTCTGCATTAAGGGTGTGGAAGAAGGAAAGGTGGCATTGTGACGCTTATAGACTTCTTTTCAATACCAAAAACCTAGCCATCCCTTTCTCTATGAGGGGTTTCCCTGCCTCAAAACTAATATTAAAGGGCCCATCAGAATGTCCGTCAAAACAAACTGTCCTGTGTCATAACCTACTTCCATCCCTCACACTGCAACTAAAGATAAACTAACAAAGTTCCTTCTTTAAAATGGCTTGCTTCTCCTGTTGCCTTTATAGTATCCAAAAGAATGTTCTCTTGCAACAAAAATACCAGGGGAATGCCTCCCTTCCCCTGACCTGCGGGTTTCACAAAGCCCATATACAAGGTCCGGGAGAATGACTCCCTTCCCCTGGTATAGCTCTGCACAGTTTCCAATAAAGCCAGGGGGGAATGACTCCATTGTCCCTACGTCATTAGCACAACTCCCAGTTCGGAACCAGGAGAACGAGTCTGTTCTGGTATTACTTGGCACAGTTCTTTCTCACAATCTTCAGCTGGATGAACATGTTACCACTCCAGTGTGTTATTAGCAAAGTCTCAAATCCTTTTCTTTTGATCACTGGGCTTAATGTTGCCACTGTGGCGATGAAGTTCAGGATGTGCCCGCGTTATGTCATTCGTGCAGGCAGTCCCGGGTTAAATTCCATGCGCATGTTAGAAGGACTTGTGTGTTTTAGAAGGACTGCCGACACGAATGACATAACGCGGGCGCATCCTGCTTGATCACTGCATTTATGCAGACGGACTTTGAAGAATGTACGACAACACCAATCTATTTCTATTAAACTCTGCTGTTATCAAATCTACCACACTTATACCATTATAAGGTGACGAGCATCCTAGCAAGAATCGACAGTGTGAGCAACATATTATTTCATGTCTCTTCTATCAAACCTATTACGATTCAACCATTGGATTTTTCAGAACAGGCCTTCAAAACGACCAAGAGGTTGAAACACGCCTTGGCTGTACTACTGCACTAACTTGTGGAATAAACCACTCTACAGACATTACAGAACTGTTTCATTCTACATATTGTTTACACCTTGTGAATTAATCTGAGCACAAATCGGCCGCCCCGATTTTCAATTCTTCTGTTCAAATTTATGCATATCTAAGTGGGTGATCTGTGGGGAGAGGGTATTTGCTACCGTTCTTGAACATACTTGCTTTAACCTTGTGTGGTAAATGGCGCATAGGAACTTAGATCGATCCCACTAACTTCAATTTACAGTTATTCTCTATGTTGGTACCTGCGGGAAACTCCTACAAGAGAAGAGAATGAGATCGGGCCAGGATAGAGGCCAATAGGAATTGGGTCAGAGACAGCTCCCTGGTATGCATAAAGGTGTCGTGTACATTGGTGCCTCAGAAGATAGAAGTCCCATTGAACTCCCCAGAAGGCCTCTGCAATAGGTCTCTGGCGTTGCCCCGATAGTCCTCCATACCACAAGTTGCAAGGGGTTCTGAGTCCTCACCCGCCTTGATAGGGTCATAGCAATGACCCTACTTTGTGCATCATTTCTAATTTCCCCCCTCAACCATCATAGCCGGTTTGCATTGCATTGACTTGGAACATTATTTTCTGGTCTTCAATGCCCTCCCCAACCAGGTTTTACCTTTGGTTACTGGTGTCAGAAAGAAGGAAGAGAAATACCTGCAATCATTGTCAAGAGCTTTGATGGGCAGCAAGACTTCAACAAGCAATGTACATTTCAGAAAAATACTCTGCTGGTGGTGAACTGCCAGGTCAAATCACCCAGCATGCCGACGGGTTGTCAGATTAAAACTACTAAAATATTAGGGCTGCTAAACTTTACAAGTTGTGATGGAGCATTCATAGTGTGTAGAGGAGAGAAGATCAGTTTCTCATCTCAGTTCCTGCGTTTGAAACAAAGTCAAACTCTGTCCAGCAAAGTAGTGAAAGGGGGCTGGTTTGTGTAAAGGGCTCAAATGCAGAACAATATTTTTGCTTGCTAAGACAAATAGAGCTTCATCATACTTCAACGGCTCTCACTGAAGCAAAAAAGAAAAATATATGTCCAGTACGTGATCTCAGATATAAAAACATATTGCCACTGCAATTCACGATAGTGGGCAGGAGACTAGGACGTAAGAAAGCTAAAAAGGTAAACTAGTAGATTATAAGATTTGCTTTTGGGCATCATACTGCAGTTTTGAGCTCCTAGTACAGAAGCCAGTAACGTTGGCCTGTTGCCAGAATTTCAGTCAGTACGGTGAGTTTAATAGAAAATGCAAAATCATCATATGGATAGAGTGCTGAGGGTTTGCAAATCACTACTGGGTGTAAAAATCATTTCAGAGTATTTGACATTAGCTTTGACCTGGAAAAAAAACTACACTGGTTTTAGTTAGCACAAAAGGAACATAGGGGTGAGAAAACAGCAAAAACACACTTGCTGCAGATGCAATAGGTAAGTAGCTGAAATGTACTCTTTTTGAAACAAGCAAAGTTATTGAAAAATAACTGCTTTTTGCTAGATATTGCTAACTGCGTAGAAAGAAAGGCTCTTTGCATTTTAAGGTACTTATTTCTGAATTAAAGGAATGGTTTGATCAAAAAATGTTATTGCCCCTACGGGTCGGCCATGTGTTTTTAAGCCTAAGTCACTCGATTTTAGAAAAATTTCCTATGGACCTTACCCGAGTTTTCGTCCATTAAACGCACGCGAAAACAGGCATCAGGGAGCCGCCATTTTGTGATAATCCTATCATTTCCCCTATTGCCCTGGCTGACCTGCTTTTGCGGCACTAAATCATATCCCCCGCCCCCGAGCCTGACATTATCAATACAATTATATTCCCCGCCTCTCTCCGTGACGTTTCTATGCTGCGTAGGCAAACGCGCCCAGTCTTCTACGCGACTTCACACAGAGCCCGGAAACCAACACAGATCGACTCACAACACACCGCGCTACAATTCGGAATATGAAACTGTACTTTAAAAATCAAACAGCAACACGCTACATTTGGTAAAGTACATTTATTTGACATTAAATGTTTATGGAATATTCAGCAATTGCCATATGAACTCTGAATGCCATTTATTTTCTTTTATCTCTATCCGCAAATCCGTAAAAGTTTATCGTGAGTCACTCGCTGTTGCTTTATGGTACACAGGGTGTTGGTTTTCGTTAAAAGAAGCACTTTGGTGGCACGTTGAACCGCAAGGCTGTCCCATCAAGTAGGCACTAGGCCAGCATAAAGGTTGTATGTTGCTTCTAGCTGCTAGTACCGAGTAAGGGCATATGGGCCCTTGGCGATCGTCCCATAAAATCATCAAAATGGTGCAGTTTACATTAAGCTGCAGCTGGCGGTTGAAAAAAACCATCTGCTGGGGTCTGAAACTGGTGGCAGTAGCAGTAGGGAAGGATATACCCGTTTTGAAAACATAAAATGTATAATTAGTCTCGCCAGCCAATCTTTATTAATATTATTCATTTTATTTATTACGGCCGAGCTGAAACTATTTGCTTTCAAGGATAGTGCAATGGAGAATGTTCAGCTCTAAAATCAATGCGAAAAGTAACGAAATAAAATAGAGGTTAGTACACAATGAGAAACTACATGCGTGTGGAATGTGGACCTGCATGCCCATGTGCCCGCTACAAGGACGATCCCACAAACGTTTTCCTAGCTCTTCATTCATTCATTCATGCATCCATTCATTAATTTGTCATTCCAGTATAAAAGCGTCTAAAGAGTTACTTACATTATATTTGCAATTTCCATTGTGTCTCTGCGTAATGCAGTCCGTAAATCCCACTATGCTCTTGACAACGATTTTTCGTATACTGAACTAACATGAAACTGTCTAGTTTCAGAATCTTCTTCCTTATCGTCCCTTACGTTATTGCACCCCCCCCCTTCAAATTAAGTTCTTTCGGCATGGGCCCTGTCTCTCAAGGTAAAAAAACAATAGAACCTTATACTACCAGTGCGAGTTGGGGGCCTCTTCAGGGCGCGAGCTGAAAATCAAAGCCGCTGACCTTCACTAGAAAGGAGCATACATTCTTTCTTTGCAACATCCCGTAGTAAAGCCATCTGTGAGAACTTGAAGTTTCGAATCCATCTATGTACTGCGCCTCAATGTGCAAATGCAGACTGGCTTCTCTCCCATCTGCAACGGCTCGCTTGGCGAGTTCCAAGGGCCCCAATTTTGTCCTAGTTGTCTGCGAGCTTTGAAGCCCCAAAGAACCATAACTATTGAGACTTAATTTTTTGGGGAAGGTCAGGGAAAGTATAAAGTACCTCGGTTAACAGTGCGCAGCATTTACATGAGATTGCGAAAATTAGTTGCATCAACAAAAATATATACATGCACATATAGACAAGGTCAGCAATATGAGGTGAAGAGAGAGAATTCAAAGATGACACCCAGGTTGTTCCCACCCAGGATGGTGAAGGTATGGGTTAGGGTTAGCGTACTTTGTATGTACACTGTACAATAAGATTTATTTACTAAAAGACCATCGTATTACAATTATTTAAACCGGGATTTGTACTTCACAACCAGCTCTCCTTTGGGTGGACATGGCACAGTGGCAACTTTGGGTGGCAATGGATCAGTGCTCTGGACAGAAACGTTCAACATTCCATATCTGTGCTTCTCTAATACAGCAACAATAAGGCTTTTGACAAAGTCGAACTCCATTTACTCAGACTGGTTTGATCACCCATTGCTTACTTCTTTTTGAAAAGGCCTTAGTGTAGCGAGGCATCCTTACATTACCCGTAGTCCTAGTTTGTTCACGGCCGAGATTCTCGTTATGGGCCAAGACGGCAAGTAGAGTCCTATGTCTCATGCCCTGTATGCTGAAATGCAAGCGCTTTGGCCTGTACTTTAGGCACATATTGTGGAACACCTCCAAACCTCCTGTGTGACAGAATTCTGTCAGTCCCCTCAAATCTCGATAGAGTTTTATCGAAAACAATCTTCTCAATGGCTTTGTGTGTTGGTGAAGATGGATTCAACCACTTCTTCCGTGCCTCCACTGGGGACAAAGGGCAATGTTCACATTGGTGGAAATGTAGGTTTTCTGACCAGCGGTGCACGTTGGTACAGTGGTGCATCAGTGACCGCATTTTTCAAGTAGTATTTCCACTGACCCTTCACAAGTTTTGGAGCTCCACCAAAGATGGTTGCTGATAAACTGGGACCACTCTGAAATACTTTCCAAACCTTTTTTTTTTCCTGCAGCCGAGATTTTCTTATTGATTGATTTAGCAAGATGCCAACAGTCAAATTGAAGTTTAATATGTGGGAACTGCTCTCTCATTGTCTTGGCAATTGAAACGTGTCTGTCCGTGGCTATGAGGTCGATGTGCATTCCCCTCGATTGTAGATATTCCACTGATTTTATAAATCCTAGTTTCTCCATGGCCACCGAGGATGTACATTGTGTTACCTGCACGACCACCAAACTCACAATCTTCTTACTATCCATGTCCTGAAAGTGGTAGGTGCAGTACTTGGCAGAAAATCCAGGGCTGTCGCACTGTCCATCGCCAGCTAGCCTGAATCGTTTGCCTTCGAATGTACTTGCTAGAGACAATTGTTCAATTTTCCAAGCATCACTAAGGGCTGGAAACAGATAATCATGTTGGTATTAGTAATAATGCGTTTTTTTTAAATGAAATGGAGTCCCACAAACTGAAAGAAAGACTAACTTTCTATAACTGGACCCACTAAAAAGTGATGCAGCTGCACACAGTAGATTGCCTGCTGGCAGTTCCCCAGCATCGGTTGTGCAGACCATGAGAACGTATGATGTAATCTACAGACGGCATTTATTGTGACGTTACTGCCTTGTTTTTGACGAGTCACATGAATCAATGGCTTCCCACATACGTTCCCTCTGACGGAGTGCGACATTTCAGCATACTTATAATATCCATCAAACAACTGTCGAATACTATATATTTGCCCTCTTTCATTAGACTGTCATCCTGCGTCAAAGTTGTTTCGGCCTGTGACGTTGAGGACATATCACCACATTTGAAAGAAATATTGCTGCTATCAAGTTCTGATGCATCGGTGAATGCTGCTGCTGGTGGTTCATTCTCTGTCATTTCAACATCTGCTACTTCAACATTGATGGGAGAACACAACAATGTCGACAGCTTTTTTGGTGGCAATTTTTTGGCGGGTGTAGATTGTGTGACTTGATCTGCGACTACTTCAGAGCCATCTTCAATGCATCCAGTATCATGTTGTGGTGGTGCGGTCGCACTGTAGCAATGGTCCTTTACGACTTTACTGGATTCTCCGGACACATTAATTTAATGTTCTGGCCATTGGACATGAGCATCTCTAGTCTCAAAACGCAGCGTCCGAATTAATAGTTCCTCCCTAGTGTAAATGGTCTGGCAAGCAACATCTCTCATTCGCTTCACTGTGTATGTATAGTTCGGACACCCACGGGTAACTATAGGACAGATTGGAAAAGGGATGTTCAGTTTAAACACAAGATAAAGTATAGTACAATCGACTGGAAAAAAAACATAAAATAGTCCCCAGCACAACAAAAAAATTCTAAAGTTATGAACTGTTTGTAACTAACCTTATTTTTGTTTCTTTTCTTTGCAACTTTCTTGACTCGAACTTCAAGATCTGCACGTTGTTGCTCCGATTCGTTTCCGCATGTCTTCACTTCCTCCGCTGCAACGACTATTTTCTGGATCCGCATAGACAGCACGGAATGACGCTCCATCGACTCCCTGAAACATAGTACTTTCATTACTATGTATCACAATACTGAAAACATAAAACACACATGAGGACGAACACACAGGTACATCTCCATATCTAAACGCGAATTAAACATTGTGTAGAACAATCAAACGACAAGTATTCCAGCTCTGATGATCCAGTTCGATGGAACTGTCAGTATCCATACCTCTGGCTCCGAATGGACTTCCATGAATGATTGTATTGGAGAGGAGGCATCAGCAACTCCCTGAAGCACAGTACTTGCATTAGTATGGTTTTCAATATTGTAAACATAACACACACTTGGGGTCGACGGCACAGTTACATATAAAGAGAACCACAAATGATGCATTGTCTAAAATAATCAAGGAATATCTAAATATGATCACATTTCATCGACTTATTTCTCAGATTTATTTACATCTGCATCATCTAAATGGGATGTTGTGATTGTAGAGGAAGCTCCGTCGTCTCCCTGAAACACAGTACTTGCGTTAATAAGGAAGAAAGTATAGCAAATGGAATCACGTCATATGATCACGCTCGATGGAGCTGTCAGTATCCATGCCTTGTGCTGCTGAAGAATATCTAGGGATGTTGTAAATGTAGTGCGCACTTCTGAAAGCTGTTGCGCCGATTCGTATCCGCAAGGTCCCGCTTCCACTTCCCCTGGAATTACTTGAATGTCAGGCTCTGCATGAAGTGCAGGGGTGGACACTCCATCTACTGACTGAAACATAGTACTTGCATTAGTAAGGATTACAATATTGAAAACACAACACACACTTGGGGTCGACCGCACAGGTACATAACAATGGCTAACCACGAATGAAACATCGTGTGTGTAGAACAATCAAACGACAGGTATTCCAGCTCTGATGATCTAGTTCGATGGAGCCGTCAGTATCCATACCTCGTGCTGCTGAAGAATATGTATGGATGTTGTAAATGTGGTGCGCACTTCCGAGAGCTGTTGCGCCGATTCGTATCCGCATGGTCCCGCTTCGCCTGGAATTACTTGAATGTTAGGCTCCGGATCAAGTGCGTGGGTTGACGCTTCAACAACTGCCTGAAACATAGTATTTGCATTAGTAAGGATTACAATATTGATTACAATATTGAAAACACAACACACACTTGGGGTCAACCGCACAGGTACAAATCAATGGCCAACCACGAATGAAACATGGTGTAGAACAATCAAACGACAAGTGTTCCAGTCCTGATGATCACGGTTGATGGAGCTGTCAGTATCCATACCTCGTGCTGCTGAAGAACATCTAGGGCTGTTGTCAATGTGGTGGACGCTTCAGCATCTCCCTGAAAGACAGTACTTGCATTAGTATGGATAACACTAATTATAACTGAAAACAAACACCAGGGGACGACAACTAAGGTGTATATCAATTGGAAAGCACTAACCAAACATTCGGTAAAATAATCACACGATACATACAAACTATTACTTGACATGCCAAGTATGATTACCTGACACGCGCTAGAAGTGGTTGATAACTGCGAGCACGTCACGGATGTTGAATGTTCTTGCTTTAGATTCAAAGGATAGTCAAGCAGTAGTAAAGGTAAATTATTGTTTGATAAAGAAATGCCAATATTAAAAATTGCCATGAAAGGAGACAGAATACGAGAGTAATGCTATTGAAAATGCGCAATATAGCACAGTTCACTGTGCCCATATATAGATTTGTGGGTTATGAAATCGAAAAAGAATATATTGATAAATGTCAGTATTCAAAAAGCTATACACTCATTTCAATGTCGAAAGTATTACAAGGAACACAACACCTAAAATATCAATTAATCCATGCGGCTACCTACACACTACCGCAAGGCCTAAAGCTAAATCCGGACACTTGACTCACCAGTGGCGGAATGTGGACGAATAAAGTGGGAATAGCATTTGCGAGCAATTTTCGTGTCGCCCGCCGTTTATTCTTCTTTGTTACCCAAGATGTGGCGTACATGTTCGAGGAAAAGTGCCGGCTGCAGATGCGATATCGATCACCCCTCTTGTCCTCTAAGACTTGTTGGACTCTACTTTCCAGCTCAACCAGTGGATATCCGCAATGTCGGACCCATTCTCTTATTCGATCAACAGTTTTCGGGAACACATGCATTGTAGTGCCTTCAGATTTAGCATGGGTCTTCGAAGGGCAACCGCTAATCGAACAGGCAGGCATTGGTGAAAATTCTGAAAAGTAAATAGACATTATTATACAATCTTGATGAATAAAAATGTGATACAAAAGTAAATGAACCATACAATGGTCAATGCAAGGTTTGTTTTGGTCGCCGGAACTATACCAGTTCATCATGAGCGGCTTAGTATTTGCATAAGTTGCAGAAATTTATAAATGATGTGACTCGTCCCTAGGATGTTCTGTCTTGCACGAGAAGGAAACATGCTTACATTATAGACTGGACCCCCGAAGGATGCAATTCGATGACAATTGACAGATGAAAATAAATAGATCTATTGATAGCATAACAATTGAAACTCAAGTCAATAGCAATGAGACCAATGAACATAGCACTATTGAGTACTCTACTTGCAAATAGATAGAAATTTAAAAATCAACGAAATATGACTGGGATACATGGCCTTACCTTGACCAACAAACAGTTGGATTCAGCAAGCCGAGCAGCATGTTGCAGGAGAACAGGTAGATGGCCACAGGTAGCACACTGACCAGTTTGCTCGAAGCGGTCACAGAAGTTCACGGATAGCACAACGATGAGCAGATTAGCATAGATTTTAGTGGTTCTCAGGTAGCACGTTCAGGAGTTGACTTGCAAAGCACAAAGATGTTCTCATGAGACATATCAAGTGGTTTATAAAGTATTAGAAACAGGGGTGTGTTTGTGAATGAATGACGTGTGGATGTCGTGGTATTATGTGGTTTGCCAGGGGCCGGCCAGCTTGAGGGTGGCGGGACCTGCCTGGAGACACGGGGTCTGAGGAGGCCATGTGAGCGATGGCCCCTGGGCGTGGGATACCTTTTGAAGTGTACATGGTGTTTGGCGCCCCTGACAGCCCCCCATGCCAGCGCTCATCCCCGGGTGCGAACCGACCGCCTTTGATAGAGGGGGTATGATGGATGGGCCGGTGGGCATGCAGGCAAGTGTGTGGGAGCGAGCCCCTCTCATCCTTTACTTCTCAGTAGAAACTCGGACCAAGTGCCTCCAGTAGTGGGTTCGCCCCTTGCCCTTATGTGATGTTAACTTTGGTTGACATTCGCATAGATGGGACCACTGAGAAGGACACGGGGCATCCATTTTTGTACCCCCTTTCTAATCCATCTTGGTGACCAGGCCTCACTGCGCACAGCACATGGCCCCCACCCGCGTTCCCACTCTGACAGGAAAACTCCAGAGGCATTTGCAACAGCTAATAAATGTAACACATCACTCTTCCTCTTCGATCACTGTCCTGCATATGAACCAGTCTGAACTAAGCACGTAGCTCGTTCATCTCCACAAACGTCCTCAATACCTGCATGCATTATTGAGAATATATTATGTTAGCTTAGATAGTGACAACCCTGCTTCACAGCAACCTGACCTTCACCCATTCGGAGCACAGATGTCCGACGTCCATCCTTGAATAGAGAGACACTTGATTCATTTAAATAATCAAAACAACTGTTGTTAAAATATATGTGGTGTTTTATTTATTATCTTATTTTGATGACACAAAAATACAAGACTTTACACATTGTACAGTTCAGGTTGCAGCACAGCGAGAGAAAATCCCCTGTACTGACCGCTGTCACTCGGGAATGTTTCTCTTATGGCACGAACGGCACAGGCGGGTATTACTCTTCGAACACTGTGTCCAAGCCTCCCGTGAAGCCACCATGTAAAGGAACGATAGGCCACCAGCCTGTACCACCTGTGAAAAGGAATGAAAAACTGTTTTTAAATGACCAAGATACGTTTAATAAACGTTTGTTGTCAATGACAATTCTTGTAACTAATGGCATTCTGCTCGGACAAATGCTATCTAGACTCTGCACTCTATTGAACGACTTTCATGCGTTACAATGATATGTATATGTAATTTTGGATATAGTAGAAGACCATGAAATAGGAGTGGCATGACAAGCAGCGTATACTTACTCGTTACTCGGATTACGAGGACGAACAGTTGCACGAAGTTCGTGCATAAGCACCATCATTATCCTCAACACGGACCGTGTGAGGCAGGCTGCCCTTAAGTCTGACAGCTCGGTGATGCATTGCGGTCGTGGCTCGCCTTCCGAAATGTAGGCCATGCATCCCGAGTTTTCACAGCAGCAGCAGCAGCAGTTCTCGTCCTCGGTTGGCATTAGCTTGCACCGACTGCATGTGCACCAGATGGAAACACCGTCCATGCGACTAGGTTCAGGGTATTCAGCTGTTGAATCATCCTCCCAACTGCCGTCCGAAGACCCATCGTTTTCGCGCGTTTCCCTTTCCAGTAGTTCCTCCTCGGTATACTCGGGCTCGTACATGTAGGGCATTATTGTATCCATTGTGTGTTCAACAAACTAAAATAATTTATAGTGGTGGTACTGGTATCTGTTCACACGGGCTAGAAGCAACGAAGGTAGCTGACCAGATCACAGAAACGAGTCACAGAATACTCAAAGTAACACAGAGAGAGGAATGGAATCGAAAATCTGCTGCTGTGTTGTGAAACGGTCTGTTTATACTTATTGCGGAAAGAGGCGTCCTGCCATTTCCATGGCGACACATTAGCTGAAGCGCAGCGGATGTTGACACGAGACGTGCTTTGGCGGTGTGAAATGGGCGGTACGCGTCTGCTGATGACAGGCTCAGGGGCGGGGGATATGATTTAGTGCCGCAAAAGCAGGTCAGCCAGGGCGATGGGGGAAATGATAGGATTATCACAAAATGGCGGGTCCCTGATGCCCGTTTTCGCGTGCGTTTAATGGATGAAAACTCGGGTAAGGTCCAATAGGAAATTTTTCTAAAATCGAGCAACTTAGGCTTAAAAAGACATGGCCGACCCGTACGGGCAATAAAGAATTTTGACCAACCATTCCTTTAATTCTAGCACATGTTTTGCTTTTCATCATTCAAGTGTGACTAAGAAGAAAACAAGTCTACTGAAGATCAGAAACAAGCGAGCTACCATAAGCAATGATTTGAAATGTTAAGTGGTTTAATAATTGAATGAAGGGTTATGCCCACAAATTGAGCTAAGGGCTTGCACCTATGATGGTCTGTCTTGTTATGTTATCTTGCATTTGTATAGCGCCCTCTGACAAAGGCTATGGAATCTAAGCGCTTTATTGCAAGTAAAGTGGTCATGTATAGAGCTCTTATGCCTTGCAAATTCTTAAAAATCCCACTACATCTGCAGGGCAAGTTTCTGATTTTACAAACTCGACCTAAGAGAAATGCACTTTTCCCAAGGTGACTGGTGACAACATATTTACCAGTGCTTTTTGTAAAATTGTGCATGTCGCCATAAACACACTCCATTTTGCTGCAATGCTGTCAAGCATGCACAGTAAAACCTGCATCTGCCATTTACTCCAAACAAAGTGTGTTTGCAGTAAATGAAAAAAAGTTCCCAACATCCCCATACTCGCCAGCAAGGTCAAGTCTCATGCAAATGGTACTCACTGTGCATAAAAACTACTCGCCAATGCTAGTAGGCTAGTAGATTGTGCAAACATTGTTAATATATTCCATGCGGAGGAAGGCAATCATTTTTTTTTCAATGATGGGGACTGACTCAGGTTGGTGGGAAAGGCGGGGGAGCTGCCAAGCTGCAGTGTTGGCGAGTGCAGGTCGGAAGCACTAGTTACCTTTGTGATGGGTATGGATTCTGTTGCGGTACTGCTGGTAAACGGGCACTGGATGCTGCCCGTAAAGTCGGTCCTAGAGTTAAGATTTTAGTTGTGGATGTATTGGGGTTGGATGATTGTGTTACATGGGGAAAGGGTAGTGCACTAGACCTTACAGGCCATCTGCTGGGCGGTGTACGTGGTGTAAAAGGTTGGTAGATTTAGCAGCATGTGTAGGTGGGAAGGGCGAGTATGGCATCTGATTTTAAGTCTTAATTTACATTTTATTATTTGTACAGCGCTAAAACAAGGTTGAGGTGAATAAGAGCGCTCACGAGAGAAACAAAACAAATAAATGAAAGATGCCAGATCCATCATGCTCACGAAAAAAGCAGTGTCTTTTAAGACATGTTTAAAGCAAGCAGGAGAAGCACAAGTCCTAAGGTCAGGCGGTAAAACGTTCCTGCATTTGGGCACGATATACTGAAATGCTCCCGATTGACCAAGCTCAACTTAGCTCTGGGTGCACACAAGAGGGGAGTGTTATTGGAACGTAATACTCTGTGCGCTGGCAGCCAACATAATTAGTTCGCCAGATAAGCTGGACTAAGCCCGCAAAGACATTTGTGTGTTAAGGAAAGCAAACGAAAGGTGATCCTGGCATCGACTGGAAGCCAGTGAAGTCCACCACTGGCTTCAGAGAAACAAGTCCATTTTAAAACCAATAATGCTCTGGCGATAGTCGCACAGTGGACATGAGAAAGGAAAAGGTCCTAGCTGGGTCAACAGTTGGTAGATGCAGAAACAATGCTGTTGACATGCGCCTTCACATCGAGTTCTTGATCAAAGAACACCACCCAGAGTGCAACAATGAAACTTGGTATTTCTCAGGCTTTCTCCCATCTGCAAACCAACCAAAGCCGATCCTGCTCAGCTTCACGGGTGGCAGGCAAATGATTAGCAGCATTCAGGGCGCCAAGATGAAACACGAATTGTATTTGGCTTCATAGCCTGGATTGACTCCACCCTGCCACCCCTGAAGCTAAGCAGGATCGGCCTTGTTTGGCTTGCGGATGGGTTTTATGATTCACTGCCCCGGGGGCACTTGAATTTAGGGCGATGATCAACAGCTAAAATTAGCACAAGATGGCGGTTTTGCATGTGTAAATGTGACAAATTCTAAGGTAAGATTTTAGGATCGATCGATATATGCAAAAAAACAAAACAAAAAAACAAAACACATGCCCTATCCATTGGGACAATAAAATTCCCCTTTAAAATGTTTCCACAAAAGTGAATACTTTCCAACTTTCTAATCCAGAGAACCGATTTGATGCTGTGAATGGTGACCACTGATAATATGGGTCCCTACAACATTAACACAAAAATACTGCAGCATCATTATCTTGGTGGCAATAAATGTCATCTGGTCAATAGTAAGACAAGGGTAGTAACATTATCGCACAGTGCAGGTAAGGGGAGGGCTACAGTATGGGGAGGGGGTTGATTGTTGCGCTGAGGATTTCTCATGGTGCCATCCCTGCCCAAAAGGATTAGCTGTTGTGTAAACATGTAGTTTGCAGTGAAACAGGAGCATAAGCATTAGTGCATTACCAACAGGTCAGAGCACACTGGTGGTGGTTGTGGGAAGAGGTGCTCCCTCACTCTTTTATAGGATGGACTATGACAAAGTACAATTAGTATAAGAGATACTGTATAAAACAAATGCATGGTTTGCATTAATTCTTTGCAAAAATATTTTTATTGTATTTGGTTTAGATTAAAGCTTTACAAAAGCAGAATACAGAGTAGGCATAAAAAAACCCATCAAATCTGTATTACATATCGTAGAATTTCATACTGATGAGAGAAGAAATTCCAAACACAAGACAAAATACACAAAAATAATTAACCTTAATTAAACAGAAGGGTAAAAAAAAAAGGATTTCAAACAGATTCTAATAAAATTATATCAAGTTCAGACTTTTGATGAATGCCGAAATCACAAGACCTACCCTAACAGTCTGAATATTTAAACATCTTTTCAATAGAAGATCATCTTTCGACCTTGTATAATACACCCGGAGGGGACCCACAAATCATCCCACAGGGAATTAGGGCATCACAATTTAGGAGCAAATGTTGAATAGATTCAATAGGGCAATTACAAAATCTGCAGCCACTGTTAACTTCAGTAATGATGCTTATAAGCAGGATCTCCTTCGTAGGGAGCAGTTCCAACAGACTCGCAAAAGAAGGGCCCTATGGTGCAGATTTGGGAAATGTGAAAGCAGTGTGGAGTCTCCTCTGTCTTTTATGCTCATGTTCTCAAATCATTATTCACATCACGAGATGGCACTCTGCTATCTTCGATTAACATTTACCGGCTCACTTTCTGGAAGGCGGGCGTAAAAGAACATTTTAAAAGGAGAGAATGAGTCCTGTGTTACAGACCTCTCAGATTAGTTTTAAGTATTTGGGTGTCCTTTTCATCGATGTTAAGAGGCGTCATACATTGCTTCAAGCAAGCAAATGGGGAATGCCATTGGCGAGGTACTTAGATTTGCCATAATGTACAAAGACAATCCATTAGAGATGATGCTAAAGATTTACACTGTAAAGGCAGTAGCTAAGTATAGTGTGCGAATTTGAGGGTATACCTATCCAACTAAACTCACGAGAAAGATTTCTTAAAAAAGATTCCTGGTCTGCCCACCTCAGTAGCAAACGTTCTTGTCCATCAAGAGCTAGGTGTTGGCTTTCTGGAAGAGGAGTTGATGGTGGAGCCACTGTTACTCTGGTTAAGCGCGTGTAGTGAGAGGGCAAGTTTAACCCAAATATTCAATCATATATTATCTTCTGAACATGAAATTATGGCAATCCCAAAGCTAAAACACATTAAATGTGTTGCAAGTAGGATCAATGCCTGCTCGATTTGTACCCATCCAAGTTCGATAGAAAAACGTTCAGCTAAACCATACAATAAAATGTTTGAGGTTCTATTTGGAGAGCACAAAACAAGTGAATTATTATAAACTTAACCGCAGACATAATTTTGGCACCCAATGTTAGGAATTGAATACGTATTTATTTTAACAGGTAGAAAATTGTATTGCCACTTTAATCACTCACTATTAAATGGTAATACAAATCAAACTAACATTTTTGTTTTTAGTTCTTGCTTTAATATATGAACTTTGCAGGAATTGTATGTATTATGTTGTGCTTATATGGTCGATTTTGATTAAAGGTATTGAATAAAGCTATTGAACTGAACTGAGTCATTTGTGCTTTTTGCCTTAAGGCTGTCGGTGTAAAAGTATTCAGAGTATAATGTTTTAAGAACATTAGGTTTTCATGGCGATTTAGCGTAGATTTAAAACACAACTGCTGTGAATACGCCGAGTTCAGCAATACCACAATTGACAATCACAAGGTTTAGTTCCTGGAGAGAGATCCACAAGTCGCATCTTATCCCATTTAAGTCCCTTCAAGTAGACTGGAGGCAGATATGAATTCTCCAAACACCCGGAGAACAGGCTATAAGAACCTAAGTACAATCTACAAGCCACATCTCAGTGGGGGGAACCTCACTACGAAACACAGCACAAATGTTAAATATACAGTTCTGTTGGAAAAATGTAGAATAGGACTCTAAAAATGTATTAGAAATAAGAGGTAAAAACAATATTATAGGACTTGGTCCAGAGCTCACTGACTTACTCGTAGGGCGGGGTGCACACTTGGTGTCGCTGGGGGCCGAAAGTACAATACAAATCCCATACAGGGTGCTGAACTACGGGACGTAGGGGCGAAACAAAGTTTAAAAAAAACCAAACAGAGTTTGAGGTGCACCAATTTATTGCACGAATTTATAAATAAAACCTGTGTGATACATTGCCTTGTAAAGGCATGGACGATTCAATTTATTTTAAATTATGGGACTCCAGGTATCAGGGTGCAAACCAACAGAGGCTTCACATACCTGACAAAGGGGGAGGAGAAAGAAAGAAAAGGAAGGAAGAGGAAGGGGAGGGGGAGGGAGAAAGGGAGGAAGAGGAAAGGGAGGAAGAGGAAAGGGAGGAGGGGAGGATGGGAAAATGGGGGAGTGGGGCCAAGGGGCAGACAGGAGGAGTCTTCCAGTAGCCCACACTGGACCTCCAAAAGGCAAAGACCCCAAACCAGGATATGCTCAAACCACAGCACTTGGCAAAACTAGAGGGCTTTGAAAATGGCAAACAATGACAAAGCACAGGAAAACACCTCCAGCAGGTTGGCACCTCCAAATTGAAGGAACAAACAATTAAACAGAAGCAGATGCAGGGCAGACCCTGGAAAAAGGCGGCTGGTCAAAGACCAGCCAACCACTCACTAAAGGGGGCAGGGCATAGAGTCAGATAACCCATCATTTTAGGTGGTCACTGGAACTGCCACATTAGCCTCAGGGAGTCCACAGGGAGTAGGGCCGAACTAGAGGCTGCCATTACGGGCTCACAAAGGTTAGAAGGACCAGTTTGGGACTACCTCGTCACCCTGAACAAAGAAAGCCCTGAAACACAATAGGACAGAGCAGGATAATATTTTTGGGGGAAGCTACAAATGTGTGAGGGTCGTATTAGATGAAGCGTACCTACAAAGTGAATGGGACTGTCAAATAACAGTGTACATTAAAAAGATCAAACCAGTTCATGGTATTTTCCCTTTAAGTTGCTTTAGTCTTTGATGGTAGAAAGGATTGTGGTGGTGAGGTAAGAGGTGAACACCCAGATTATTTTTAGAAGGTTGATCCTGACTGCAGTGGCAGTGAAGAAGGGTTGTAGTGCAGGTTTCCTGCCAAAGAGGACCAAGGCTGCGAGCAGTTGGTAATTATGTGAGGATGTAGAGATTGCAGCATGTAAATCGGGAGATAACTAAAAGTCCACCTACCCCAAAACCAGATGTGCACAATTTTTATTAAATAAAGTTGTTTTTATGAACCTGGGTCTCCCAGGTTAACAATATTGATTCCCTACAGCCTCCCTCCCCTTTCGTGACAAGAACACATGATTGCACAGAAACTGTGCTAGTGAATCAATTTAAATATAAACAAATTATACATCTATGAAATTCCAATATCAATGGTGGCTCCCATGAAGAATGATAAATACGCTAGTTCACCTCAATGTTACATTTACAGGAAGAGACCTTGTAACGCACACAATTCACCATCTGTACCTTTGATTTACCCTGAGCACGCATCCACCATGCAATGAAAAGTGGATGCGATTCAGGATAAAGCTGTCATTTTATAGAAAAGCAAATAAATTCAGAACTTCCCTGCCTATCCAAGTCTCTCTACTTCTTTGGAATAAACAAACACCTTCTATCTCCCCCAATCTGAGCATCTGAAACAGCATTCCAGAAACTCAATTGTAAAAAAAAAAAAAGAAAAAAAAAGACAGGCTACTTAACACTCAGCATTCCTTGCAAAAATGAAAATGCATGTAAAACATGTATGTTTGATAGATTATCTTCAGTGGAGTTTCTATTTCATCAATGTGTAAGTGCACTTTTGTTATTTTCAGTGGACAACAAAGGTGGGAAATGGATAGCGGTTAATCGCCCTTTCTACTTTGCCTTGAATGGTGTGGAGCCAGGGACAGAACCCTGCTTCATGATGTAACCAGAAATAACCTGTAACCTTTTAGTTTTCAAGGCTTGTACACACGAGATATCCTTTTGATTCCCAACATACTATTTCTGTTCTTGATCATTACACAGAGAAGGAGACGTGAGATCTCCCATTATAGACACTCCCATTGTAGACACCATTGGGCCTATTCCATCAGACCTATAATTCCAGAAGCAAATATACTTTGGAAAGGAGTATTAATTTCACAGGATACATAGTCAATTTATATACCTCACCCTCTCAGTAGGGCTGGGATATAATCTATTCCACTTAAGCGTATCACACCCTTCAGAACGATTCCCCCTTAATATTATACTTACATAGGAATTACTTTTTGACTGTCTCACAGACAGGCCCTTTTAAGGAATAATTCAATCCTCCCACCTCTAGGAACAGGTGAGTATCAGTTATAAAGATGTGTCAGCTTCACTGCCCAGGTGGCTCCTTTTTTAGTGTTGGCTAATAGGTTGCGCTGAAAGCTCTACCTATAAAACCAAAGCTATTGTCATTAAAATAAGAGCTTTAACATGAGAGCTTAAAATAGGGGCTTTGAATGTAGGTTTGTAATGCTTTTCAATACAGGTTGAAATAGGAGGATGGATGCATGTAGTTTCGTTCTGTGTCCCCACCCATCGCCAAGTGAAATCATAGGATTTGCCTCCCATTCCCACCCATATTCCCTCCAACCACATCTCTTGTTGCACTCGTTGGCTGAATTTGTACGGTGTGGTGAATTTGTCAGCCATTTTTCCTTCGAAAATGGCACCGCCAGGTTTTAATGTTATTAGAAAGGTTATGTTGACTTGATTAATGCTTTCAAATTTATTTACTGCAGCTTTCAAGTTATATTACACATTTCACTGTATGCTTTATTAAAAATAAACAAGGCAGTGTAATTTTATGTTTTGGTTTAAAATGGCACTGAAAATGTACATCTAGTGACTTGTGGGGGATTGGTAGTGTTTTGATGCAAGGAGCACCTGATTGGCTGTGCAGCTAGTGATGCGAGTGGTTTTCCAGTCTGTTTCTTTGCCCAGAGCAGCCATGTTTTCGGGATGGACGTTCGGTAAGGATGTTATTTTTTATTTACTTGCGTTAATACCTATATCTTTTTATATACATTCCAGTCCGGACCATCCCACTTCATAGAGATAAGCGCCATATCACGCTAGTAGAGGAATGCGACGAGGGTCAAACGCACTCCTACATAGCGGCCCTGTGTTGGGTTACTGGTAGCATCCCCGCTCACAGGTCATCCAGTAAAGGAGGGTGCATGTTTAACATGCATACAGCCAGCATTGAATGCATGTGAACACAGCCACGATCTTTGACCAGAAATCATGTATCACTTCGGGGCGTGGGCAAACACTTGTAGGCAGCAGTGGCACAGCATGAAGCAGGTGGCTACTGTAGAGCTCGGATCTTGGGGGGGGGGGGGGGGTGATAATCAAAAGGTACAGCATAAGACACGCAATTAAGTTAACGGAAATGAAGCATCTGCCGAACGAAATCCAAAAGCCAGGAATCTGCTCCTGATCCGCTGTACTTCTCCGCAGTAACACCTTAATTACAGCTCATACTGTCACTGCTACCACTTTCAAACACTTTGCCTCCACTTCCGTGCCTTTGAAATTCCGAGACAGCCGCCTAGGTTGCAGTTTCTCTTCCCTTTTTACACGTCCATGCTCCGTCGGTTCTCTGCCAGGTACCCAGCCGAACCATCCCCCCGCTTCCAAGGCAGTAACATTTAGCAGGGACACCGATTCCAGAAGTGCACATCTACCAAGGCGCTTCCCCTTCCTTCGCTAGCCCAATCTTTGATCTCAGGAAGCATGCAGACTCTTTAAGCGTTGCCCATTCTTCGACTCGAGAGCCAGTCTCCCCCTGAGACTCTGGGCTTACATGTCCTAGCCAAATGTCAGCCAGTTGTGTGGATTATGGTCGAAATTCTAGCCTCCTGGAAAACTATATAAGTTTTCTCACAACACTTAATCTGGACGCAAGTTTTCCAGCAAGTAAATATGTGCGTGAAGAAAAAACGTAATCATTTCCCCCATACCCTACCAAAAAAATCTCGATTGAAAGTGGATTGCTACTGGATTTTCCCAAACATTTAAATCCTCTTTAAATCCTCTTTAACTCCAGAAACTCCCATTGTACTCAGTGGATTGCTTTTGGATTCCTTTTGGCTTCATGCACCCTGAAATATGTTAATTAGCAATCCTCAGTGGAATGCAATCCCAAAACAATCCAAGCAATCCAATCCCCAAACAATCCACTAAAAATCCCAAAACAATCCAATCCCCAAACAATCCACTAAAAATCCAAAAACAATCCAATCCCCAAACAATCCACTAAAAATCCCAAAACAATCTAATCCCCAAACAATCCACTAAAAATCCAAAAACAATCCAATCCCCAAACAATCCACTAAAAATCCAATCCCCAAACAATCCACTATAAATCCAAAAGCAATCCAATCCCCAAAAAATCCACCCCCCAAACTATAAAAATCCAAAAGCAATCCAATGCTCAATCCAGCAAAAATCCCAAAACAATGCAATCCCCAAACAATCCTATAAAAATCCAAAACCAGTGCCATCCCTAAATAAATCCAAAAGCAACAGATTACATCTGCCTTCCTTTTGGCTTAATGCACCCGAAATATGTTATTTATAAATCCTTCCTCGTAGAAATCGAAAAGCAATGCAATCCCCAAATAAACCTTTTGAAATTCAAAAGCAATTAATGTAGTCACCAAATAATACTTTACAAATAAAAAAAACAAAGCAATCCTCTAAATATCCTTTAACAATATAGGCATTGTTTCGGTTTATGAGCTGGACTTTTTTTTTTGGAGTTTAACAAAAATAATGTTTACTATAATCCTGAAAAGAAATGCTTAAAAACACATTTGGCTCACCTTGTTGAATTGGGCTTTAAAAGCGTCACTGTGACTTAATTACTACCCATTTCACAGTGTTGCATTTTGAATTGCTTTTATAACAATAGTGATGACTTATTAGGTCACAGTCATTTAGGTAAAATGGCCATGAAAGTCAAGACCATGTAATGGCATATTAACTATATTTAAAAAGAAGCAACACATTTTTTTTCTTCCCACTATATTTATTAAAAAGAAGCAGAGGTTCAATCGGACACTGTGTACATAGCACAAAAACACGACTGTAACAATCCCAAAAACGGGTGCTTTACAATTTAAAAATAAAGGGTGAGAGGGGTCCCAGAACCAGTCAGGTGGGATCCAGCCCAGGGAGCAAAGGTGAGGGGACACAGAACCAGTCCAGGGGGGGTCACACAAGTATACAGGCCCAGCCCAGGGAGCAAGCAAGTCGGTGGGGTCCAGCCCAGGGAGCAAGGGTGAGGGGAACCAGAACCAGTCCAGAAAGTCACACGAGTATCCAGGCCCAGTCCAGGGAGCAAGCGAGTCCGGTGGGGCCCAGCCACGGGAGAAAGTGAGTCCGGTGGGGTCCAGCCCAGGGAGCAAGGTTGAGAGGGGACACAGAACCAGTCCAGGGAGTCACACAATTATCCAGGCCCAGCCCAGAAAGCAAGTGAGTCAGGTGGGGTCCAGCCCAGGGAGCAAGGGAATGCCCAACTACACTGGTGTAGAAAAGACCAGGTCTGGCTCCTTCTTCATCCGGTAGTTCCCAATTTTATTTTGAAGGGCTTTTCTGTACTCGGATGCAGAGAGTATTGGAAAGCCCATTTCCCTGGCTTTAACATGGATAAATTCTGAAATGCAAAAAAAGATTTGTGTAAAAAGTTTGATAAGAGCAAGCAAAGTACAACTAGTCGCTGCTATAAACTTTATGAAACATAGCAACTAGGATGCAGGCTATGTGAGTAAAGCGGTTCATGATACGATCGTATATTTATATATCGTCTATACACAATGTGTTTCAAAGCGCTTCAAGGCAAGGGAGGGAACAAGGGAAAATACAATGACATTCTTACAGGCCATGAACAGTAAGGATGCGAAATTAACTAATGTACTCTGCCTGACGACAATTCAGATTGTGCTAAGACATAGATATGATATGGCATTTATAACGCGCCTATACACAAGTGTATCAAGGCATGACGAGGCAAGGGAGGGGAAACTGAGGGAAGACAGACTACTAGGCCAGGTGACATTGAGATTGCGCAGGGGCAGAGGGAAGGGGAAAAGTGCATGGAGGGGGGGGGGGGGGAGGGAAGTGTGGAGCAGAGGAGAAATGGATAAATAGAAAATAAATAAATAATAAAGGCAACAAACAGTGGTAGTGCAGCCAACAAGTGGCAAGTGCTGGGATAAGACAGCAGACAGGGTGTGTCTGATAAATGCATAAAGATAAAGGGCGGGGGGGGCTGTATGGGTACAGATACAGACCCCAGTGCAAGGGGTGGCCCAGAGGCAGTGCGAGTGGGTGGCAGGGTGAGCAGGTACCAGGACTGGTCTAGATACCTCATCAGGTGTGACAGGGGAGAGGAAGGAGAGAAGAGGGGGGGCCCAAGAGATCAATTGTGAAGCAATGTGTGCACCAGCAAAATCAATCTCTAGTGTTCCATGTGAGAAAACAGTCAGGAAATGGATATCTACACACATGACACATACGCGCCAAACTCACTTCCCACCTAAGTTACCTTGGAATTTAGGAGGGATTGCAATGTGTATCATTTACAACGGCAACTGCCATTTCAATTGTATTCATTGCAATCCAGCACTTTGCATTTGAATAGTAATGGTTTGGAAAGATCCTTTGGTATATTTGGTCCCTGCGTTTATGTTAATCTCTTCTATTGTGGCATAGTTGAGTTAAGGATGCTGTGTTTAAAATATTGCTTTACTCTAACACCTGATTAATATTATTATCAGATGTATATGTACATATTAACATTGGACTGATACAAGTCTGGGTTTGCCCTGAGCCCGAACCTGCGTTTGCAGATTATGCACAACTGTTTGAGAAAGTGCCCAACTCAATGAGCCATCTTATTAAATTGTCAATTGCCCCATCTAATTCATCAAGATGATGCATCCCTTGCATAAACTTTCTACCAAGAATGTTGTCCAGTGTTTTTTTCTGACTGTTGTGTTGTAGACTTATTTAAGAAACTCTGGGACAAACTTGGCATAGACAGTGAATATGTGCAGAAATTCTCTTTTTTTTTTTTAGGAACCATTGCGACGATGCGCATACTGCATTAAAACTAGGAATTGCATTTTGTCGTGTTTCCATGCTGATAGTTTTCTTTAAAAGATGATGCTAATATAATATTTAATTATATTGACTAGAGATGGTTTGGATGTTATGCTTGTAACACAACACAACATCTGCCACTGCTGTGTCCAACAGTGTGATTCCACTGCAGTAGAAGAGTTGCCTATAGCCAGCATAAATAATGGTATCTCTATTTTTTTGTAGAGTAATAAATACCGCCCAAAAACAAGCACTGGCAATGCCAATAGTTTGGGCTTTTGTGTAGGCTTGGAAAGGCAGTTGCCAGGCAGGCACTGCCTTAGTGGCATTAACTGGCTATCAATGGTAGCAACTGCAAAATGGAGCGAGCATCTGGGCATATAACAGTAGTGCCTGGCAAATGCCTAATACTTATACACAAGCCAAAACTGTTGGCTTTGCCAATGCTTGTTTTCAACAGAACCACATATAGTGCTTATAAATTGAGTGGGTGGGGGCAGACCTGGTTAAGACATTTTTATTACACCAGTGGCCCATTTATAGCTTCAATTAAGGGGATCCAAGGAGTGTGTGTTTGGGCAGAGGTGGGTGGAAATGTTCCTTGTGGCTTTAATTTTCACATCCTGAATGGTAAACTATAAGTCCCAGAATGCAAAATAATGTCAACCTGAAAAATCTCTTTAACCCCACTGTATTTTCAGCGATTTAAGACATGCAAGAAGTTGTGTAATAAACAAAGGTAGATGTGCAGCTTCTTTGTCACAAACTTCCATTTGTGTTCTAATTGTCCTATCATGCACATGAAAGGCACTGCCACTGAAAAAGATACGTGTTTGCAACCTAAGCACCTCAATGACCTGCAGAGCGTGTGCGTGTGTGCCTAGGGAAACTGGCAGTGGGCACTATATAACTTGGTGACAGTTAGGTTCTATGGGACCTTCCATCACCTTTTCTCTTCTGGTATACAAAATATACAAAATAAATGTGTTTCCTTGCAAAGAGGTGCACCAAGCTTTTAACCTAAGAGGATTGGTTTTCCTTGTTTGGAGGTCTTGCCTTACAGGTTTAAGGATGTGTGGGTTAGGGAGGGGGGTTCATTACAAAACGAGAAAGAGAGTCTTAGGGCCTACCAAACCTTCAATAAAAAGCTTTAAACTGCCTGAGAGAGTTGGGTGATTTCTGTGCCATTTGTGACGATCCCTAACCGGGCCAAACTTTTGTCACGCATTGCTGTTCCATCCCTTCCCATTCCCACTGTTGCTCGAGTATGCTTTACTCTTCTCTATGCACCTACTCCACCCCTCTACACCATACCCCTCTCTAACCCATCCAATGTCACCTCATCCCACTTAACCACACAATCTGCCTCTCTCACCTTCTGTTCCACACTACCATGCCCACCCCACCTCACCCATATCTACCAATACCAATCGAAGCTCAGGGGTCACATAGATAGGCTTTTGGTTATCAGCCCACACAAGAAGTCTGATTGGTTACTGCCGCATAGCGTTGCAGCATGCACAATCAAGATGGCTATTTCCGCAGCCCCCTCACCCCCAACCAAACACTATGCCCCACGGGCCCCTCACCCCCAACCAAACACTATGCCCCATGGCCCCCACCCCCAACCAAACACTATGCCCCCTGTCCCTCACCCCCCAAGCAAACACTATGCCCCCTGTCCCTCACCCCCAACCAAACACTATGCCCCATGGCCCCCTCACCCCCAACCAAACACTATGCCCCATGGCTCCCACCTCCAACCAAACACTATGCCCCCTATCCCTCACCCCCAACCAAACACTATGCCCCATGGCCCCCTCACCCAAACCAAACACTATGCCCCATGGCCCCCTCACCCCCCTAACTCCCAACCAAACACTATGCCCCATGGCTCCCACCTCCAACCAAACACTATGCCCCCTGTCCCTCACCCCCCAACCAAACACTATGCCCCCTGTCCCTCACCCCCAACCAAACACTATGCCCCCTGTCCCTCACCCCCAACCAAACACTATGCCCCCTGTCCCTCACCCCCCAACCAAACACTATGCCCCCTATCCCTCACCCCCAACCAAACACTATGCCCCATGGCCCCCTCACCCAAACAAAACACTATGCCCCATGGCCCCCTCACCCCCTCACCCCCAACCAAACACTATGCCCCCTGTCCCTCACCCCCCAACCAAACACTATGCCCCCTGTCCCTCACCCCCAACCAAACACTATGCCCCCTGTCCCTCACCCCCCAACCAAACACTATGCCCCCTATCCCTCACCCCCAACCAAACACTATGCCCCATGGCCCCCTCACCCAAACCAAACACTATGCCCCATGGCCCCCTCACCCCCAACCAAACACTATGCCCCATGGCTCCCACCTCCAACCAAACACTATGCCCCCTGTCCCTCACCCCCCAAGCAAACACTATGCCCCATGGCCCCCTCACCCCCAAACACTATGCCCCATGGCCCCCTCACCCCCAAACACTATGCCCCATGGCTCCCAACCCCAAACAAACACTATGCCCCATGGCCCCCTCACCCCCAACCAAACACTATGCCCCATGGCCCCCTCACCCCCAACCAAACACTATACCCCAAACACACTCTCAAGCATGCACCCATACAGACCCGAACCCCCGCCCCCAACGCAGCACACACATTCTCAAGCATGAACCATACAGACCCGAACCCCCCGCCCCCAACGCAGCACACACATTCTCAAGCATGCACCCTTACAGACCCGAACCCCCACCCCCCAAATCAGCACACACACATGCACCCATACAGACCCGCACCCCCCACCCCCCCAACTCAGCACACACACATGCACCCATACAGACCCGAACCCCCCACCCCCCAACTCAGCACACACACATGCACCCATAAAGACCCGAACCCCCCACCCCCAACTCAGCACACACACATGCACCCATACAGACCCGAACCCCCACCCCCCCAAATCAGCACACACACATGCACCCATACAGACCTGAACCCCCACCCCCCAAATCAGCACACACAGACCCGAACCCCCCAACCCCAACTCAGCACACACACATGCACCCATAAAGACCCGAACCCCCACCCCCCAACTCAGCACACACACATGCACCCATACAGACCCGCACCCCCCACCCCCCACCCCCCAACTCAGCACACACACATGCACCCATACAGACCTGAACCCCCCACCCCCCAACTCAGCACACACACATGCACCCATACAGACCCGCACCCCCCACCCCCCAACTCAGCACACACACATGCACCCATACAGACCTGAACCCCCACCCCCCAAATCAGCACACAGACCCGAACCCCCCAACCCCAACTCAGCACACACACATGCACCCATACAGACCCAAACCCCCCACCCCCCAACTCAGCACACACACATGCACCCATACAGACCCGCACCCCCCACCCCCCAACTCAGCACACACACATGCACCCATACAGACCTGAACCCCCACCCCCCAACTCAGCACACACACATGCACCCATACAGACCCGCACCCCCCAACTAAGCACACACACATGCACCCATACAGACCCGAACCCCCCACCCCCCAACTCAGCACACACACATGCACCCATAAAGACCCGAACCCCCCACCCCCAACTCAGCACACACACATGCACCCATACAGACCCGAACCCCCACCCCCCAAATCAGCACACACACATGCACCCATACAGACCTGAACCCCCACCCCCCAAATCAGCACACACAGACCCGAACCCCCCAACCCCAACTCAGCACACACACATGCACCCATAAAGACCCGAACCCCCACCCCCCAACTCAGCACACACACATGCACCCTTACAGACCCGAACCCCCACCCCCCAACTCAGCACACACACATGCACCCATACAGACCCCAGACCCCTCACCCCCCAACTCCGCACACACACATGCACCCATACAGACCCGCACCCCCCACCCCCCAACTCAGCACACACACATGCACCCATACAGACCCGAACCCCCCACCCCCCAACTCAGCACACACACATGCACCCATACAGACCCGCACCCCCAACTCAGCACACACACATGCACCCATACAGACCCAAACCCCCCAACTCAGCACACACACATGCACCCATACAGACCCGCACCCCCCACCCCCCAACTCAGCACACACACATGCACCCATACAGACCCGAACCCCCCACCCCCCAACTCAGCACACACATGCACCCATAAAGACCCGAACCCCCCCACCCCCAACTCAGCACACACACATGCACCCATACAGACCCGAACCCCCACCCCCCAAATCAGCACACACATATGCACCCATACAGACCCGAACCCCCACCCCCCAAATCAGCACACACATATGCACCCATACAGACCTGAACCCCCACCCCCCAAATCAGCACACAGACCCGAACCCCCCAACCCCAACTCAGCACACACACAAACATGCACCCATACAGACCCGAACCCCCACCCCCCCAACTCAGCACACAAAATACATTCAAATCAAAACATTCATACACATCCGACACCCCCCCGCATCTCAACATACGCACAAAATACATTAAAATTCCAACATTCATACACATCCGACACCCCCCCCACCCCCGCATCTCAACATACACATAAAATGCATTCAAATTCCAACATTCATACACATCCGACACCCACCCCCGCATCTCAACACACACAAAATACATTCAAATTCCAACATTCATACACATCCGACACCCCCTCCACCCCCGCATCTCAACATACACACAAAATACATTAAAACACAAACATTCATACACACCCCCTTCCCCCCCACCCCCGCATCTCAACATACACTCAAAATACATTAAAATTCCAACATTCATACACATCCGACCCCCCCCCACCTCCGCATCTCAACATGCACACAAAATACATTAAAATTCCAACATTCATACACATCCGACACACCCCCCACCTCCGCATCTCAACATGCACACAAAATACATTAAAATTCCAACATTCATACACATCCGACCCCCCCACCTCCGCATCTCAACATGCACACAAAATACATTAAAATTCCAACATTCATACACATCCGACACACCCCCCACCTCTGCATCTCAACATGCACACAAAATACATTAAAATTCCAACATTCATACACATCCGACACACCCCCCACCTCTGCATCTCAACATGCACACAAAATACATTAAAATTCCAACATTCATACACATCCGACCCCCCCCACCTCCGCATCTCAACATGCACACAAAATACATTAAAATTCCAACATTCATACACATCCGTCCGATCCCCCCCCCATCGCAACATACACACACAAACATAAAGTAAAACAGACCCGACACACAAACACAAACAGACCACTTACCGGAGACGTGCTGGAACTGGAAGGCAGGTAAGCGGCAGGTAAGCAGGAACGCTGGAATCGTACTACGGCTGGCGTGGTCCAAGGCTGAAATGCCTTCCGGCATCAAGCCTTATGGACCACGCCAGCCGTAGTGCTGGCCCTCCATTGGGTCAGCACACACACACACTACGTGGCTCGTAGGAGCTGCGTGGTGCATGTGTGCTGAGCCAATGACGGCCAGTGTTTTGTCCGGCCCGGAAGACAACAAAGACTTTCCTAATGGAGGGCGGCCGCGGGCCGCCCTCCATTAGGAAAGTCTTTGTGCCTCGCGGGTCGGACAAAAGAGCATGGCGGGCCGCAACTGGCCTGCGGGCCGTATTGTGCACCCATGATGTAAACTGACACGTGTGTCTGTGTTACCTAACGACACGAACATAAATAAACGCGTGCTCACTTACCTTTTGTGTGGTATTTATCCTGTTTTTCGAGCCCACCAGCACCGCCGCCGTATCTTCTTCCGCCGCCATTGCTACCCACGTTGCCAGGTCCAACAAAAAAAAAAGCTCAATGCCCCTCCAAAACAAGCCGAAAACAGGCCGACTCCCATTGCAATGAGCAGAAAGTAACAGCGCTCACTCAAAACGAAGTGGTTAGGTCTCCAAAGTAAGAAATGCAACAGAATAGCATAACTATACATACACAGTGCTAAAATAAAATATTTTACAATAAGCTGCTGCTCACACAAACAAATTTAACTCCACTCTCCTCAGAAACACTTTTTTTAAAAACACCCTCTGTAAGCAGCACAGTTAAATGATATTCTCTATTTATTTATTTAAATGATTTACTGTTCTTATATAGCGCCCAAAACTCTGAGGTGTCAAGGAGCTTTTACTTGATGATTACAGAGCAAAAGTACATACAATGCTTAAGGTTACATATATAAGTACATAACATAAAGATTGGAAAATACATGGTGCCAGCCACATGTTGCATGGCAACCGGGAAAGGGGGGGCATATAGACACACAGGCGACCAGGGAGAGGTGGGGAGCAAACGGACACACAGGTGACCAAGGGAGGGGCGGGGAACATACGGACACACAGGCGACCAAGGGGGGGGTGGGGAGCATATGGACACACAGGTGACCAGGGAGGGGGGTGGGGAGCATACAGACACACAGGCGACCAAGGTGGGGTGAGGAGCATACAAACATACAAGCAACCAATGGGTAGTGTTGTGAGGAGCATACGGACACACAGGCGACCAAGGGGGGTGGGGTGGGGAGCATCTGGACACACAGGCAACCAAGGGGGGGTGGGGAGCGTACAGACACACAGGCGACCAAGGGGGGTTGAGGAGCATACGGATACACAGGCAACCAAGGGGGAAGGGGGGTTTGGGGAGCATACAGACAGGCGACCAAGGGGGGGGGGGGGGGGGAGCAGACGGACACACAGGTGACCAAGGGGGTGTGGGGAGCATATGGACATACAGGCGACCAAGGGGGGGGTTGGGGAGCATACGGACACACAGACACCGTCATGGACAGGGGTAGACAGGGCCTTAGGAGTTGGCCTTGTTAGGAGGGCCGGCCAAGCCTGCCGGCCTTCCCATTGGGCCAGATGTAGACAGCCCCAGCCAATCCCATACACCCAGCAGCACCGTGCCCAGCATCCTGGTGCAGGCAGTGGAAACAACCATCTTAGAATGGCAAAAATCCATGGACGTAAGGCAGCTAAAATGCAATGCGGCAACAAACAGAGCGTTATCAAAGCTCAACAGTGTTTAAACATTCTCGCTGATAAGATGTCTATGCAGGCACAATTATTGCAATATTCAACAAAGTCAATGTGCCGATGCGCGCCTCGTGTGGGAGCCCAGTGGTGAGGGGCTTACCTTTGCACGTGCATGCAGGCATAATAGTAGAGAGCTGGGGAAGAAGAAAGCTGCAGTCGCTCCGGCAGCCGCATGAATGAAGAAAAAAAGATGACTAAAAGTAGGTGACCTTATTATTACAAAATACATTTTGTTGTGTGTCTTGAAAGCACATTTGCAAACCACATGGAGATTAGGCTCATATTACTTTTCCTTCTGGTAAATGTAGTTTTTCAGTGAAAATGGGGAGGAGGATGGGGTGGGGCAACTAAAATTGCACTTTCTTTTTAGTGTTACACATATTTCTATAAGGATATGTTTGTCAGCATGGTTTATCATGTGATTTGCACCTGTACCTCTTTTACTGCAATGGGCCTGTCAACTCCTGGAACTTGCTCTGGGTGGACGAGGTCTGGTATCTGTATGAGCAGTCTTCACAGCCTCCACCACACTTGGGTCAGGGTACAACACATGCCAAATACCTCCTGCAGAGGACAACCCGCCATTAATTTTCTGTGAATGGTTTAATTCATTTTTCCTTGTCTCCACTGGGGTCTTGATATCTCCCGTTCCAGTGCAGGGAACCACACAAGGGGACTTTCTGGGTTCATGTGTGGGTTTTTCAGTCCCGATGGTGGACAATTTGCTATCAGATAAGTGCAATGCTGCATATTCCCGTTGTAATACAATGGGAGGAAAGTGTTCTTAAATGAAGGCTTTATTCCGGCAGGGTGAAGTTTGATTTTGTTCCACCACTAACAAAGAATAGCCACACCCACCCTTGTGTGGCAGTCTCATCTTTTTTCTGTGTTCCCCCATGCAAAAACATAAATCTCTCCCAGTGAATGCTATGCATACATGTCAATATGCCCCATTACGTTTTTAAAGTGCAAGTTTATTCCTGTTTTATTCCTTGCATCCTGGAGCTTGTATTCCCCCATTATAAATCCAGACTCTACGTCCCAGAAAGCAGAATGAAAATATCAGCACTGGACTAAGGTCTCTTGAACGGATGTTTGCATGTATATGGGTGCATAATGGAGATTGCAAAATTGGACACTTTTTTAGACTCTCTGATTTAATAAAAGCGCTGCCCACCACAGCCTCTCTGAAGCTTTGTTAAACTTAATGGAAACCAATTTACTATCAAAAATAATAATCTGTAAACAAACGTGTGTCTATAGCATGATTCAGAGATTTTTTGAAAATAATGATTTAATGAATGCTCCTGCCGTAGATCAAAGTTGTCACATACAACACACACAGCAAAAGTGTTTACCAATAATAATACAACACAGCATCACAAATAACAAAAGTGGATCAGAGACCGGACTCAGTCGGGTCAGTATCGGCCATGTGCTAAAAACAAGCATTGGCAAAGCCACTGAAGCCACGTGTAAAACAAGCATTGGCAAAGCCACTAAAGTCACTGAAGACAATGGATAGAGTGCTATTCCTATGGCGGCAAATCGGTATACCCTGAAGAAAAAGCTTAGCGACTGGGCATTATTTGATAAAGAAATAGTTAAGTGCAATGGAACTTTTAGTGCACAAATAAAAGTTCCAAAAGAAATAAACTGTGACATTTTTAACCACATTAAAATCCTAAATAACGGCAAAACAACGTTTAAACTAGGTAAACATTCCAACATTTAAATGCAGTAAAAATGTGTGCCTAGAGTTACTGGATTGTTTTTACCGAGAAACAAGTTGGAAAAAATCAAAAATAAATCTTCCAATGCAAGACCAAACAATCCTTGCTGGTAAAACAATACAAAATAAATGCAGTAAAAATGTGTAGTGTTGCTGGATTGGTTTTTATTGAGAAACAAATTGAAAATAATCCCAAAATAATCCTCACTTTAAAATCAAACAATCCTTGCTTGTCAAAAAATCCAAAATAAATCCAGTAAAAATGCGTGCCTGCCAATTAGTGTTAGTGGATTGTTTTAACTGAGAAACAAGTCAGTAAAAATCCAAAATAAATCCTCCAACCCAAGACAAATAAATCCTTGCTTGGAAAAATCCCCAAAAAATCCAAAATAAATCCCAAAAAAATCTGCAGTTTGAAAACAAGCCAGAAGCAATCCAAAAACAATCCAAAAAGTGGATTTCTTTTTTACTAGGGTACCACATACCTGTGTCGCTGCAGATCTATTTCCGTACAGAAGTGGCATTTCCTATCCAATTTTATGTAAACCCAACTGTCACGGTTCCACCTCCTCATGATGATACACTTGTCTCACCCTCTTCCCGGCACAGACACACTCCATTCTTCCCAGTTCTGGGCCTCCCCGTTCTTTCAGCGTTGGAGGTCGTCATGCCAATTAGCCACTCGTAGAGTATGTGCATGCTGCCCTTCCACACTGTGTTCCATTACTGCAAGGTCTGCGGTTCAGAACGGTCATGTGATCCGCCACTCTGTAACATAAGGCCTGCCCAGTTCATTTCGATAAAGCATTTTCAATCATCAGGCAAGACGCTTCCGATTGAGTTAGTGCCTTTGTTGGTTTCTGCCTAGAATAACGTCCCGATCCTGTACTTCCGTGTTCCCGGACTGCTTCTGCCTTCTGATTTTGTTCAATCTACTGACCGCAAAGCAACAAACCTAACCTGCCTTCCCACGGACTGTCTCTGCCTTCTGGAATCATTCAGTTCTCTGACCGCATGGTAACAAACCTAACCTTCCCATCCCACAGACTGCCTTAGCTCTTGGTTTTGTCTGCCTGAAACATCCACAAACTGCTATCTTTCTGTTCCCTTTGCTTGGAACCCACTCATGTGCACAGAACTGCAACTATGGACGCCTTGCAGTATTTTCCCTGTGCACCATCCAGTTGCTAGTGCGTCCATCGTGCCGCCCAGGTTCTAGCCCCTCACTAACGTTCCCTTCGTTTTGCTTTCACTTCCTTCTGGAGACAATTGGACTCACGCCCCAACAGGAAACCTGGATATCATCCCTAAATTAGGTAAGACCCTGTACTTCCTCAAAGCTTCCATTTTCCATCTTGTACCATAGATTGTCACTTAGTCCTTGACCTTGTATTCCGGAAGGGTAGAACTTGAGTTGGAAGTCGATTACAGCACCCAGAGAAATACACCTTTCATGGATTGCTGGTTTTCATGGTTCGGTCCCAAGAACTGCTACTTTGTTTTGCAACCTGGCGAACGTCTGCTGGTGTTCTCGTTTCCTTCCCGCTCTTTCAACTAATTTACTCCTTGTTTTTTGTTGTTTTTCCAACAAATAGAGGGGCTTATCACTGGAAAGATCACCCTCAGTGAGGAGACTTGGGCCAAGATTGGTTCAAGTGACCGCAATACCCTGTCCACCATCCTTTGTGGCGAGTACTGACAGACCTTTTGTTCAGGCTAACAGACCTTTTGTTCAGGCTAGTGATCACTAACACCAAATTAGCCAGCATCTTTCTCGAATAATATTTCTTTAAATATATTCAAGAGAGAAAGCACACGAACCAGAGCCATTTTGGCTCTGAATTTCCCAGCTTCTTAATAGTTCCAGTTTAAAGCAACAGTACCTCTCTCAAATATAAAAACAAGCAGGCCCAGCTGTAGTGGTACTAACTGGCCATTGATGGTAGAAGGTGCAAAATGTGCGACGACCTGGGCATCAAATAGCAGTGTCTGTTTTTTTCATGCTAGGGGCATCTTGCATGGCGTGTTACTTTAGTGGGCAAAAGGCCACGACACAGCCATTCAGAATGGCAGAGAGAAAGAAGTGAATTTGTTGTAGATCTAGCTAGGACCCCCAATTATAGTAATGTTGATTTCAAAATAAATTTGCAATTAAAAAGTTAATACTCCAACGCAAAGCTACGTTTTGCAACACTTCTCATTTAATAAAAAACAATTTGTAGCAACTAAAAGCACACAACCCTATAGTTGTAGCACTTGAAATGTCTAGACTGAAACCAAACGCTCACAGAGGGGTTTGCTTTAGCCAGCGCCAGTTCTAGGATTTGCACAGCCAAGTGCAGCAAGTTAAGGGCAGGCCCCCTTTAATTGCATGGGATGACATCACAGGATGTGGCCTCTCACAGGAAGTGACAGTTACTTGCCTGTAAATATAATTTGAATATTACCTCAGACTGGGAAAGAACTTCCTGGGACAAGATAAAACTGCATTTGTCCTTCAGACTCTACCAACAACCCTCGACTAGCCAAACCAGAGTTCCCTGCATGTTGATATCTTTAAAAGAACACTGAGCAGACTTGAAATCTGTAAGGCAGACGGGCATAGTTGATATCTCCACAAAACCTTCAGTGAAATCCTGCTGATGCTCTGAAGCAGCCAGTTTAAAGTTTTCTGCCATTTCATAGACATGTTTCTACAAAGCCCAGCCTGTACTTATTGTGGATTTTCCTGTAACACAGGTTTAATTTGGGTGTGTGTGGTACCGCATGAGCGTTAAAGCACCCTGCAACCAGGTGTATACAATAAATAATGCTGCACAGGTCTGGGCAATAATACAGGTTTAGTCCTCCTTACCAGAGATGTTCTGGCACCTGAGTGTCTAAAAGAAACCCTGCATTATAGGCTCTTGCTTCTAGAAGCTGCTAGTATATAAAGAACATATGATAGAGCACCCACTCAAGTCTTTGATTGGGATCTAAAGAAATCCAATAACAAATATGGGTAAGAACATCTGTTGCAAGTAGGGCATCTGTGTTACAGTAATCTATAAATATAAAAAAAACATGCTGTTAATGAAGAGTTGGCAAAATGCCCTCTTGTTTGCGATGCTAAAACATGCAGCACGCGCATTCTTGCACCCTTTTGATTCTGCTCCCTTGGAACCACAGAAGCTGTGAATACAATTTCGGGAAGTAAGGTCAGAGAAAAGGAATAACAGAAGAAACGCATTGGCAATGCCAACAGTTTGGGGTTTTGTGTAGGCATGGCAAAGGCATTTGCCATGCACTGACGTAGTGCTATTAACTGGCTATTGATGGTAGCAGGTGCAAAATGGTTTGAGTACATGGGCATCCAATGGCAGTGCCTGGCAAATGCGTAATACTTCTTCACAAGCTTTGACAATGCTTGTTCTGTATTGGGTTTATCTTTTGTCCCCCAGTTCCACCAAGCCCTGCCCACTGTTGAAAGCCTCTGAATAACTCCAGGTGGGACTCTTAGTGTATTAAGTAGAAAAAGAAGGTCAGGCGCGCACTCTGGTTCCAAGTCATTTAATCCTGATGTAAGTAATAACAGGGTTGAATCCCAACACAGTTCAAAAAATAATAACAGGGCTGAATCCCAGATGCAAATAGTCCCAACAATGTTAAAAAATTACCAGGGTTAAATCCCAACTGCTACAGTTCCAAAGCACAATAGTTAGTTCTACTCCTCCAAGTACTTTCAAGTCTCAAACTCTCATCAGGGAGGCTGTGTTAGCTGTGTTCCTTTTCAGGTGTTGCTAATTACTTTTTTCAATTTCATTCAATTTCAGTCTCAAAGGATTGAGAGTTTGAGACTTGAAAGTACTTGGAGGAGTAGAACTAACTATTGTGCTTTGGAACTGTAGCAGTTGGGATTTAACTCTGGTAATTTTTTAACATTGTTGGGACTATTTGCATCTGGGATTCAGCCCTGTTATTATTTTTTGAACTGTGTTGGGATTCAACCCTGTTATTACTTACATCAGGATTAAATGACTTGGAACCGAGTGCGTACCTGACCTTCTTTTTCTACTTAATGGGACTCTTAGTGTAGTGCTTGTAAAAACACACATTGGCCCAAAAGGAAAGCAATCTATTCTGCTCCTTTTTCTGCTGCCAATTCTCTTTTCTCTTCCTTCAGTCTCTAAGTCCATCACATGCGGCGAGAGAGTGAGCAAGCAGGTATCCCCAGAATCCATTTGGTTGGATTTTTATAAATCAGAAACCACTCCCTATAAATGTGCATCATTTCTCTAATCTAATTGGTCAGTGAATGTGACTGGACAGTGTTCTAAAAGGGGCATCACGCTAAACCATCCCCTCTGTACTCTTTGGGCATGTTAATGAAGAGGGAAGTCTAATGGAAGGGACTTCTAAACCCAGTATCTCTCTCATTTGATGTTATGTAATTTTGGAGATGTCTTCATTAAAGAATTGTAACTTTCTAAAACGTATTCCTCACATGTTATCATGTTACTAATCAGTTCATTAGATTTCCCTCACTGAATCCAATTAATGCAATTCTCATCTCGGAAAAACACGTGATGTGGGAGTGTCTTTTGCGCTGATACAGCTAAACAAAAATTCTACTCCCAGCTCAGAACAACGGGCTCAACAGCACTAACACTAGGATATATGATTCTCTGGCGTGTGCCGTTTCTGCGAGAAAATATCGTTTCAATTACATAAAGCTTTATTTGGGTCTATAGACCATAAAAGCAATGTCACAAACATTTCAAAATCACACAAAATCTATCATAATACATTGTAAAAAAATATATACGCACAAGTAAAACACCCTGCACTTACCCACGAGATTATAAAGATTAGCATCATAATCAGTGTAACTATGCTGAAAATGTTAGGGGGAGGACATCTAAAGGAAAGGGGCCTCTGGTGGACCATGGAAGTAAGGGTACAAACACCCTTGTCTCCCCTAACATTACACCCATGATCATAATAAAGTGCATCACAGATTGCTGTCAAAATAACCTAAAAAGACAAGAATAAACAAATTAAAATGAGACTTCTAAGATCATCAAGCTCGAAGTGCAAAATACTGTTATTAGCAATTAAAAGAACCTAAATTATTTTAGACATGGGTGAAACTATAGTCCATTAAAACATCAGGCTCAGGTCTATACAAAGAAGCAATGGTAGTTAATACAACCCAATCTTCCCCTCAGGTTTGTGCAAAAATACAATGTCAATCAATACAATGGATGCTTCCCATCCATGCCACAACCGATTGTACTGCCAGATCAATCGAATTTACACACAATGCTAGCGCTTGTTGAGGGGCTCTGGCAGCTCTCGTTCTATATAACTGCTTCAAATACCAAACAGTGGGGGCATAATAGAAAATGTGTCATTCTCAATTTCATTCTTGCAGGAGGGACATTTGTTGGAGGCTTCACTCGTCCATTAATATAAAAATTCAGCAGCAGGAATATGCCCAGGCGTAAGCTGGAGGTACAATGCCCTTGAAAATTTGGGAGATACAGCATCCAGGTACGATAATATTTTTTTTTTTTAAAAAAGGCGTTGCTTCGTTTCCCAATATCTCGTTGCGCCCTTGCTGCTTTTTGTGTTAGGGAGAATTCTCGTTCCTGTGCTAATTCCCTTCAAACTTAGAGACCCCCAGCTCTTTTGCTTGACTTGAGGACTTTTCATGTCTGCCCTGGAGTGAACGAGACCTTTTCTCACTCTCCAGGTATTTTTGATCTGATTTGGACTGCGTTTTCTTTGTTTTAGGAGTCTGACAAACTCCATAGGCAGTGCAGTGTCGTGTCAGAGAAGTCCTTTGGATTTCTCATAAGGTTTAAATACCTTCTCTTGGGTGAACTACTGTTCCCAAGAGTGGTAAAGTGAAATTGACTTGACTTACCTTTTTCCTATGTAGGTCCAGCACACCCCACCCTATGTGGAGTGCTGGGGGGTTACTTAGTAGCCCCTTTTACTAAGTATAGCATGTAACATTTTTTACGTTCCACTCACTACTTTCAATGGCTGGTGGCAGTGGTTTAAATTTTCCTACCAATGTGCATTTCTACCACAGGCTGAACCCCGCTGCAGTATAGCGCCCATGGGTGGCCATTGTGTCAAAATGGCCCGGTTTTCTTTTTCCACCATTTATTGTTAATAAGGTCTTTCTTGGGTGTTACTCTGCGCGCCAAACCAGGATTAACCCTTTTTTTCCATTTTGCCTCCAGCTCCAGTGTGTCTGGCAGGGCAAGAAGCGAGGGAGGTGCCCGAAACTCCCTGTCCTTAATCGCTTTGGTTACCTGAATGCACCCAGTGCCGATTGGCTGGCTGGCTGTCCTTTCAGGACAACCACCCTACTGTGCGAGTCATACCTAGGCTATGCATGAATCGAAAAAGGTGGTCGGTCAAAAGGCCGAAAAAAAAATCCCGAATAACAAAAATCTCGAAAAAAAAAAAATATCGAATTTATTATTTTTTTATATATGTATTTTTTGGGTCAGGTAAGTAAAAAAAAAGGGTTAAAATAAAAAAAAAATAGAAAAAAAGGGGGGTTGGGGGAACCCCCCCATTTCGAAAAAAAACGCCGATTTTTTTTTCGTGATTTTTTTTTTATTCGAGATTTCTAATTCTGGTTTTATGACCATAAACCCTCGAAAAAAACCTGCATAAAAGGTGAGGCTTCTTGAACTGAAGGCACAGTCAACCACTGAACAAAACATCCAAAGGAATCTTGACGAGAAGCTTGCTGCATCTTTCTGGACCGTTCAACTGCCCGGTGAAGCCCTGCTTCTGTGCTGAAGCTCCAATTCCGAATTGACTAGAGAAGGCCAGAACGGACGACTTCTTCCTTTTGAGTTAGTGGGACCAACTAACCCCAAGATGAACTGTGCTGGAGGACCTTCCCCAACTGGCTGTCCTTCCTTGCTGCTGCTGGAACCAAGTGCTTGGGGTCAGGAAATCTGTGGATGAGTGCATCATCTTCCTGGAGTTTCGGTCCAGTTTAAAGATCCTGAGGACCCTCCTGAAGCAGGACAACCAGTGTTTGAGTCACCTCACCAGAGTGCTGGACTGAAGGAGCGAAGGAAGTCCTTCAAGTATCCAAGATCCGCAGTGGTGCTATTTGGTGGTAGCTGAAACCGCAAAGTGCCGTTGATCTAAAAAGAGCCTGGAGCCGCCACCAACCTTCAAACTGCAGTGCAGGAGTCCTCTAAACATCTTCCCTCTTGTCCCCACGACTGAGACCCAGGAACTTAGGATCTGCAAGACTGCAACCAGAACAGACGCCAGCTGGATCCTCTTCTTCTAACCTAAGGTACTGTGCTGACTAAGGGGTATTTACCTATTGTCTGTAGCTTGCATTATCTCACTCGAGACGAGTTACTTCTTGGAGCGCTGATCTCATCTCTACCCCTCACAAGCCTAATAGCTTGTGGCCCCACAGTAATTTTCTACAAACTCTAACTTTGTGCAGGACTTTGTGCTATCTAAGAAGTGCCTCAGCTACATAGACATTGTTCAAATTGACTTTGGCTGTCCTGGTTCCCTGCAGACTCTTCTGACCCACTGACATTCTAACTGTCCCTCAGAGGTGGCACATTGGTTTAACTAAGTATTGCTGGGAAAGGTTTTTTCTAGACTTCATTGGGAGATTGAAAAGTGCTCACATGCTCTGAGAACCTGTTAACCTTTTTCCTTCCCTTCCCTAACCTTTTCCACAACCTCACAATGTTATCAAGTGCAAAAGTGGCATAAATGCCAATACTGTCCTAGTAATTGAAATCACCTCAGGGTGTAGGACGTGTGTTTGGAGCAGCTCTAAAGAGTATCTACTTGCTTTTCTTGATTCTGAGATGAAGTGTATTTTTATTGATGCACATTGCCCTTTTTAAAGAATGCTTATTAAAAAAACTGACAGCTAAATAAACAATAATTTTACTAGAAAACCTTAAGTATAAGTGTTATTTGGATACTTGTATTTGTGGATTTCGATGCTACAGCTCTACAGCTGTAATTTACCTCTCGTGAGACAGGTCTGGCTGCTCAGTCACTCTACCAACTTGTGTAGTACAGACCTATACTGATAGGTGGGTTACCCAATACCAAGAGGACAAGACTGGTGTAGTCCCCCACAGGGTTACTACATACAATCTTGCCTAACAGTCTGCATACTTCATCTTGTATAAGGGCATTTCATCTTGTAGAAGGGCTTTTTTAATAAGTGGTTTAATAAGTCTGCATCATCTATAAGGATGCCTGGGGCCAGGGACCACACTATATGCAACTTGTTCTCGCCAAATCCTCTCCTAGATCCCTCCGATCCCCTGGCTCCAATTCTCTGCTTGTCAAGGGCTTCTCCACGCAGAAAGCGGAGGGCCGTTCTCTTTCCTCAGCTGGCTCCCTCCTCTGGAAAAGGCTCCCCTCCTTCTCCGTCTTACGCCAGATCTCCTCAAGTTACGCAAGCATCTCAAGACTGTCCTTTTCTCCTCCCCTTCCCTCTTTCCCTCCTGTGCTAAATCCCACAGTCAGAGTGAGTCCTACTGGGTCCTGGCCTTCTGTCCAATTGCCCGCAGCATCCACCCTCCCCCTGCAATTGCCTTCAGGCCCACATTTGTCTGTGGTGTTTCACAGGCCAGCACTTACTGCATTGGCAGGTGACCTCCCTCCTTCCAGGTGGTCACTACCGCGCACTTACCTGTTGCCTTTGCATTCCCCCTCCCCCTCTGCGGGACCCTAGCACTTACCCCTGTCCCCTCTCTCTGCACTTGCACGCTCTGAAATGTCACGAGGCGTAGTAGGACCGCTGTTGTCATTTGCTTTTCATTGTCATTTTTTTTCCACTGTCTTGTATTGTTCCCTTTCCTTTTGCCTTGTGTGCGCCTTGAAACACATTCTTGCTATATAAGCACCTTACAAATGCCCAATAAAATAAACTACAGTTAATGTGCTGGGGCTTGGTCCAGCACTCCTTATGTCCTATCAGAGTGAAAGCTTCTTTTATATATTTTAGCCACGGTAGAGATTGACCACACTCCTGCGATAAAATGTCTTCCTCGGCAGAGCTGTAATTAGTTAAGCCAGGGTGGACCAAACTATAATCCAATATTCCGTTTTGACGTGCAGATCAGGCCAATTCTCTGAAGAACAACCTCTGGGATCACCGGAATGGTAGGAGTATTTCTGTAGAGACCTAACAGATTTTTCACAAATGTGTTTTCACTAGTTGTTAGTTGATTCCAGTTTGTTTCTTCCCATAATTCTGCCTCATACAGAGCTGCTTGCCTAGCCTGGGTGGAGTAAGCCTGCAAAGAGTCGTTCCCCGTCTAATTGCCATAATTGCAGGCAAACTTTTTTTTTTTAAAAACTTTATTTTTGTTGCACATCACAGCTGTCACATCATGAATTACATATATACTTTACAACCATGTTATATTCATCCAAATCCGTATCAATTGTTACCAATTGGCATCATAATTTTAACAGTTAATGGCCTGGGCGTACATTTATAAGAGTATGTATGGGAAGAAGTAGGGCACCATACAAGGTTAAGACACCTTAAAGTTCGTTCGCACTGTTATCATCAGAGCTTTCTGAATCCGAGGAATTTTCGGTTAGGTACTTCCTGAGCGGTGCCCAGATGTCCTTTGGTTTGCATGGGGTAGGTAACAGTCCCACATACTTTTCCTCACATTCATTCACATATATCAGTGTAGAGAGAAACTGCTCCAATGTCGGAGGCTGTGTACTTTTCCACTTCTGCAGGATGCATTTCTTAGCGACTGCACAGGCGACATTGAACAGTCTCCTAATTTTTTCGGGCACCTTTCCGATGTCTCCAAACAGGTATTTCGGGGGGTTAAGATTAGCAGGGATTTGTGTAATGCCTTCTAGGGTGGTTGCTACTTCCCGCCAGAATTTTGCTATGAAAGGGCATTCCCAGTACATATGATAGGAGTCTGCGCCGGGGGTGTGGCACTTTGGGCAGGTGTCGGGCACATTGGTGTAGCACTTCGCCATTTTTGCCGGGGTGAAGTGTAATCTGTTCAGGATCTTGAACTGTATTAGTCTTAAGCCCGCGTTTAACGATACCTTTTTGGACAGGAGACAGTATCTGGACCATTTTCCCGCCTCGATGACAGTGCCCATATCTTTTTCCCATGCTGACTTGATGGTACTCAAGGCGTCTGTGTGGGTCTGGACCAAGGTATACAGTTTGGACACCCCTATGCCAGACTGGGAGTGTAAGGATTGAAAACATGCGTGCTCTGGAGGTTCGTCTGGAAATGTGGGCCAGCGCTTCTTGAACGCTGCTTTCATTCTGTGGAACTGCAAGGTTTTTAGGGGAGTCTCGCCGACCGATTCTGCAAAGTCTTCGGGAGTTACAAATTTACCGTTTGGGAACATGGATTTCATTGTGAACTCATATTCTGGGAGCCAACTTCTTTGAATGCCAGTATCGTACGTGGGTGCGATGTCTGGGAAGTTCCAAAGCGGAGCTTGTGAGTCATACGGGACATCTATGTCCAGTCGCTTGATGATAGCTTTCCATGCTGTGATCGTGCATGTGGTTGGGTCAAATTTGCAGTCATCTCTGTGTCTTTTCGAGTAGATGACTGAGCGCAAGGCTGTTGGGCGGACTGAGCGGCGTTCTATGGATACATGTGGTGTCGTGTCCAGGGGGTTTTGCCAGAATTTCGCGTATTGGGCTTGTGCTACTTGCCAATATAGTTCGAAGTCCGGGGCCGCGAAGCCCCCCTTATCATAAGGTTCGACCAACTTGGCCCAGCTTATCCTGCTCGCCACCCCGTTCCACACAAAGGTTATAACCATGGATCTGAGGTTATCGAAAAATGATCTGCCCGGCCAGATGGGGACGTTGCAGAAAATGTAAAGGAGCTTGGGCAGAACAGTCATCTTGAGCACTGCAATACGGCCAGCCAGGGATATGGGGAGCTTAGCCCAGATCTGAAGTTTTGAATGTATGTTTTGTAAAATGGTCTCGTGATTATCTATATACAGGGAGGCGCCGTCACGGGAGACCTGTATTCCCAGATAACGAATGTGTGCAGGAGCCCATGCTAGTCCATGTGTGTTTGTGGGACAGTTGGTGGTATCGGTTAACGGGAAGATTTCAGATTTGGTGTTGTTGATTTTGTACCCCGAATGTAGGGTGAAGTCGTTTATTACGGCCAGTATGGGACCCAGATTTTTCTCAGGTTTTCGAACATATAGCAGAGCATCGTCCGCGTATAACGAGATGGCCTGGTATTCTCCTGACATATATATGCCTCGATGTTCCTGTTCTGCCCTCACTGCTGCCGCCACTGGTTCGATTGTTAAAGCGAATAGTATGGGAGAGAATGGGCATCCCTGTCTAGTCCCTCTGTGTAGTGAGAATTGATTGGAGAGCATTTGATTAGTCAGTACCCTGGCTTTAGGAGACGAGTACAGGAGCCTAATACAACTGGTTAAATAGGGGCCAAATCCAAATTTATGGAGAACCTCAAACATATACATCCAGGAGACTGAATCGAACGCTTTTTCTGCGTCCAGGGATATCGCTACTGCCTGTGCTTGAGGTTTGATCTGTGCTAGGATGCAGAACAGTCTGCGCAAGTTTAGCGCAGTGGATCTCGTGGGTATAAATCCACATTGGTCGGGGTGTACCAGTGTGGGCATCTTGGGGAGCAGTCTATTTGCAAGGACTTTTGCGTAGACTTTAGCATCCGTGTTTATCAACGACAGGGGGCGATAAGAGGAGCGATCATATGCTGGACGTCTGGGCTTCGGGAGTACTGTTATAACAGCTTCTGTCATCGAGTCCGGGAGCGAGCCAGTGTTAATGGCTTCCTCCCATACCCGGGTGAGGACAGGGACAAGTATCGTTGAGAAGGATTTGTATAGCTCGGCACCTAGCCCATCAGGTCCCGGGGTTTTACCTGAAGCTAGTGTTTTGATGGCTTCGGCTATTTCGTCACTGGTAATTGGCTGCTCAAGGATCTGGTGATCTGCCAGGTTTAATTTAGGGAGGTCAATCCTGCTTAGGTATTTGCGAATTCCTTCTTGTGTACTATTATCACGATTGGAGTATAAGTCAGTATAATAGCGCAGAAATACATCATTTATTTCTTTGTCGCCGTTGACAACTACATCTTCCTCTGTCAAGATGCTCGCGATTGGGGTATGGGAGTGTTCATTTCGGAGCATGCGGGCTAAGAGGTGGCCTGCTCTGTTGCCCTCCCCATATCTGCGTGCTCTGATGGGAATGGCCATGTACTGCTGTTCCTTAGTCGCCAGATCATTGAAGGTATGGAGCTGTGCATTGATGTCGGCTAGGGTGTGTCTGTCATGTGTCATGCTATATTCAGTTTCGAGTATTTGCAGGTGTGATTCTATAGTGTCTAGTTCGTTCCTCACGGCTTGGAGGAGACCAGTCGTTTTGGACATCAATACCCCTCTCACCCACACCTTAAACGCCTCCCACACAGTCGCCCATCTGTCTACGGAGCCATGGTTCAGAAGGAAGAATTCCTCTAGATCAGTGTGGAGAGTCTCCACGACATTCGGGTCTTTTAATAAGTTGGGGGACATTCTCCATCGTCGTGTTGGGCGGTCTATGCCAGGGAGCAGCGTGGTCAAGGTGATCGGGGAATGGTCTGAAAGCGTGCGGGGAAGGATTTCGCATTGTTCCGTGTAGTTAACCAAAGGGGACGAGATAAGCCAGTAATCAATTCTAGATTCAGTGTCGTGCACTGAGGAGTAAAATGAGTATTTCCTCTCCGTAGGGTGAATACCCCTCCAGGCATCAGACAGGGTGAACTCTTCGAGGGCATGTCGTATAACATTCGCCGCTTTGGTGAGGGTTCTAGGTCTACTGGAGGACCTGTCTAATGTAGTGTCGAGAATGGTGTTTAGATCTCCTCCCCAGAGGATCCAGGCGTTAGCTGTGAGGCCTATCATAGCAAGGAGTTGTACATAAAACTGCGGGTCGTCATTATTCGGGCCATACGTGTTAATCAGGATGAGTTTTACCCCGGCCAGGCTACCCCAGACCACTATGTATCTCCCCTGTGGGTCTGTCTTGCATTTGTCGGTGGAGAACCCCAAGGAGGGGTGTATCAGTGTGATGACCCCTCTACTCTGTGAAGAATATTCCGTATAATGTCTATTACCACCCCATTGCCGAAGTATTTTTTTGTGTGTAGACTTCAGCGCGTGGGTTTCCTGAAGCATTACAATATGCGGATGGTGCCTGTTAATGTAAGCGCCTACCTTGCTAGCTTTTGCTCTGTTATTTAACCCCCGAATGTTCCACGTGAGCAGTTTCAGGCGGAGCCCCTGGGGTGTCTTAGTGGTTTGTGCCATTTGTGGTCATGATGATAACATGTAAAAGGGTGAATAGTTCTGTAAGGAGGGGTAGCGAGTGAGCCAGTGAGTGCACTTTTTAAACAAACGTAACCCATAACCACTAATGTAAGCTGTGCATTAAGTGCCCAACAGGGGCATCCAGAGGCCTCAACAATGGCCAACAATACCCATTGGCAACCCATATCGCCATATCCCACCCCCACCCACACCATCGCACCCAACTTGATGATGATCCCTTTACTCAGTACTAACTTGTGGGAGAACCCAAAGGTAGGGGTCGTGTACCGCAGCAAGACCGGCTGCATACCAGAATTAGGAGCAGAGGTGTGTCTCTACCCCAGTCCATTGCCATACAAAGTTCACATGTCCGCCAGACTCACTGTGTACTCAGTGTGAGGTGAATGTTCAGGTTACACCGGCTGTTGCAAGTCATCATGTTCAGCGCCCTGTCTTCCAGGCGGTAGAGGAATCGAAGCCTCCATATAGGATAGGGCGGCCGCAGGGGATTCGAAGAAATGTGCTCTTCCGCCATGTTGTATTCTAAGTTTAGCTGGATAGAGGAGTGCATAGGGGACCTGTCGCAGCCGCAGTTGACGTTTAATTGTTTCGTAGGATCGTCTTTGAGTTTGGACCCCTGCTGAGAAGTCCGGGTAGACGTGGATGCGATCATTTCCAATCTTTAGGGGGCCTTTCTCTCTGGCCAGCCGCAGGATGGTATCCCTGTCTCTGTAGTTTAACAATTTCGCTATGACAGTGCGGGGTGGGGCCCCAGGCCTAGGCGGCGGCACGAGGGAGCGGTGGGCCCTCTCCACCATAAATTGAGACGAGAAGGCCTCTTCCCCAAGGAGAGATTTCAGCAAGTCTTCAATCCGAAGTTCCATTGGCCCCTTACAAAACGATTCAGAGAGGCCGACAATACGGATGTTGTTCCGCCTGGAGCGAGACTCCAAATCGTCGCATTTACTACGAAGCGTGTCCATCTCCCTTTTCAGAAGGGTAATGTCCTGCGCGTTTCGCCGGGTAGAGTCCTCGTTCGAACCAATTCTTCCCTCTGCCTCAGTGATCCTGGCACTTTCCTTGTCCACTCGGGCCTTCAGTGAGCCTATTGTGGATACGATATCGTCTAGTTTGACGTTTATAGCCAGGAATCCGCTCTGGACCGTGGTGAGCAGGTGGTCGAATTTAGAGTCCTCCGACAACGGAGATGTGGTGGAGGGTGGTGTGTCAGAGCTAACAGAAGGCGTCTGCGAGTTGGTGAACGAATCCATAGGGCCGGTTCTTCTGCACTTATTCGAGTTCTTACCAGGCATGTTGTAGGGTAAACAGGAGTTTGATGTTAACGGCTCAGCGTGCCGCTGGAGGGACTGGTGGCACCGCCCCGGAGCCGAGCCGCGGCGGGGCACAGTCGGCCGATTCCAATGCAGGTATGGCCCGTTGTGTGCAGGCCGCCTCTCGGCCACCGCGAGTTATAGAAGAATCTCCCCGGCCCCACCCCGGGGCGGAGGGCAGGCGCCGCGACAGGCCTACACCAAGCCAAGCGCCAGGCCCGTCGGTACCCGTGATCTCCGGCGACGCCGCTCGGAGTGGTGGCGGCACAGAAGCACCTCTCAGCGTGTTGTTTTATCGCTTTCCCGCGCAGCGGCGCAGAGCCAGGGCCCACAGTCCACTAGGGTTCCTGGATCGGCACTCAGGAGCTTGTCCGTCGACCTCGCGCCCGCGCAGCTCGGTCCACCCTCGTTCTCTCCGGTCCCAGGGCCGCGCCAAGGGATCGATTCCTCGCCTCGAAGGATCTGGTTTAGGAGACCGAGTCGCAGCTCAGCGGATGACTGTTCACGTCCACAATGGTCTCTGCGTAGGAGTGTCTGGGCGGTCCCAAGCCGCGGTTCCTGTGCGATAGGCCGCGGAGCCGCGCGGCGGGCAAGGCGAGCGAGACCACGGGACTCACCCGTCCGTGGGCTTACAATGTCCGATTTCAGCCAGGATTTTCCCCAGTGGAGTCTGGATGTGGCGGGAAGCAGCTCAGCTAGTGTGGGGGTTCGGCGCACTCTGGTTCCGGATAAAAAAGTTAACAAGGATTCATGCCGGAGTGGAGCTCCTCGGCTATGCGGCCATCTTGCTGCGCGGTAGCCACGCCCCTTGGGGTAACATTAATTGCAGGCAAACTTAATAGCTCTGCTATATCGAGTAAGGGTAACATCAGCCTTAGCAACCTGTGAAGACCATTTACAATTTAGGTGAATCTGACACTCAAATAGTCATTGTTCTGTTCTTGATGGTCGTGCAGATCAAGATACCTCCGTCCCCAAGTACCACACTGACAGAAAACAATTCACTACCAATGCATTCTTTGGCCACAGGTGTAGAGTGCCGAAAAGCTGGAAACAGGAACACGGGAAGGACCCCCTGACCACTGTAAAGCAATTAATGATTAGGTCAAACAGTAGCAATGGACGACAGTTCAATATACCAAAACAATGTACTAAAGGCTTACCCTAATGAGCTGGCCAGAAAGCCTTGAAGGGGTAGGGAGAGTAGGAGGGGCCGATGGCAGCACTCTGGGTGGAAAACACCTGAGCCAAACAGGCAGTACAGTGGATGATCCTTGAGCAATCCAATTAACAATCCAAGGTCAATAGCCAGAAAAAATACACCAAAGTCCAAAGTTCAAAATCCTAAATAGCAAAGCCAAAGGTCGTAGTACCGGAGGACAACAGTTCAACTTAACAGCAGGGAAGAGCAATCCAATCCGTAGAACGTTCCGTAGTCATGAAATCCAAAAATCCAGTGTTCAAAAACGCTGTGCAGCACTCCAACGAAGCAGCTGTGAAGCGTATACTTCACGTTTCCCTTGCCCTTTTGACTGTGTGAAATGGTCACGTGACACGAGTCACAAGGGAACGTGGAATCGCGTCACGTGACCCTCGCTGTGAAGGGAGACAGCCGCCGGTGTAAGGTCACATGACCGGAGGCACTTTGTGTGTTCATGTCAGAGCGCCGCCGTAAATTCGTAGAATGTCTCCGTGTGCTCGTAGACCAGCGCTGCTTGGGATGTAAGCGCCAATGTGAATGCCAATGTAAAAAAGGCTGTAGCCTGGATATTGGCTGCTGCAGAGTGTGTGCATGGTGGCGAGGGCTGTGGGGAACTTGAGGGGCGACATGTGTGGGACCAGGGGAAAAGGTGCTGGATGCGGGTCTGGGAGGCGTAGCTAATGAGGGCCTGGGAGGTGGCGAGACAGTGGGAGGAGACGTGACAGAACCCCCCCCCCCCCAAAGGCCCACGACCCCGTGGACTTGATGGATGCCCTCGATGGAAGCGAGCAACCAGCAACGGGCCATGGACATCCCGAGAGGATACCCACGAGCAATCCAGGACCATAACCCAAACAGTCCACCAGATATTGTAGGCGACCTCTACAGAAACGGGAACCTAGAATGGCACTAACCTCAAATACATCAGGGGAAGACACGCAACAGGAGCAGGAGGAGCACAGAGACGGGTAGGGTCAGGGCAAGGTTTGAGCAGGGAGGTGTGGAACACTGGATGGATACGCCAAGCAGCGGGATCTGCAAGGCCACAGGGTTGATGATCCTGTTAATCCGATAAGGGCCAACAAAACGGGGGAGCAGTTTGCGAGAACCAGGAATATGCAAATGGCGGGAAGATAACCATACCCGATCCCCTACCCGGTACTCAGGAGCTGACAACCGTTTCCTGTCAGCTGCTGTTTTCATGGAGGCCTGGGACTCCCGCAGATGCACAAGAGTTTGGGCGTGTACAGTGACGAGGTCGCGGGCACAAGCATTGGCAGCAGGGGTACCAGTAGGTGTGAAATCCGAGAGCAGAAGGGTACAAGGGTGTTGGCCATACAGGGAATAGGACGGGGAGAAATCCGTGGAAGAGTGAAGGGCATGTATGCAGATGTAAAAGGTTCAGCCATGTGTCCTGATATTGGAGGGAAAGGCAGCGCAGATACTGCTCCAATGACTGGTTCACCCTTTCCGTCTGCCCATCGCTCTCCGGGTGGTATGCGGAGGAAAACCGTGCATCGATGTCAAGAAGTCTGGTTAATGCCTGCCAGAAACGTGATGTAAACTGTGTGCCACGATCAGATACTATGACCTGTGGCAAACCAAAGAGACAAAAGACTGATCTGAAAAACAACCGGGCCAATGTGGGAGCAGAGGGTATCCCCGTGCAGGGTATGAAGGGTATGAATCGTGCCATCTTAGTATACGAATCACCAACCACCCAAATGGTATCATAACGTTGTATACGGGGCAAATCAGTAATCAGACCGTATGCCATGGTCTTGGGGGAATAGGTAGTGGTTGGAGTAATCCTAGCGGGCGACCCCTGCGGGATTTACACTGTGCGCTAAGTGAGCAGATGTTTACATAATTTGCGACATCACGGCTCATAGAAGGCCACCAGCACCACTGTTTCAGCAAATCTAACGTACGGCTTTGTCCCGGGTGACCATTGATAGCTGCGTCATGTGACCAGTCTAGAGCCTGGTTGCATGTGTCGCTTGTGGGCAAGAACAGTTTCCCATTTATGAACGGCAGTCCGTACTGGGTGGTAAGGTCCCATTCTGCTAGCCTGTGATGATTCTGAGATACCCAGTGGCGTATGGTGGTTAACATGGACGGAGAAGGTGTACACGCACAAACAACATGACCCTCTTCCAACAACGTATCTGGGAACAAAGGAAGGGACACCCCCCCAGGCGAGCGAGATAGAGCGTCTGCTTTTCCGTGGCCTCTACCTGGTCTATGCTTGATCACAAAATCGTAAGCGGCAAAAAACAAATGCCAACGTACTTGGCAGCTGTTCAAGCATTTTAGTGTAGCTAGGTCCTGTAGATTCTTGTGGTCTGAATATACTATTGTCTGATGCTTCGCCCCTAAAAGATGATGTCTCCAGGTCTGCATTGCATCTTTGATGGCCAAAAGTTACTTTTCAGTAACCGTATAGTGTACTTCAGACGAAGCAAATTTCCGTGAATGTTACGCCGCGGGGTGCAGACGACCCATGGTCTGGCAGGGCTGTGAGAGTACTGCTCCTAACGCAAATGAGGCGTCTGCTTCTAGGACAAAAAGGAGTTCAGGGTCCGGATGCTGGAGGACGGGGGCTGTGGTGAATCTCGTCTTTAGGGCATCAAAAGCTGTATGATGTTCCGGTGTCCAATGAGAAGGGACTAGGGGACTGGTTAGGTCTCACCCTAAGTTACTAGGGGAATCCAGACGTGGACCCCTTGCTCACTATTCTTAGAGAGGCACAGATCCACCCTATTGATGAGGTCCAACCAGACTGAAACACATGTCTGAGGTTTCTGTTGGTACTCTTGTCCAGAGGAGAGTTGCCTAGCATGTCAGTGCTGGACTGCCCCAGGGAAGGACAAAGACTGATATGTTTGGGATGTTTCTTCTCTGAGAAAGATAGTGAGCTAAAGACTCTGGGTAAGTCTCTTGTAACCAGGACTAATGTCTGGCAGAGGGACTCCCAGGACCCCCCCCTGTTAATATCCAGATATATCACTACATAAACATCTAGGATGTCACTGAATACATCATTTATGAAGTGTTGGAAGGTAGCCGGGGCGTTGCAAAGCCCGAAGGGCATCACTGTACTCGAAAAGGCTGTGTCTGGTACAAAATGCTGTTTTCCACTCACCCCCCCCGGCGCATGCAGATTAAATTGTAAGCCCCACGTAGGTCTAGCTTGGTGTAGATGGATGCATGAGACAGACTAATAGCGTGGAGATGAGTGGAATGGGGTACCGATTCTTAATAGTGATTGAATTTAATCGTAGATAATCGACACAAGGGCGTAAGTCTCCCTCCTTCTTCGGAACGAAGAATATGGGGCTTGCAGCTGGGGAGGAGGAAGGACGGATATGACCAAGTCGTAAGGCCTGCTGGATGTATTCTTTCAGTGCTTGTTCTTCTGATTGAGACAGCAAGTAGATTCGGCCTCTTGGTATCAGAGCATTCGGCACTAAGTCAATGGGACAATCATACGGCCTATGGGATGGTAGACCCTCTGCTGAGGCCTTATCAAATACAATATGGCAGTCCTGATATACTGTGGGTATCCCAGCCAGAACAGCCCCAACCGTATGTGGTGAAGAGTCACTGTCTTCTAAGGTTGAAGAAGCCACAGCCCCTAAAACGCTTGCAGGGTTGGTCAAAGTCTCCGGTTCCACTAAACAGTAGTGTTTGCAGACCTCCGACTCGAAGAACGCCTGTCCGGTACCCCAGTTAATCAAGGGATTGTGTTGTTTTAGCCATGGTATGACTAGGATGATTCCAAATTGTGGGGTAGTGATGAGGTCAAAGGACATTGTTTCCCTGGGATTGCCTTGGATTACCACTTCGAGGAGCGGCTTGTTGCTTAATTGGGCCAGAAGCGAGGGAAGTACCATCCACGGCCTGTACTGGTTCAGGGCGTTCTTTGGTCATCAGTGGCAGGTTGAGTTGGTGGGCCAGCACGATGTCAATGAAGCAACCAGTAGCTCCTGAGTCTATGACAATGTGGACTGAATGCATACGTTCCCTGGCGGGGGATCAACATAGCCTGGACCACAACAGGTTTTATGGGACCAAAAGCGACCTCTGAGGGGGTCAGTGAAGTGCTCGCCCTTACCCCCGATCTCAGGGGCGAGCCTTCTGAAAACCTGGATTCTTATTTTTGGGGCGACAGGGACACCCTTTCACATAATGACCGTTTATACCGCAGTAAAAACAGGCATTGTCAGACCGTCTACGTTCCCGTTCAGCAGGGGTTATGGGGCTACGGATCCCGCCTACTTGCATGGGTTCTGTGGCTGGGTCTGCTGAAGGTGAAGGCTGGTGACTGGAAAGACCTGCTTCTGCCCTGCGCTCGGTTCTCCGGGCGTCCACCTGTAGAGCCAGATCTACCAGTTCTGAGTAGATGGCAGGAAGGAATGGCATGACTGAAAGGGCGTCTTTCATGGCACTACACAAACCCCTATAGAATACAACTGCCTTCTTATTTTCTGGCCATGAGGTTTCCGCAGACAGCTGATTAAAACGGGTTATGTATTCTATGAGTGTCTGCCTGACCTGTGTGAGATCCAACAGTTCTAAGTCTCAAGATTGTGCCTTGTATCTGGTGTCGAAAACCTTCGTCATCTCACTAACCAAGAGGTCAAAATCATAAAGTGCAGGATGGTCACTCTCTAACAAAGGATTTGCCCAAATAGCAGCCGCCACGCCTGATAGATGAGAAAGCAAGAAAGCGGCTTTGGTAACGGAATCAGGGAATTCCTGTGGCCGACATAAAAAGTGGAGTTTGCACTGATTCAGGAAAGTGCGATACTTCCTCGGGTCTCCCTGATATCTTTCTGGGGCTGCCAGGGGAAAAGGGTTTGGGAGTAACAAAAGGAGTTGGCACGGTGGGAGGAGCAGGATTCTGAGGTGCTGCTTCCCCGAATTCGGCATCATCGGGCAAGGGATGTCGGGGACTCTGTAGAGCGTCCAATCGGTGGTGGATCGCAGTAGTAGCTGCAGCCATGTGAGATCTAAGGGTTGCGACTGCCTGAAATAGAGCGGTCACAGGGTCCCCAGTGGAGGCATTCATGATCTGGACGACCAAAGAGGCTTCACAGTCTGTTCTGTTCTTGATGGTCGTGCAGATTAAGATACCTCCGTCCCAAAGTACCACATTGATAGAAAACAATTCACTACCAATGCAATCTTTGAGGCCACAGGTGTAGAGTGCCGAAAAGCAGGAACCAGGAACACCGGAAGGACCCCCTGACCACTGTAAAGCAATGATTAGGTCAAACAGTAGCAATGGATGACAGTTCAATATACCAAAACAATGTGCTAAAGGCTTACCCTAATGAGCTGGCCAGAAAGCCTTTAAGGGGTAGGGAGAGGAGATGGGGCCGGTGGCAGCACTCTGGGTGGAAAACACCTGAGCCAAACAGGCAGTACAGTGGATGATCCTTGAGCAATCCAATTAACAATCCAAGGTCAGTAGCCAGAAAAAAATACACCAAAGTCCAAAGTTCAAAATCCGAAATAGCAAAGCCAAAAGGTCGTAGTACCGGAGGACAACAGTTCAACTTAACAGCAGGGAAGAGCAATCCAATCCGTAGAACGTTCCGTAGTCATGAAATCCAAAAATCCAAAGTGATCAAAAACACTGTGCAGCACTCCAACGAAGCAGCTGTGAAGCGTTCACTTCACGTTTCTCTTGCCCTTTTGACTGTGTGAAATGGTCACATGACACGACTCACAAGGGAACGTGGAATCCGTTCACGTGACCCTCGCTCTGAAGGGAGACAGCCGCCAGCGTAAGGTCACATGACCGGATGCACTTCGTGTGTTCATGTCGGAGCGCCGCCGTAAATTCGTAGAATGTCTCTGTGCGCTCGTAGACCAGCGCTGCTTGGGATGTAAGCGCCAAGGTAAATGCCAATGTAAAAAAGGCCGTAGCCTGGATATTGGCTGCTGCAGTGTGTGTGCATGGTGGCGAGCGCTGTGGGGAACTTGAGGTGTGACATGTGTGGGACCAGGGGAAAAGGTGCTGGATGCAGGTCTGGGAGGCGTGGCTAATGCAGGCCTGGCAGGTGGCAAGACAGTGGGAGGAGACGTGACACATATTCACCGACTTGCTCAACAGGCTCCCAATCAAGTATCAAATTTAGTTTGTGGTTCCCTTTTTTTTCCTAACGTTAGAGAGTCCGATTGCATCACAGAACTCCACAAACGCTAGCAATAGTTTTTCTTAGCCAGATGGCGTCAAAGATAAAAGTGCAGCATCATCTGCAAACATTAAAATTGGACACTTTTCCTCTCCTAAAACAGGTGCATCACAAAACATCTCCATTAACTTGTGTAGAATACCATTAATAAAAAGGCAGAAAGGTTTGGGTGCCTTGACGCACTCCGATCTGAATAGGAACATTTTCGGTAATCCTACCATCAGCGCCCCATCTTATTACAGCTTTGTTCTCCATGTATATGCTTTGCATTGCCCCAAGGACGACTGTAGGAACATTCATATCCGTTAGGATGTTCCATAACAAGCACCTGAGCACCCTGTCAAACGCCATTTTTAAGTCCAAAAATATTACATACAACTTCATCTTTCTCAGGGTCACATATTTGTCGCAAAAAAGGTTCAGTCTCACTTTAAGCATGCCCAGCATGGTTTACGAACTACCATCTGAGTCTCCTACTCTCTGGCTCTGCATTGACAAGAGCCATCTTTATACATTTACAACCCATATAGTTTAACAGGCCATTGACTCAGGGCTAAAATTGAACTCCAGACAGTATTTCACCTTACTTCACACAGCTGCTCCTTGGCTAATATAACACATTGGGACTTGCGTCAAGAGCATGTGTGCACAGCTGAATCCCCAATAAGGACATTCAGTGTTTTTCCAGGCTAAGAGCTTCTTTAGAAAGAACATGTTCACAGCTAACTGTTTAGAGAACCTATGATAAACAACTTTCAAAGCCTATCAATTTAATACATATTGCAAACAGTTTTTATTTTTTTTTATTTTTATTTTTATTTAAACACAGTTCTCTATATCTATCTCAGTAAGTAAATTAATCGGCTAGATCTATGATCAACATTTCCCTAATAACATTCTTCTGCATAAAAACATCTGTGGTGGATTTTAAAGTTGCCCGTGTTCTGCGACATAGTTGCATTGGGGACACTTTACTATACTAAACCACAATATTGCCACATAACATTGCAGTGATGATAACCTACCTAACACAAACATTCACTCATATCTCATGGATCCAATCCTTCCTCGATAACAGGACCATGCGGGTCTTCGCTCCACTAGCATTGGCCGACCCGATTCCCATCACCTGTGGTGTCCCACAAGGTTCCTGTGTTTCGCCCACTTTGTATAACATCTTTACAAAAACGTTATTCGACAAGCTGGACCATCTGGGTGTCACCTACACCAACTATGCAGATGACACCCAGATACTCCTAACTCTATCCGGTAACTACAATACGGACATCAGCCGGATCAACAAGGTCTTCTCCATCATTCAGGCATGGATGGCCACACATGGCCTCTGCCTGAATGATGACAAGACTGAATTGCTCGTTGTCGGATCCCCCAATACCATCCAGAAACTTAGACCCAGCTATACTAACTTCACCATTGACGGTAATACTATTCCCACCACTAAAAGTGTAAAAACCCTTGGTTTCTATCTAGATACCAATACCAACCTATCCAAACACGTCAATATGACCGCCTCAGCCTACACAGGTATGCCGATTAGGGCCTGTAGACCGCTGCTATCCACCAATAGCTGCCTCACACTAGCCAGAGCACTTATTCAGTCCAAACTTGACTACTGCAATGGCTTATATGCAGGTGCAAACAAATTCATAATCAACAAATTACAGGTCCTCCAAAATAACGCACTCCGAGCTGCTCTTAATATTCCTAGGAGAGAACACATCTCTGCTATTAGAAAATCATGTAAATGTCTCTCCGTCCAACAAAAACTCGATCTAAAAACATCTGCCTCACAAAGCCCTCAACCACCTTGCCCTGCCCTATTTAACTGACAAATTTACATTGAAACCCTCCACCAGAATCACCAGATCCACCAACACACTAAGCCTAGTGGTACCTACATATTCCTGCAAAAGAGCCGGCGGATCCAGTTTCCCGGTTTTAGCCACCCAACTTCGGAACACACTTCCACTGGACATCAAATTCATCCCTACCTTTAAACCATTTAGAACTCAGGTCATCACCTGGCTACTGAACAAATAACTAACACCACCTCAGGTCCTTTGGGACACCTCACATACACACCAGAATGCACCCACAACCACTGCACGCCCTATGACACAGCCTCCATAAATCCATCTCTTATGTACTCATTACAAATGTATTGTGAAATTTTACACCTCTGACTGCTCTTGTATCCATTGTATATTTGTAAACTGGATAACTTTGTATATTTGTAAACTGTATAAATTTGGCACTATTGCTCCTATGTATATACCTGCCATGTAACCATATTCTTGAGCGCCCATATACCCCTGGGTCTGGAGCGCTTTATTAATAAAATAAACAAACAATCTCTTGACAGTACGGAATAAACCCCTCGGCACAACACCTTTGTTTTATTTTGTTTTTCTCTGTTAGGAGCACAAAGATGCATGAATCCTGTTTGGGATCAAATAGCCATACCCGTAAACGTGTGTACGGAGCAAAGAAAACAGCCAAAAGAAACTCCATCAGCACATGTTTCATGGAGCTCATTCGCCCATTGGCCTGTCTCTTATTACCTCACCCCTTCAAGAAGTACATTAGAGATGGTAGGCATGCCCACCTTGTAGCTGTTCTGTATGGCAAGGGATTCCTTCTGCAGTTTTCAGTTCAGTTGCAGTTGAATCGCAATTTCATAGGTCTCAATTTATATTGCCCACTCTGTTGCTCTAGCAATGTCTTTGTGGACAAATAGCAATGATGCAAATGTCCAATGTCACAGAAGAAGTGGTGCAAACCACGACAGGCAATGGTGTGGGTAATCAAAAGAAACTGATGCTTTTATCCGTAAAGCGCAGACCAAAAACTAGCAGCCACATCTGGGTAAAATACTTCTTTACAAGTATTCTTTTTAGATTTTTCTGTACAATGCTTAATGCAGTACTATCTTCCCAGGGGAAATAGTTCTACCCATTTGCAAAACATACATTGTTACCATAAACACGTAATTTTTTTTGACAGTCAGGCAACTTTAATAAAATCTAGTTATGCTTCAAAAGAAACGTAGGTGGCTGAAAATGTATTTTTGGGGCTACCTGACTCTTCCCAAGGTTATAGAGCACACATACTAAACAGTTAATGAGAGGTAATCGTGGCTGGTCTTTCGTTTAGTGTTACTCTGCACTGTAGTGAGAAATGCTACACATTACTTCTGCACCTACATGAAGCTGGCCATAAGCATAGGACAATATTAAAGGTCAATCTATATATGTGGTAATTTACATTTTCCCCTCATTTTACATATTTAGCCAATAACCACCTACATATTTCCCAGTCCTTTTACATTCCTGAAACTCTTGCTCAGCCTTAATAGTTTGCATTGTTTCAAGGGTATTATCAAACATGATATTCTCTGGCTGCATCATGTATAGCATATAAATCGGTGATACAGGGACAGCACAATTGCAATTTGGTCAGCAAAAGCATTACCTTTCCCCATGTCATTTGGAACGGCCTTGTGAGCGCTGTATTTGATGACGGACAGTATTTCTTTTATTTTATTTTTACAGGGTCAGTGCATACAATAAAATGGTACCATGCTGCATTGTTAGCCCATGTAAAGTTAAAAAAAGAAAATCCTCTCAGCCCATAATTGGCCAAAGTTGTGAGCTGCTCCAAATGCATATTGGCTGTCAGAAACTATAAACTGCAAGAACAGAGCTTAACTCACAAGCTCTGGTAAGGGCAATTTCAGCTGCTTGTGCTTAACAGAGGGATATCCTACAAGCCTCAACAATGTTTCTGAACATTGTATACAAATATTTGGAGCCAATAATGTCAGCTCATACCTAGTCAACCTGGCATTTGTCAGGTGCTGCATTTTAGTTTCATTCAATAAAATCCCCACTGGGTCCAATGTGGAAGAAAGATGTATGCACATTGTCCGTTTTCGCCCTTTGTTGTTGAGTTAGTACAGATAACACAGCCTTGCTTTTCATGCACAAACATGTATCAGGCGTGCTTAAAAGCAGGTGAATTACAGAAAGCAGATTTTAAAACATAAAAACTCTTGCATAGCAGCATTCCATGGCCAGGGAACTGGGGAGAGTTGCATGCAAATGTTTCAGCAAATCGATTCCCAACGGATTTAAACACATTTTTCAGTGACAAGCTGAGCCATGCACGATATAGGACCTATATTGAACTGTACAGGATCAGATATTGGACTGGCCCTGTGCTGTGCAGTCTATTGTACTATAATCATCTTCATAATGATTCTGAGCTGAATAATGCTGGCTTTGCCTAGCGTGTAAATACGCTGTTGCATTCGTGCTCAGATTTTTAATTCCTTAATTTTCTTTTCCTTCTCCACTTATCTTTGGCGTGGTGATTGGCATAATACCTAGCCATAGTCAAAATCTGGGAAGCAGCTTGAGACGGCCATAAGTGTGTATATCATTCTTTAGGTGAGGCAACAATCCTAACAATCCTTCTACATAAGGCTTCCTGTCCCTCTATCATGTCCATTCCACTAAATGAGGTAAAAGCCTCTTCCTTTCGTGCAATATATCTTTCAACTGATTCCCCTTCTTCCTGTCTGCAAGCAGTCAATTTATCCCAATTCATTTGCTTGCGGGGAACCACTTGCTGGATAAGTGTTATCATTAGTGCTGGAAGAGCCATTTTTTGGGGGGATAATTCCCCAGTCTTCCCCCTTTCATTTGTTGCCCCCCGTCAGTTCTTCCCACTTTATGACAGGATCTAGACTGTCTTCATTCAGCATTAGAGCCATATATCTGCTGGCAGAATGCATGAAAACAACTGATCTGTATCTCACAATGGGAGTGGACATGTTTTAAGTACCCGGTCTGTCTGGGTGTACCACTGTTCTGAATTCCGTCTAATACCTGGCTAATCTTTAGTAAAAGACAGTAATTTCATCCAGTTCCAAGGGACACGCACTTGGCCTGTCAGATTATCAGTATCAAACCCAGGCACTTCTCTCATCGGAAACGCTTCAGTTACCTTTTGCAGTACAGATGTTTGAATCAAGCTTATACTCTTGGATTGCTCTGTCTATGTCCTCAGTCATCTGGCAGGGGATAAACTTCATCGTTCTTATTCACCTTTTTATATAACAGCCACATTTGTTTGCATAGCCTTTGTAATATTGCAAATATAAGCATATCTTGTTGCTGGGCCATGTACAATTTAGCCTGTTCTACTCCTTCCACATGTGAGAAACCAGAGTGTGTTCTCCCAAGTAGATCTTGGGAACTCCTTATTCAGGTGGCCACAAAAGACTGGCCCTCTCTTATCCCAACGCTGAAGGCAAACAAGCAGGGAAAGATCAACTGGGTAGGGGGACCCGGGGCTATGCTCAGGAGAATGCCCAAAGCGAGATGCAGTATGTTACTGAGGAAGGTGAAGAAGAGGATGAAATCTACGAGATCTTTATGGGCTGTGCCACATCTACCCCACTTACTCCCATTAAATCTCTCACACAAAAACCCAATCATTCTTCTTCCCATCCCTTTATTTCCCCCACTCCTAACCGACTCGTCAAAATACTACAGTTCCCACAATCCCTCTCGTTTAGGTCACGATCCCGGCTATTCCTGTTTGCCCCACAAACCCTACTAATACCATCCATTTGTCATTTTCCAGACACCAAATTCACTATGACAGAACACTACAGTTCCCACAATCCCCTCGGTTTCGTTCTCCATCCCGGTCATTCAACAAACCCTCCAAAACCTACCCTCCAAGAGCACCCCAAACATGAAGGCTACGAGTCCATACAACACCTTCTCTTTCCCTTCCGACTCAGTAGGATGTTCCGACATTCAAACCTTCCCCTTTTCTGACACAAACACTTGCACACACCACAAACCATGGTTGAATACAATTATGTACTGACATGACCCAACCAGAGAGTCAGGCAATTAACTTAAACCACACACATCTGACGGCCCTTCCTTTTCCCCCACAGGGATAAAGGGTGGAGCAAGAGCCCAGTACGATCAGAGAGCACGGCAGACAGCACGACGAGGCGGCTAATCAGACGTGGCAGTTCAACAGAAAGAGAAAGGTGGAAGTATTTGATAGGGTGGAGAGGAGAGAAGTGACCTTTCCCTTTTCGTCCCAGAGCCGCGGAACCTTCGTGGGAGGGAGCCTAAGACCGCGAACAATAGCACAAGTGTTTTGCAGCAGATGTCAACTATACACAGGTCAAGTCTACGCTGATAAACAAGAGCAAGGGAAGCTCCCGCGCCCGTGGTATCGGCCTTGATTCCAGAGAAGAAAGAGGCCAAGCGGTTCCTCACAGCTGGTGAGTCGAGGGGAGAACCGATAAGAACCGGGCTCTGCTAAGTGAGAATCGCAAAGTGGCAAGTTTTGAACCAAGTTCGATGAAAAAACTTCTACTAAGAGTGTAAAAGGGGAGACCAGCTGCAGAGGGAAACCGGCACCACGTGGGTGCCAACTCAAAAGACCAGCGAAATAGGTCAAAGAGGTCATACAGAGGGTCAAACAAAATCCCTGTACAATAGAAAGACTTTGCTCTACAAACTCTGTGAAAGAAAGGGAAGTGAATCCCAGCAATATTGAACAATTGTGAATGTGTAGTCAAGAGGGGTCCGAGGGAGATCCAGGGGTGAAGCCCTTACCTAAGCAAAAAGACATTAAGAAATTGAGGGAGGAGAAATCGTGCAAAAAGCAAGAGGAGTCCGAGCCTGGCCGAGGGAGATCCAGGGGTAAAGCCATCACCCAAAGTTGATTAATGAAGGAACCGTTATGTAAATTGTGGAATATAGGAAGAAAAGGGGTCATCACACAGAAGGGGAGGACCAAGGGGTGAACCATTTTCAGCCTAACAAACTTTAATTTGGTTAAAGGAACTTTTGTTTGTGATTTTGAACTCGTCAGGCTCCCGAAGGTAAGAGACTTTCAAAGGAAAGTAGACTTGGCCATTGACGGTCCTGAGAACTGCCATTGGAACGGTCGTCTCGTGCAGGAGAAGCCAGAGAATGTACTGTGCTGCAAGCTCCCATCTTACCCCCTGCTCAAAACATGAGGAAATTAGACCGAGGCTACGGCAACCTGAGATTATTTGAGAGCACTTCTTTCTTTTCTTGAGAACCATCCCACACCCCTTAGTTGTAAGGCTTGGCAATATTTTTTTTTTAGCATAGGCCTTTTTGTTTTGACAACGCCACTAGGACTGCCTTATTTTTCATTTGATGGTTGACGCTGGCTCCCATTTTACATTTGGGTAAAGATTAGGTGTTTTCCCAACCTACCTACATCATTCATTCATTCATTCATTGCTCAATAAACACCCTTGAACTGTGATCACTTATGTCTGTCTTACTTTGAGCTCCTTACACACCCCATTTTTGATCCATGCCAACACTACCTTTTCTTGGTTTCCGTGTCGTGAGCTGTAATCCTGTGGGCGCGAGTTTAACCATTAAACATTCCAACAAAACAACGTATCTGGCTCATGAAGGTCACTTTTGATTCGGGTGTCGGGGCTGAGGGGTAAGCAATGGCTAAATACACACCCTTAATCCTCATATCTTTGCAGTCTCCCTCATCCCAATCTTTTTTCATCTCTTTCTGATCATATGCGCACGCTCCATCATATTGTGGCTTACGTTTTTTAAATCTGTGCTTCCCAGCTAGTAGTTCCCTTAAATGTCTTATTTTTTCTAGGTCAAAAGACCCATGCACTGGGAATTGTAAATCAGGGTTGTTGGTAATGTCTTCATGCCATTTTTTGCAAAAACACCACTACCCCCCCAAGCCTCTACTGGTCATTAATTCCCATCCTGGCGTACCTTCCCATCCTAGCGTACCTTGCAGGGGAACAATTACATGTTTTTCTAGTTTCGGTCGACTCTTAAAACACTGCAATCCCATCTACTTACTTTGTGATCACAAAGCAGCTTTGAAAATATCCCACTTAAAGTGCAGTGCGCCCACAATCAATGCAATCTACATGCTTCATGCTCATTTCATGATTCATCTCTACCATGGTTTCAACTTGTGTACACCAACTGTATTTCCCTATGGTTCAGTAACATTATGCTCCCTAAAGAAAACACATTTCAATTATATTTATTGTGATACAGTTCACTAGGAACTTTTCACATAAAAACAACTAATTTTACAATTTCAATACATATTTTCATAACATTAGTTGCAGAGATCAACATGTCAAAGAGGTCAGCTTGTGAGTGAAGGCAAATAACCACAGTGCGCCCAACGTTCGACTGCCAACCTTTGCCTGCTCTCCGACCGTCGCACATTTAGTTCAAATGGATCTTAACTGCAATAAGGTGTCACATGGCGTTGCCATTTTGTATGAAACTACTTTTCAGCATGTCCACCTGTGTTCACAAATAACTTAAAATCAATAAAGCACCAGCATAGGAGATTGTTCAAAGTTTGAGAGAGACAGGTTCATTCCGCTTTAAGCATGGCCAGCATGGTTTACAAACTACAGGGATCGAAATTCATGGGTCCCGAGCGCTTTTTATCTTCTGGTAAAGATAAAAGTGCTCCTGGTAAACACTTTGAAAGTCCAAGGCAGGAGCTGGTTTCAGCCTCCTGGGAACGTGCATAAATCACCTGTGTCAGCTTCACCCGTGAGCTAAAACAAACGTTGCTTCTAAATAAATCAGAGCAAGTGTGCCTTCAGAACCCATTCTTTTAAAGACTCACACCAAGAAAAGAAATTATAGAAACAGCTTATTTCCCTTTTAGCAGTCTTTTATAATAGAAGCTGGAAGTTGTAACTGCTTCTCTAACCCCATGGGAAACCTCTTAACCACTTTTAGCCAAATTTTCTTTGGTCCTCCTACAATCATGAAAAAACCAAGGTTTAGCTTTCAAAACATTCCTACGATTCAATCTGGAATTAACCATAAAGTCCAGCTATAAGAGTGGAATGTGCTGCCAATACATGTGATGGAGAGCCACCATCGTCTTGTAATGCATCTTCTAACACAGGAAGAATAGATTTATACATAATGGACTTTTTCTGCAGCATTGATTTTTGCTCCTTTTTTCTGCCACTCTTGAATTTCCTGATACCCTTAAAGCTACGTTGTCCACGGGTTGGATGGCCCCCATCAGCCCAAACATTAAGAGGGCTATGCTTAGTGCCAATGGCCAGTCGTCACTTTCCACTCCTTCATGGACAACAACATTTTTAATTTGAATCCAGGTTTCCAGATTGGCCAAAATGTATTCTATCAACGCAACCCGCGCACCATTCACAAACGTATATTTTGCTGGGGAATCTTCCATTACAAGCTCATTCTCCATTATATAAAAAGGCTTGCAAACTCAACAGCAGTCTTTTTATGGCACCTACAACATACAGCACAAAGACCTCCACATTCCAAAATCTATCCTCTTCATCACATATGTCCTTGCTCAAGGGCAGGGGCTCGGAGTGAAGATTAAAGTCTCCCATGATAAATATCTTTGGATTAAATGGGTGTCTTTTCCTCCAGGCATTGACCCTAGCCTTAAGAGGTCAAACCACCAATTCATCGGCCTAGCTGTTATTATACACATAAACAATGCTTCGGAGCCATCCCTTAAATTAAGTTGGAACTCCAATACCTCATTACAGGCATTGTTGATCTGTGAAACGGCAATATCCAGTGAGGCTTTGATCCATACCAGGAACCACTTCCTCCACCCCGGGTCTCCCCTGCCTGCCCTTCCCTGCCGGGATCTCAAAAGTGAAATAACCTTAAAAGGTGGGATGCCATGATAGTCCAGGTTTCTTGTAAGCAAATCATTTGACACCCTCTTACAAATTCAAGCCACTGGTTGTCTCCCTCCCTCCCACAATTCTTAGGATATGCACCACCGACTCCCCTAATTTGGCCAAACCAATTCCTTGGGCAACCAGGTGCGGGTCCTGGTGCAGACTAGATCATACCACTGCCTCTCTCTCCCCATGAATCATTGCAGGGGGCCACTCGCATACATCTCAGTACCCAACATGGTTGCTTGAATAAGAGGCATTTTTGAAAAAATAGGCACGAAAATGAAAAGAGAAATTGGTTTCTATAATGACAATTATGCTCTAAACTAGGGTATTCAAGCTGGTTACCAGTTTGAAACACAGTAAGCACCAGAGTGGTCCGCGGAAACCAACCCCAGCACCTCTGTGTCCGCCTTGGAGGACTCAATCAGGTTACCCCGTGGGATGATATTAAGGGTTTGGGATTTTCAAAAGACAAAGGATTTTCAAGAAATTATTACTATTACAAGAAATCAAAGCAAGGTTTCAGACTGGTGCGACACTACTACAAGTTCTGAAGTTAAAGAGAGGATGGGTTGAGATTGGGATAGGACAAGGCAATATACTATGGGTTACTATTATTCCTGTTGATACTTAACAGTCCACTGTAATTAAGATAGGACCGTCAAGGTTCTGGTCATCGGATCAGGTCTGCCGGCAACAGGGCACCTCTGGCAGAATTGGATCAGCTTGCGGTTCTGGTCACCTCAGACTAGATGTAGATTGGCCCTTCTGGTCAGTGGACACGGTAGATTAGCGGGATGGCGAGATCAGTAGGCAAGCATGAATGGTTGCAAGCCAAACTAGATCATAATTAAATTTCCTTAAGTTTGGGATGATTGGATTTTGGCCTAGCTGAAAAGAGTTCAGCAAATGCGGAGGCCTTGGTTTTGCAAAGAAGTCTGGAATCAGCTGCAAGATGAGTTCTGGAACAAAGCGCTGCGCGGAAATCAGGATGTGATCAGAAAGCAGTCCCTATGTGTGGTAAAGTTCCTATATTTATCCTACCAAGTGACATCACAAAGTTTATGGTCGGGAAGAATTTCAAACCACACCCCCACGGCTGTGAGTGGTCAAAAGGCACTTGCCTTGTTCTGGTTGGAAGTCAGAAAAGAGCGGTCATCTATATATATATATATGATATGATTTGGGAACTCCCACATTGATTTGAACCACAATTAAACTTTTGCACAAATGTACATTTCTAAAATGATGTCCCCTAATAAAATTGGACACATACATTACATATTTGATGAGTTATTTTTACATTCAATTCCCATCTCTGAGAGCTGTCTTTGTCATTCTGTGGATTTTTTATCAATTTTAATCATAACAGTTTGGCCTAATAATTTCTAATTCAGTTCATATCTGGGTGGTTATCACTAGAGCATGGGTATACAATATTAGACTTGCAGCATTAATAGTTTTGCTACAATTAGGGTTTTCTGTAACTTTGGTTCCTTATGTAGTACCGGGTTCATTAACGTCTTCAAAGCAAGGACATAAAATTAGATTTACCACTACCAATTTTTAGATTTGTCCTCCGTCATGTTGCAAAGTTAAAGAGTTTCAAACTTAATCACAAATAGGCATTTAAACACCAAAAGTTCTGGGCAGTTTTTTTTCTTTGTATCTTTCCTTTCAACATGCTGTCACATTCCTTTGATCAGGGAGAGGTGTCCTATTCCTTGAGAGGGAAGCTCCCCTGTAGGAATCAATAGGCAGCCTGCCATTGTCCTTGGCTGTGCCAGAGACAAAAGTCTGATGAGCTCATTGTTGTCATTATGCGACAACCTCCAGCATCGATTAAGCATTCTTGTAGCAAGGGAGTGTCAACCTGAAGTCTCATCTTTCGCAGGCTGGGCACTGTCAAGACAGAATTAACCAGTTAACTCCAAACTGGGTTACTTTAAAATTCACTTTAAAGTCTTTCATTTAAAACTGAACACAGTTAAGAAGGGATTTGGACATTTAAAGAATTAAGCCCTTCACAAAAACATGCTTTTAAATAGGCAAATTTTGCAATTTCTTCAGGGAAAAAGCACATTTAAATGGAGTCTTTTACATCAGAGTTTCCCTTGCAGCATAACTATCTATTCAGCACCATTTCTGTCCTTGAGTGCTGGAATTTGTTTGCAGCCTGGAAGTAAGTATTCAGCCTATGCTTGGAGTTTTCTCTGTACAGCTGAAATTGTTGTATGTTGCCACTTTTATCCACATTTTTCCTGTGTAACTGAAAACAAACTGTTGCTGGACTGGTTTTACATAAAATACATTCCTTAGCTGCTGTCAGTGAGGCCGGTTGCTCGGAGCCACCTGGAGGATGTGTAATTTCAGTACACTTTAATTTCAATGGTTCACTTGGAAAATGACTGAATTTAGCACCAAAACAGCACTTTGAAGGTTGCAATTGATTGGGAAAGCTGTATTTTCAAGGGCATTTTCGGTTTAGCCCACTTCTGTGGCCTTGCTTCATGTACAGCACCCACTGGCATCCTTCTGCTGGGAGTTCTGTTTTTACACCAACTTTGACAGGGTGTGGCAGGGGTGTGCAGCCTTTGGTGATCGTGGACCATGTCCAGTTTTGCAGCTTTTCTACACACAAATGGGTTAGCGCATCCCTTTTTGGCTGTTTCTTTCCCCAATGGCAAAGGAGTGCAGTGGGGTGCATCGGCATGGGTAAAAATATCCCACAGGCCCAAAGCTGGTTTCATTCCCAAATGCAGCTTTTGCAGTCATTTTCTTATGCATAGATTTCCCTACATAATGAAGGACAAAAGGAATGGGAGGGGGAGGTTGGCATTGGAGGCTGGCAGAAGGAATACAGCGCAGTTCAATAAAAAGAGAAGGATGGTGTAAAGAGATAGTTGGGAGATGCAATGAGAGCGGTCAGGGGTGAAGGAGGGAAAGGAGACGAAGAGCTTGGTGTCAAAAGCAGAGGTGATAAGTTCCCCAAGGATCGTGCGTATCTCCTACGCTGCGCGCCAATGACACATAACTTACACCTAGCTTCCTACCTAGCTACGACCTACCCTTTGCCTGGACACCCCAAGACATGCCCTGCTTCTGGGTATATGTTGGTATATATATTTGCTTTTTGCCGTTGTGTTTTATATGCATATGCTTGTATATAGTCTCACATATATTTGCTCGTTTTTGCCATTGTGCTGTATATACTCATGCCAAATACTCTAACAAGCTTAAGTCTTCATGTAAACTGTTGCGCCCGGCTACCCATGGGTTTGGCGCGCATTAACAAATAAATAAACAATGTTTTCACCAAACCTTTCTTTGATGTGCTTGACTATCTGGGTGTTACCTACACCAACTACGCGGATGACACCCAGATACTCATCCCCATCACTGGTGACTACATCGCAGACACCAAAGCCTTGAACGACGTATACCAAGTCGTCCAAGCAGGGATGGCACATCACGAGCTCTGTCTCAATGATGACAAGACAGAGCTCCTCATCCTTGGCACCCAACAAAGACTTAGCAAGTTTGACCCCGTCCTTCAGCACCTTCAACATTGATGGTAATTCCATCAAAGTGGCTAAAGAGACCAAAACTCTGGGCATCTACCTTGATTCCACACTGTCCCTTAACCGACAAACAAACGCAGTTGCCGCTGCCTCAGCCTAAACTTGTAAATTGATTACAGCCTGCCCTCCATTCCTCTCTACCCAGAACTGCATTACTCTCGCCAGGACGTTGGTTATGTCTAAACTTAATTACTGCAACGTACTTTATCAAGGCACTAACCAACGCAGCCTCAACAAACTTCAGATCGCCTAAAACAATGCTATCAGAGCAGCCCTCTCTATTTCTAGGTCGGCGCACATCTCCGATACCAGGAAGAGCTTACATTGGCTCTCCGTCGCCCAAAGAATTTCGCTCAAATCACTGACCCTCGCCCACAAATGCGTCAACAACCAGGCCCCCCACCTGCTTCACTTCCCGCTTCTCTCAATACATCCCCTCACGGACACCAAGATCTGCCCATGCACAAGCGCTTACTATACCGAAATACAACCTGCAGACTGCCGCAGGCATCAGCTTCCCAGTCTTCGCATCCAAACTATGGAACCCCGTGCCACTTTCCATTAGAACCATCCCATCCGCCACGCTATTCAAACACAAAGCCAAACTGCTAGTTTCCATTTTCAATAGCAAAGATCTGGATGGTGTGTCACGTTGTCAGTCTAGTAATTTGAGACCACAAACGCATTTTGGTGGCCGTGGGCCAACAGTCTCATGCACGATACGACAGAATATAGGTTTTCGAGTTTTCCAATGAACGGCCATTTTGATGCAACAAGAATCGCCATTTTGTTTTCTAACCATTGCTCATTGTTTCTGTTCCTATTGCTTCGCAGTATATTTTCCGCTTACACTTACTCGACTGTGGAACATTGTCTGTATATGAAAAGGACAAGGCCATAGGGCCGAGAGGATAACAAGAGTTTCGCTGAAACACAAACGTAGACAGCGCCAGGAAGAATGCCCGGCTCCCTCCTTAATGTAGCCTTGAAGCAGAGCCGCAGGGCATTTAATCATGTCACAGCCGCCAGCCAGTCTCGTTATATGGTAGAATATGTTAGAATAATACCGCTAAAGGCTTGAATTGTGCTTTTCTAACGGCCCCCCTTTGCTGAGCCCCCTAAGAGTATGTCGGCTCACAGGACACGAATAGCACCTGATAGATAGCAAGGTCCGGAATGCAACTACCCCCTGTATGTAGTTCGCTTCCAAGAACAGAAGCGTCGTGTTCTATTCAATAACCGAAAGATGCCTACACACTCACAAATTGCAAATTGTTACTAGAATAGATGTTTGAAGGCGTCATAGTGGTCGGAGATGTCCATCATCACTCCAAGTTCAAAGAAACCCAATGGGGAGGGGTGTTTTACAAGTCATAGCTGAGTGTTTGATATGCATTTTGTAAATATGTAACTGATGTACGTAATTCACTCTTGCGTCCCTCGAGGTCTAGAAATACACGTCGCGGGCGTGAGACCAAGTTGGCCAACTGAGACTTTGCTTTGCAATAAAACCCTAGCTTTGGGAATACAACCTCGTGTCTGATGTCTCCATCGTGTGTGTGGTGACCCGCCTCGTTTCCATAGACGTCAGGGTCCCCTACGGGCCCCTTTCAAGATGGCGCCCGAATAGGGACCCTCCCCCACTTGTTCCTTCGCGTAACGTAATTGAGAAAGGCAGAGAACGGCGAGGACGGGACGATCGAGCCGGGATCAAGAGGTGTTCGGGGCGCCCTGTAAAAGTGATGAGACTCCTTTGCAGATCTGCACACATCTGATCCCTGATCGACGTGCCTGGCTAGAGAACAAGGAGGCGAGGGTCCCGAAACGAGGCTGAAGCCAAGAAACGCAGACACAACGTCCTTTGGTGCGTCAGTATACAGATGACTTGATTTATCAGGTGAGTCATTACCCGATTCAAAGCATCCTGATATTGGTTGAGAGTTGACTTTGCAAAATCAAACGCCCTAGGTAAGGCTGATTAACCAAGAGGAAGGTTGAAACATGCCTGGGGTATTGTCCGCCTTAGCGGGGTTTTTCCGCTGTGGTAGACAATCTTTGGAAAATGGCCAAATTGTACCACCTGGGGGAACGCCGGGGTATGAGATGTATGTGAAGTATGGAGTGGGTGCGATAATATTCTGTGAGACTTGGCATAGGCAAACCAGAAAGCAACAAGACCATCAGTGGCCGATTAATGGTAGTTTTGAGATGCCGAGGATAGATAACTTGGAAAGGGTGTTAAGAAAGAAAGCGCGTCCGGCAGCATTTGAAACTATTAAAGAATGGAGAAAGGAAGCAATGCTCCGATTTAAAAGCACAGCATACGCGCAGGCATAAATCAAAGGGTGAGGTAGCGGAAGAAAAAGAGGAGTGGACTGAGAATCTAAGAAGGGCAGGCAGGCGTGACCAGTTGAATATAGAAAAAATATACCCACAACGAGAATTACACATGACAGATGAATTGATATAAAATATATTGACCCATACAAAACAAGGCCCAAGATCAGAAGTAAGACCAGATACGTCATTGGCTATTGCCCAAACCCTGCCCGTAGCTCAAGCTCCCCCTCCGGTAGTTCAAGCCCTCCCACAGCCACAGACCGCGCACGTAACACTTCCTACTAGCCAACCAGGCCCACAACAGACACTCGCTGTTCCCATTGTCCCATCCGCACCTCCCGCCTCAGACACAGACTCGGTACCGTCCGTTCCTCCCAGAGTTGAAGTTGAAACCACGGGGGCAAGAGGCGGGACTGACCAACAACAGTGCACGAGGTTAACCCGCAGCGCAGTCAGCAAGGAAAGGAAGGTGGAATTGCAGCAACAGGCAGAGATGTATGTAGACGGGAATGATGGGACGGCAACATTGGCTTCGATATAGGACTTTCGTAGAAGCAACGAAAGACAGGTAGTGTTGGAATGCATGGGTGAATATTTGGTGGAGAGATGGAAACAGCTAATTGGGAAATTACCACCGCAGCGATTGTTAGATTTGAATGCATTAGCACGCTGTAGGGAGGGGGATGAAGAAGTGAGAGAACATGTGTATAGACTTTTTGAGCTTAAAGATGAATTAGATAATGACTATGCCGAAATGTTTACTGCACTCGGGTACAGGAGTAAAGATATTGGGAGAAATAGAAAGGAAACTGTAGAGCCATATATACAGCGATGGCATTCGATGTCATCAGTACAAAGGGGCGACAAGTTAAAAGTATGTATGCGAGAAGCGTCTAGATGGATGTCAGATCCTAGTATTCCCACAATGGAGATACACGAGATATTTGATGAATATTCCATGCCTATGAAAAGAAGAGCTACAATCGATGGTTGAACATTTATTAGATAAAGATATAAAAAACGATAAGGCCAGCCCGCCTGAAATAATGGCAGTATATAGGAGAGCATTAGAACGAGGGACAGGAGAAACAGCCCTATCATTGGATCTGGGAATATTGTTACATCTAAGAGAAGGGGGAGGGACGGTAAGTGGGGCATTTCCTATGAGAGAGGTCCCACCTACATTTGTGCCCAAAGTGGAGGTTCCCGCAGCGGGCAATGTAGCGGCGCAGGTAACACCAGCCCATTACACCGCCCAATACGTGCATGTCCCCTTTTCCAGACAAGAGGTGAACAACATAAAGCAGACGATTCCGGATACAAGAAAGAATCCTGCAGGGTTTTACAAGGAAGTAGAGTCCTGCCTACAGTCATCCGTGTTTACCATGGGCGATATAGACCTACTATTCCCGGTGATCCTGCCAGCAGATATATGGAAACAAATAAGGAAGGTAGAGGACGCAACTGCCTTTGGCGCCACATGGGCGGACTTGATAATAGAGGATAGAAATAAAGCGGTTGGAGGAACACCAGGACCGAACCTGGCAGCATTACCAGCACGTATAATACAGAAGTTAAAAAACAATTGTTCCAGAGAAAAGAATCCAATGGGACAAATTGACTGCATGTGAACAAGGCAAAGATGAGTTGGCTACAGATTATTTTAATAGATTTGAAGAAGTATTCACAGACGTCAGGGGGCAGGATGTGGGTTCAGAAGCAGGGAAGAGGTTATTTGTTGACAAATATGTGAGGGGGTTAAAACTTCCAATTCAGGATCTAATGACATCAGAGTGCATGGCAAGCAAAAACGTTGGGCAAAGTACTGCATATGGCCCAATATTATGAGCGCAGAGTGACTGCAGGAAAAGAAAAAGAAGAGAGGGATAGGGTAAATCTAAAGACAAGGGTATTAATGCAGCAAGTAGTAGGACATAATAGAGGGTGAGGGAACGCACACGTAAGGAGTAGTTCGAATATGCATGGGGGAACAGTGGGGCCGAATCAGTGTGCATATTGTAAAGAGGAAGGACATTGGCGAGCGCAATGCCCGCATCTACAGAATAGAAATAGGTCTGGTCAGAGGAGACAGCATAGAGGACACCCAGGAGCGAATGGACCAAATAGGAATAGTATGCAGCAGCATCATAACGGAGGTAATCAAAACCAAGGCCAAAACCAAACTACCCCAAACCAGAGTCAGGGACAGCAAAATCAACAGTATAGAAATCAGAGTGGGGGAAATAGAGGGAAGAGTGGAAATGTTTTCGTTACACAGCCAAACACGTATTACAGTAATAGTAATGATTACACATCGGACGATGTGTTATTTCCCCAATAGGACAGCCCAGGACAGGGGTCGGAACCAGTGTCTATTCCTGTGAATCAGAGAGGACCCTACGTAGAAATGAGAGTTGGGAATGAAGAACACCGCTTTCTTGTAGATACAGGAGCACAGAAGTGTTCAATAGACCATCACTTGGTTCCGAATATACCACTGTCAGGGCAAAAGAATATTTCCGTAGGGTTCGCAGGTACACCAGTCATAAACCCAGTGTCCAAACCAGTCCCAGTTACCATAGGACCATTTACCGAACATTGTCCTTTCCAACAGACAATTGTGGGGAAAATTTGTTGGGATTAAATTTGTTGAAAAAACTAGGTTCTGTTATACATTGCACGGCAGACGGAGTGTTTCTAACGATATGGCCACACGATGCCCCTGTGTCAGAGTTCACGGCCGAAGCGTTACCAGGGGAACTAAGTAAAGTACCAACCTGTATATGGGCAATGCATGACAACGATGTGGGATGTTTAAAGATAGAGCCAGTAAAGATTATTTTAAAAGAAGGTGTTACCCTACCGCGAATACCCCAATACAACATTTCGGTTGAAGGTGAAAAAGGATTGAAGAGTATGGTTACCAATTTGGTGAAATTAGGGGTAATAGAGGCAATCACAGGCAGTATATGTAACAGCCCGATCCTTCCGGTTTATAAAAAAGGAGGTAATGAGGTACCATACCGTTTCATAATTGATCTACGCGCATTGAATAAGGTAGTACATCCGCAATTTCCTCTAGTGCCAGACGTCACTACAATATTGACAAGGATACCTGTTTCAGCAGAATATTTTAGTGTAATAGATTTGAAGAACGCATTCTTTAGTATTCCAGTGGACAAGGACAGTAGATACTTGTTCGCGTTCACATTAGGACGACGATCATTTACATTTACGCGGATTCCGCAAGGTTATACGGAAAGTCCAAGTATTTACAGTAGAGCATTAAAAGAACAACAAGAAGACATGCTGGAATTACCCGTGGGTTGTGTACTTTTGCAATACATAGACTATTTATTTCTAGCTGCAGACACAGGTGATTTGTAAAGAAAGCACTATTACTACTGTCACACTTAGCGGCACATGGCCATAAAGCTAGTTTGAAGAAATTTCAGTATAATCGAAAGGAGGTAGTTTATTTGGGCTACCTACTTTCAAAAGGAGGGAGAAGACTAACGCCAGAACGCATAGAAAGTATTTCTTGTATGCCTATTCCAAAGACACAAAAAGGAGTAAGAGCCATAATAGGCATGGCTTCATATTGCCGGCAATGGATTGGTAATTTTGCGTTGATTGTGAAACCATTAGTGAATTTGACTAGAAAAGATGCGGTTATGCCTTTGCAGTGGGATGAGGAATGTCAGAGAGCATTTGATGGATTGAAAATTGCATTATGCTCGGCTCCAGTTTTGGGTACGCCGAACTACAAGAACATTTTTAGACTATTTGTGTGTGAAAGTGAAGGATGTGCATTGGCGGTTTTGACACAGGAACAAGGTGGAAGAAATAGGCTGTGCGGCTATTTTTCTTCTGCGCTGGACCCTCTAGTGCGCGCACTACCACGATGTTTGCGATCTGTCGCAGCGGCTGCTGCGTCAGTGAAACAAACGGAAGGGACCATTGGGACACACTTTAATTCTGATGGTGCCACATGCCATAGACGTTCTATTAAATAGGACACAAATGCAACACCTCACCTCTGCTAGATTGACAAGTTGAGATTATCTTGTTTGCGCCCCATATCCAAATTATGAGGCATAGCGCCTTGAATACTGCAGAATTAATGCCATTAACCATAAAAGAAATTGTGAAGAATGAATCACCCCCACACGATTGCTTAATGGTCACTGAGGAAGAAACCAAGGGGAGAGTTGATTTAAGTGATATTCCACAGAAAGAGCCGGATGGAGAGTTATTTTGTGACGGCTCATGTTTTAAATTACCAGATGGCACGACAACTGCCGCATATGCTATCACTACCCTAGAGAGTGTTGTAGAAAGTAAAAGAATCCCCAATAATTCAGCACAAGCCGCGGAAATAATAGCAGTAACCAGAGCCTGCGAGATTTCTGAAAATTTGAATGTGAACATATATACTGATAGTCAGTACACGTTTGGAGTGGTTCATAACTTTGGACGACTCTGGGCTGAGAGAGGGTTTCTGACATCACATGGTGCCAGAATTCAACACGGCCCTTTGATTGTACGATTGCTGTCTGCACTCACGTTTCCAAAGCGCCTAGCAATAGTGAAATGCGAGGCACATAAAAAAGTAACATGCAAAAAAGGAGAGGGAAACTCGTTTGCAGACAGGATTGCGAAACAAACTGCCACTGATTTGAATACCAAGATGATGACAGTTCAGACAGAGGAAGTACCCTGTATGATAGGAGATGGAGTTGCGCCTGTCAAAGAAATCCATGCCGAGGCTACGGCCGATTAAATACAGGGATGGGAATGGGATCTGCCGAGTTGGATTTGGAGCGTTGTTGGGTGGACAAGGGAACTAGAAACTGGATGTTGCCAAATTCATGTGTGACTGCAATGGTCACAATGGCCCACAGCCATACGCACATCTGTGCCAAGAAAATGATACAGCACCTTTCTACAGTATGGCAGAATGCAAACATAAAAAAGAATGCAGAGAGGTTGGTGCAGAACTGTATCACGTGTTTACAACACAATGTAGGAAAGGGAACAGTGACACCAACAGGCAGTTTTGGCCCGCCCTCCATGCCGTTTGAGGTAGTTCATTTTGATTTCATAGAGATGGAAAGGTGCCAAGACTTAAAATACGACTTGGTGGTAATCTGTGCATTCAGTAAGTGGGTGGAGGCATATCCTTTAAAAGACTGCACAGCGATGACTACGGCAAAAGTAATGTTGAAGGAGTATTTTTCCAGATTTGGCTTGCCCCGTGTCCTATGGTCCGATAATGGACCACATTTTGTGGGTGAGGTGGTGTTAGATATGTACAGGTCTCCAGATTGATAAGAGATTCCATAGTTCAAGGTATCCGAGTTCTGCCGGTCTTGTAGAGAGGCACAACGGGATTCTTAAATCAAAGATTAGCAAGATTTGTCCAGGAAGCAAGTTAAGTTGGGTGGATGCATTACCAATAGCACTATTATGCATGCGTATGTCTGTACAGGCTAAAACTGGCCTCTCCCCATACGAGATCATAATGGGGAGGCCGGCAAGTGTATGGTGCGCACCTCAGCCAAAACGACTCAGTGAGATAGAACATCCTGTGCTTAGTACTTATTGGGGCCTTTTAATGCAGGAATTGCGTTTGATTCATCAGCAGGTGCAGGAGGCATTACCCGTGTGGTATACCGGTCTGGGGCACGCGCTGGAGCCAGGAGACTGGGTGCTGCTAAAAAACTTCGAAAGAAAATCATCATTAGCACCCAGGTGGCACGGGCCCCATCAAGTACTTTTGGCGACGCAGACGGCAATACGGGTGGATGGAAGGAAGTCATGGATCCATGCCACCGATGCCAAAAAGATACCAACTGCACTGAAAGTCTTGCCCGACACTGATGATCGGAAAGAGACAGCGGTCCCAGAAACGAAAGAAACTGTTGCCAGTGTGCAGCCACCTGATCTGCCAAAACAAGAAGTGAAACTCGAAACAAAGCCTGGGACGATTGCCAAAGAGGGGGGGAAGGGCAAAGAGTGCCCCAATGTTGCCCAGCAGAATAAACATCACTTCTGACCGACGTGAAATCTGCCTTGCAGATACCAGCAAAACCAAATCGTGTACCCCTTTGGCGCCCACCAGCACGCCAAAGACCGAATCTGCATCATTGCGCGGCGCACACCAGCACCTGCAGTACCGCCACAAGCTGACTTCAAGCCTGAATCTGAAAGTGCACCGGCACGGTTCACGGATCATACGATGCCAGGAGCAAGGCGATACAACCTACGGCCTCGGAAGACAAAGTGATCCGCAGTCTTTTTCTTTTGGTGTTTATGTCAACCTCTGGTTCAGCTCATGGACGGAGAAGGAACCAGGGGTGTAGAGGAGAGAAGCGTGAGAATTGTGCAAGTCGGACAATTCAAGACTCACGGCTCCTCGGTGCGATCATAAAAGTACATGTGTCCGGAACCAGAGCGGACAAGCTGGGCGCACATGGTACTATGACAAGTGAGATAATTGATTAACAGTACATGTGTCCAGAACCAGAGCGGACAAGCTGGGCGCACATGATACTGAGCCGATAACTGATCAAAGGCCCTCTGAGCAGTTGGCCGCCAGGGGGCGCACGGATGAAGATCTTCTCCGTGTGAGCACGGTCTCACGGTCCCCCAAAAGTGCTCTGAGCCCCCACTTTTGGCCCCTCTACCTGCTAAACAACGACAGCCCAAGCTTGCTGACCCTGGCCCCCACCTAGTCAGCGAAATTCCGGTGAAAATCGGAGCATTTTCGGTGGAGAAAAGAGCTGCGGCCCGAACTGCCCCCCCCAGGGCCTTGTACGCGGCACCCTTGCAGCAGCCCACAGCCGCCGGAGACCAGTGACGCCACTGGGCTCTGTTCCGGTTCCACGCCCCGGCTTTCTCAGTGATGTTTCGCCTGGAGGCTCTCGAGGAGTGGGAGAGCCCTCGACGTGTGGCGGGTGCTCCCGCCGCCCACCCTACGGCAGACCCGAAGTTTCGGATTCTGCCCAACTTTTATGAAGACCCACGCTGGTGAGTCCCACATGCTCCAGATACGCGGAGCCTATCCGCGGCCCCAGTTGTGCGTTCCTCGGAGCGCGTTGCAGCCCGCTTTCATCTACGGGCTGCGCAGCTCGACCCGCGCAGGGCCTCCATTTCTCCCTCTCTGCCCCGGCTAACTGTGCAACGCGGACAGCATGGGCCCGACTTCCAGCTGCCTCCCGCATATCCTGTGGGTGTTGGCCCGGACAGTCTTCCCATCGCCTCCCCACCTCATCTGAGGGCCCCGGTGGGCCAACACGACCGCGAGCCTGCGATCAGCGGAACATTCCCCCCGCTACGTGGGGACCAGCACGACACTCTTCAACCAGGCCGCATTTGGGCACTTTTGGCCCACCACTAAGCACCACTGAGCCTCACAGCCCATAGAACTCCACCATTTCAAATGGGAGGGTAGGGCCCCTGATTCCAGGACGTGTGCCTCCTCCCATCCCAATACCCCGGACCCCTGGGACACCAGTGACCTTACTCTGCGGCCCAAGCCTGGAGGGCCATAATGCACCAGCCCTAACGAGCGGTACCCTCGTGGAACACGGAACCCCATGCTGCTGATTCCACCATATGCGGCGGGGATCCTCTTAACCATCCGGAGTCCTGCTTCCCCCGTATGATGACCCCAGAGGGTCGAGAAAGTACTGAGCGCCTTAACAGCACGCATGGTCACAAAGATGACCAAAATCCACTGAAGAACTATTAAACATCCAGTAACTGATTGCTACCACTGGAAAGAGACCCTGCCCGAACTACAAGGCGCGAAAACATTAGCTCCGCAGAGGGAAAGGCCCCCTGACACACCTTGCTCCGGCCGAGGTGTAAAGGAAGGAAGAGAAGAGAACAGGGGCGTGTGCCTCCTCTGTGGTAGTGAGTACTCCGGCAACTCCATGAACCAACGTGTAGGAAACAGGTCTATAGACGCATGAACGCCCAACAGAGGCTTGCTGCCTACGCTTACAGAACGTCACCCCCATTTCGACGTTGGGTCCGGAATGGCTGCATCTTCCACTATGGATAAAGAAACTGCTGCTACGAAGGGAGACACAGCGGACTTATTAGCAGAAATAAGAAGCATGGGAGCCAACATTGGAGGGAAAATCGACAAGCTCACACAGCGCCTTGACAGCATAGAAGACAGGGTCGAAGGAGTTGAAAATAACCAGGCCTCAATCGACGTCCTCGAAACACAGCTAGACAATAGAATAACAGAACTGGAACGAAGGAACTGGAATTTAAACTCAAGATGGATGACTTGGAAAATCGCGAAAGGAGGAACAACCTGCGCTTCTTTGGGATCCCAGAGAAAGAAGGGGAAACGGAGAACTTGAAATCAACTCTCCATGACATCATTAAACTCCTTGTCGCAGACGACAACATTGATGAACCTAAAACTGAGCGCATTCACAGAGCTGGAGGCCCGCCTGGAGGCCCGCGATCGGTGTTGGCAAGGTTTAACCATTAACAGGACAGGATGAGAGTGTTGGAGAAAGCGAGGAGTGGGGGTGCTATCACCCTTAGTGGAGCTCAAATAACTATTTTCCAGGACCTCTCGTCTCTGACCCTGGCTCTACGGAAAATGTGAAAACCACTTACTACTTGGCTTAAAGGATAGTTCCGGGACTTTTTTTTTTTATTGTCCCTACGGTTCGGCCATGTGTTTTTAAGCATAAATCGGTAGATCGTAGAAAACTTTCCTATGGACCTTACCCGACTTTTCGTCCATTAACGCACTCGAAATCAGCCGCCATTTTCTGATAATCCTATCATTTCCCCCCATCGACCTGGCTCACCTGCGTTTGCGGCACTAAATCAAATCCCCCGCCCCTGAGCCTGACATCAGCAGACGCGTACCGCCCATTTCCCAACGCCAAAGCACGTTTCGTGTCAACAATCGCTGCGCCTCAGCTAATGAAGTGTCGCCATGGAAATGGCAGGACGCCTCTTTCCTCAATAAGTATAAACACACCGTTTCACAACACACAGCAGCAGATTTTCGATTCCATTCCTCTCTCTGTGTTACTTTGAGTATTCTGTGACTCGTTTCTGTGCTCTGGTCAGCTACCTTCGCCGCTTCTAGGCCTTGTGAACACCTGTACCATCTCTGTAAATTATTTTACTTTCTTTACCACACAATGGCTACAATAATGCCGTATATGTACGAGCCCGAGTACACCGAGGAGGAACTACTGGAAAGGCAAGCACGCGAAAACGATGGGGATTCGGACGGCAGTTGGGAGGACCAGTCAACGGATGAAGAGCCTGGACCATGTCGCATGGACGGCGTCTCCACCTGGTGCACGTGCAATCGGTGCGAGCTAATGCCAACTGAGGAGGAGAACTGCTGCTGCCGTGAAAATTCCGGGTGCTTGGCCTACATTTCGGAAGGCGAGCCAAGTCCGCAATGCATCACCGAGCTGCCAGAGTTCAGGGAAGCCTGCCTCTCACGGACCGTGTTGAGGATGATGATGGTGCTTATGCACGAACTTCGCGGCACTGTTCGTCCGCGTAATCCGAGTAACGAGTAAGTATACTCTGGTTGTGATGTCAGTGATGGCACTACTATTTCATGGTCGTCTCCCACATATAAAATTACATCTACATATCATTCGAATGCATGTAAATTGGTTCCATATTGTGCATTTTCTAGATAGAATTTTTTTCAAAGCAGAATGACATTTTTTACCTGAATCGACAGTGATAAGAAAGTTTTGTCATTTTAATACAGTTTGCATCTTTCATTTTCACAGGTGGTACAGGCTGGTGGCCTATCGTTGCTTCACTTGGTGGCTTCACGGGAGGCTCGGACACCGCGTTTGGAGAGTAATACCTGCCTGTGCGGTACTTGCCATTAGACAACATTTCCCCAGCGACAGTGGACAATACCGCAGATTTTCCCTGGATGTGCTGCAACCGGAACTTTACAATGTGTAATGTTTATTATTTATGTTCAATTGAAATTACGATCTAAAATAAAACCCAACATATATTTTAACAATGGTTGTTTTGATTTTTTAAATGAATCTAGTGTGTCTCCATTGAATAGTCTTCCTGTGCCTTGTCTTGTCACCCCACATGTCTCCGGCCAGCATCCTCCCTCACGCTGGCCGCCCACCTTCAATCCACATAACCGTTGAACCCATATGCAGCAGACATACATATGTTATTTTGCGGGTTGGCATCAAGCCTCCCGGCCTTGCCTCCTCCCCCAAAAATACTTACCACACCACTTTGTTCAAGCGTTGGCAATAAAAGGAAGGCCGTTGGATTTTATTGATACAAAACATGGTTATAGGTAAATAATCCATATGGTTGATCATAATAAATCATCCTTTTGGGCACCGGGTACAGAGATGACCCCCTCTGGCCCGTGCCGCCTTGCCACCACAGGCCAGCCTGCTGCTGACTAACTGCCTAGGCATCCAGGGTCTCCAGGGTGAACTGCACCCATATATTCTCCTGGGAGGGTGAGGTATTTATAAACTCACACCCCTGCCTTCCATGTACTAGATCCTGCAGCCTGCCTCTTACATGCAGTTAGATGGCCTCTCCTTGGTGAGGCCCTGCGGCAAACGAGTCTTGTCTGCACGACCACCGCCCCAATCCACCCGCCCCCCCCCTATCAAAGGCAGTTCGCACCGGGGTACTTGTGCTGGCAAGTGGAGCTGTCGGGGAGCGATAAAGGCCAAGAGGTGCCAAAGACCATGTACACTTCAAAGTGGTCTATAGAGCATGGGTTGTTCCCATGTCTACCTCCAGACCCCGTGTCTCCTGCCAAGCATCCCCCCTCACTCTGGACGGCCCCCTGCAATCCACATAAGTGTGTCTCCATTCACGAGTCTTCCTGTGTCTTGTCTGCACGACCACCGCCCCAATCCACCCCCCCCCGCCCTATCAAAGGCAGTTGGCACCTGGGTACTTGTGCTGGCAAGTGGAGCTGTCAGGGAGCGATAAAGGCCAAGAGGTGCCAAAGACCATGTACACTTCAAAGTGGTCTATAGAGCATGGGTTGTTGTTCCCATGTCTACCTCCAGACCCCGTGTCTCCTGCCAAGCATCCCCCCTCACGCTGGACGGCCCCCTGCAATCCACATAAGTGTGTCTCCATTCACGAGTCTTCCTGTGTCTTGTCTGCACGACCACCGCCCCAATCCACCCCCCCCGCCCTATCAAAGGCAGTTCGCACCGGGGTACTTGTGCTGGCAAGTGGAGCTGTCAGGGAGCGATAAAGGCCAAGAGGTGCCAAAGACCATGTACACTTCAAAAAGTGGTCTATAGAGCATGGGTTGTTGTTCCCATGTCTACCTCCAGACCCCGTGTCTCCTGCCAAGCATCCCCCCCTCACGCTGGACGGCCCCCTGCAAACCGCATAATGCCACGACATATACACGTCATTAATTCACAAACACACCCCTGTTTTGAATTCTTTATAACCCACTTCATATTTCTAATGAGAACTTCTTTGCGCTTTGCTAGTCAACCCGTGAAGGTGCTGGTTATCTGCTCTTCGTCTCTGTGAACTTCTGTGACCACTTCGAGGAAACTCGTCAGTTTGCAAACCTGGTAACTGCTCCCTGTTCTACGACAAGAAACTACTCTGATCCCTGCATCTAACTGTTTGTTCGTCAAGGTAAGGCCATGTACCATAATCATTTTGCATCCAATTTCTTTTCGTTCAAGACAGTACATGCAAGGAACTAGTCACACGTTCTGAGTTTAGTCAAATTATCTTTCTATTTTTTTTTAAGTTATTCAAATACTTATCCGCATGTGAATAACGTGTATAGTTCCAAGAACCAAAACGAACCTTGCATTGAACCTTTTATGTGTCATTTAATTTTTTAACACATTGGTATTCATAGAGAATTGTTGATCTTTACTTTTCAGAACTTTCCACAATGCCTGCCTGTTCCATTGGCGGTTGCCCTTCGAAGACCCATAATAAATCTGAAGGTACTATAATGCATGTTTTCCCTAAGACAATAGATCAGATAAGAGAATGGGTCCGATATTGCGGATATCCACCGTCTGAGCTTGAAAGTAGAGTCCTAGAAGTCTTTGCGGACAAGAGGGGTGATCGATACCGCATCTGCAGCAGGCACTTTACCTCAGACATGTACTCCACATCATTGCTAATAAAGAAGAACACACCGCGAGCGAGGCGAAAATTGCTCTCAACCGCTATTCCCACTCTATTCGTCCACATCCCTCCACTGGTGAGTCAAGTTTACATATTTATCTCTCGGCCTTGCGGTAGTGTGTAGCATTAGCTAACAATAATTTCCCCATTTATGTATCCACTCAATATGAAGGCGGAAGATTCTACATCCGTGTCGTTATTGCAGTCATCAGCCACTTCAAGCGCCTATCGGGTAATCTTACTTAGCTATTCTGCCACTGACTTATTTTAGGCATGTAAATCAATAGTTTTAATTTATCGTGTGATTATTTTACCTAATGGTACACCCTTGTACTCGTCCTCTAGTCTTTGTTTTCAGTTATAATTATTGTTATCCAAAATAATGCAAGTACTGTCTTTCAGGGAGATGCGGAGGAGTCCAATGTATTGACGACAACCGTTGATGTCACTCAGATGCTCGAGGTACGTTTCCGGACAGTTCCATCGATGGAGATCATCAGATCTTGCATTCTTGTAGCGTGATTGTTACACACAATGTTTCTTTCGTTTTTAGCCATTGATATGTCCTTCTGTCGTCGCCCTCCTATGTGTCTTCTTTTTTCAATATTGTGTTCATTACTAATGAAAGTGCTATGTTTCAGGGAGTCGATGGAGCATTAGTCCAAGAAGAAGGGGGAGCATGCAGTTACGGGTCGGCGCAACAGCTTGCAGAAGTGTGCACCGCAGTTACATCGTCCCTTGATGTTCTTATGCATTTCGAGGTATGGATACTGACAGTTCGATCAAGCGAAATCATATGACGTGATTACATCCGCTATACTTCCTTCTTTATTAACGCAAGTACTATGTTTCAGGGAGATGACGGAGCTTCTTCTACAAGAACATCACCCCTAGTAGTTGATGCAGATCTCTGGGTGGTGACACTTCCAACGATCGAGCAAATCGAATCATATTTACATATCCATTATTTATTTTAGACAACTGATCATTTGTGCAGGTCTATTTAGATGAGCCGTTGACGCCTGCACAAAGTTTATGTTCTTTTTAACAAAATAGAAAACCATACTAATGCAATTACTGTGTTTCAGGGAGTTACTGAAGCATCATCTTCAATAATATCATCAATGGAAGTCTATGAGGAGCCCGAGGTATGGATCTTGACAGTTCCATCTAACTAGATCAACAATGCGTGAATAATTGTCGTTTGAATGTTCTACACAAAGCGTTTCGTGTTTTGCTATTGAGATGTACGTGGGTATTGGTCCCCAAGTACATTTTGTGTTTTCAATATTATTATACATACTAATGGAAGTTCTATGTTTCAGGGAGTCGATGGAGCGTCAGTGCGTGATGGATGTGCTTATCATGAAAATACAGTCGTTGCAGCGCAAGAGGAAGTGGAGACATGCACACACGAGTCGGAGCAACAGCGTCCCGATGTTGAAGTTCGAGGCAAGAAAGTTTCAAAGAAAAGAAAGCAAAAGAAGGTTAGTGTCCTGGTCACTATATTATGTTGTTTTTCACTGTTAATAGTTCAATACTGTAAGTTGTGTTTAAACTGAACATCCCTTTTCCAATCTGTCCTCTAGTTGCGAGTGGGTGTACGAACTAGATCTACACAGACAGTGAAGCGAACGAGAGATGTTGCTTGTCAAACCTTTTGGCAGGGACTTGAGACTGGAGATGCATCGTGCCAATGGGAAGAATATGAAGTGATTGACAACGGAGCTATACCACATCCAGCCATTGATAGTGAATGTCCTCCTGGTAGTTCGGATGCAGTCGGAGATCAATTCACAGAATCCACACCCGCAAAAACTAAGACCGCGAGAAAGTTGAAGAAATTGTTTTACTCACCCATCGCCGGAGAAGGAACAGATGTTGCAATGGAAGAGAATGAAGTGGACGACAATGAAACACCATCAATATCACTGAACATAGCGGAAGACGATATCAGAGATTCTACCTTTCATGTGAGTGACATGTCCTCAACGTTACAGGCCGAACCAGCTGGGATGCAGAGTGACAGTATAAGGAAAGAGGCCAAATTCATTGTATTCGATAGTTGTTTGATTGATATTATTTGGATGAAATGTGGGCATTCGGTTGGTGGGGAAGTATGTGGGGAGCCATTGATTAATGTGACTCGTGCAATTCAAGGCACTAACCTTAAAATACATGCCACCTGTACAAAATATCATCCTTTCTCATGGTCTGCACAACCCATGCTGGGGCAACTGCCAGCAGGCAATCTACTTTGTGCAGCGGCTGCACTTTTTAGTGGTTCAAGTTTTAAAAAGTTAGAGTCTTTCTTTCAGTTTGCGGGAATCCATTTCATTGCGAAAACTCAGTTCTACAAATACCAAACCGATTATCTATTTCCAGCCATTAGCGAAGCTTGGAGAATGGAAAAAATGTCTATTGATAGTACATTCGCGGGCAAACGGTTCAGGCTAGCCGGTGATGGACAGTGCGACAGCCCAGGATTTTCAGCCAAGTACTGCACCTACCACTTTCAGGACATGGAAAGTAAGAAAATTGTGAGTTCGGTGGTCGTGCAGGTGTCACAAAGTACATCCTCAGTGGCCATGGAGAAAGTTGGCTTTGTAGCATCATTGCAAGAACTACAATCGCGGGGAATGGTGATCGACCTGATAGCCACGGACAGACACGTTTCAATTGCCAAGACAATGAGAGAAGAGTACAAAAATATAAATCACCAATTTGACGTTTGGCATCTTGCAAAAACAATCAATAAAAAAATGTCGGCTTCAGGTAAAAAAAAAAAAAGATATGCAAGGTATTTCACAGTGGTCCAAGTCAATCAGCAACCATCTTTGGTGGAGCTCAAAAACATGTGGAGGGTCGTTGGAAATTCTAATGGAAAAATGGCGGTCAGTAATGTTACACTGTAGCAACGTTCACCGCTGGAACACGAACCAACATTTCCACAATTGTGAACATGGCCATTTGTCCACAGAGGAGGCACGGAAGAAGAAGTGGTTGATTCCTTCATCACCCACTCACAAAGCCATTGAAAAGATTGTATTTGATAAAACTATAACAAGAGATTTGAGGGGACTCACGGAATTCTGCCACACGGGAGATTTGGAGGTGTTCCACAATATGTGCCTAAAGTACAGACCAAAACGATTGCATTTTGGCATGGAGGGCATGATAAATCGGACTCTTCTAGCGGTCTTGGCACATAACCATAATGTTGGCCGTCAACAAAGTAGGACGACCGGAACTTTAGGGACGCTTCGCTACAATAAGGCCTTCACTAAAAGAAGTAAACAATGGGTGATCAAACCAGTGTTTGAGGATATGCAATATGAGTTTATTGAGAGACTTATTGTTAATGTTATAGATAGGCACATACATGGAGTTGTGAACGACCTGTGCAGGGGACAACTGCATTGCCACCCAACATTGCCTCTGTTCCATGTCCACCTAAAGCAGAGCTCATTGAGAAATACACATCACGGTTTAAATGATTGTAATTTGATTGTCTGTTCTCTCGAGTCTCCTCATGTCGCAGGCCCATTGAATATGTGTATCTATGTAATGTGTAAATAAAAGTGATTGCTCAGTGTACATGCAATGTGTCTCTCCACCCTTGCCCCTCCCTTCACCGTGCAGTAGTGCGAACCACCCGGGTGTCACCTGTGACTTTGCTCTCGAGTCTCCTCATTTTGCAGGCCCATTGAATATGTGTATCTATGTATTGTGTAAATAAAAGTGATTGCTCAGTGTACATGCAATGTGTCTATCCAACCTTGTTCATTTGCGCATTAAATTAAACCAAACAGTAATATAAATCATTTTTCAAAAAATATAGAATGTCTCCGTATTTATGGTTCTCTGGGGCTGCAAAGCACGCAGACAAAATGCAAAGATAGAGTGTAAATTTCAAGTCCTGTGAGATGGCCTTACACTGAATGTAGCAAACTAGGAATGTGTGCTCGTTCAAAGTGAAGGTCAGCTGCTTTGATTTTTTGCTCGGGTGCCGGAATGGCCCACGACTCAATATAAGGTTCTATTGTTATTTGACCTTGACAGGCCGGGACCATCCCGAAAGACTTCTTTTTGGGGGTGTGGTGCAATAACGTAAGAAACGATAATGAATAAAATTTCAGAAACGATAGCCACGTTCATTAGAAGAAATAACGTCGGCATAGAAGGAGTGGTATTTCGGTGCTGCCCTACGCACAGACACAATGGAAAATGCAAATATAATGTAAGTAACTCTTTAGATGAGTTTATACCGCAATTTAATTACTATACAGTAGCTTTAAAGACGGGTTAAGTTGTACTTGTTCGTTCTATGTGGCATATTGTTTTGTACCGCGCACTATCTTGAGGAGAACCATCTCCTTTTAGGGAAGCACCTCAAAACCTTCCTCTTTACTTCTGCTTTCTCTCCCCCTCTACCCTGCTACAACTGGTCCACTGTCTGCGACCTCGGTCCTGGGCCCTTCCACTCTCCACCTGCACTGCCTCCCTGTCAACCCCTGCACTGGGGGACTGTGTCAGTATCCTACAGCCCCCCCCCCTTCCCAGCACTTGTTCTGCACTTACCTTGCACTTGCCACCAACTGGCCCAATGTATTTATTATTTCATGCTACTTACCTTGTACTCCACTTCCCCCCTCCCCTTCCCCTTGCACTTTTACCTTCCCCCTACCCCTGCACTTGCGCGATCTGAATGACACCTGGCCTAGTAGGATCGTTGTCTGTCTTCTCCTTGTCCCCCCCCCCCCCTGCCTCGCCACGCCTTCAAACACTTGTGTATAGACGCGTTGCAAATGCCATATTATATCATATCAGTGACGAAGTGGTCCACTGGCGCTCAGGCAGCTCTGAAAAAGGCGGAGGAGAGGGGGTGGGTTACTGGAAATGACGTATAATACCCAGTAGCGCTGTCCTAGCTATGAAATGAATAATTTTAATAAAGATCTGATGGTGAGACTAATTTCATTTTTTATGTTTTTAAAACAGGTACATCCTTCATTATTGTCTGTGTCACGAGTACCAGACACCGGCGGACGGCTTTTTCAACCGCCAGTTGCTTCTCCGCGTGAACAACGTTACCACCCTGACCATTTTATGGGACGATCGCCAAGTACAAGTATGCCCTTACGCGGTACTAACGGCTAGATGCAACATACATACCGTTGTGGTGGCCTAGTGCCTCGTTGTTGGAACAGCCATGCGATTATCAGTGCGACCGAAGAGCTTATTTTATCGTAAACCAACACCCTGTGTACTGCACACGAACATCGCTTGCCTCAAGAAGAACTATTTTGGATCGAGAGCAAAGAAAAATGCAAATCGCTGAATATTCTCTAAACATTTGATGTCCAATAAAAGTACTTTACCAAATTTACAATCTTGCGGTTTGATTTAAAAGTACAGTTTCATATTCCGAATTGTGGCGCGCTGTGTTGTGAGCTGATCTGTGTTGGTTTCCGGGTTCTGTGTGGAGTCGCGTAGAAGACGCCTGGGCGCGTTTGCCTACGCAGCACAGTCACGTCACGGATAGAGGCGGGGAATATGAATGTTTTGATAAAGTCTGTTTCAGGGGCGGGGGATATGATTTAGTGCCGCAAACGCAGGTGAGCCAGGTCGATGGGGGGAAATGATAGGATTATCACAAAATGGAGGCTGATTTCGAGTGCGTTAATGGACGAAAAGTCGGGTAAGGTCCATAGGAGAGTTTTCTACGATCTACCGATTTATGCTTAAAAACACATGGCCGAACCGTAGGGACAATAAAAAAAAAGTCCCGGAACTATCCTTTAAGAGTCGCGACACACGCTAGAGGTGGGGACACCCCTTCTCCCTCTCCTTTGAACATGAAGGCACGCGAATTAGACTAAACTCTGAGCAAGATATCAGAGCATGCATCTCCGAACTACTGGGCCCGCAGGAACACGAAGAACATCGCGACCAACCACCGAGAAGCCAACGGGAATGGCACGTGCAGGGCCCGAAATGGAGGAAGGTGAAGGGCTCGAGGAAGTACCGTAGAGGAAATGGCTCCCCAGAGGGAGGCAGCTGACACCGAACGAGTGTAACGCATTTAAATTGACTTAACCTTTAACATGAAGAATTTGAAGTTATGTGCTGTGAAAATGGTTTTGAATCTTCCACCTATATGACACTCAACTGATTATTATCGGGGGTGGCTTGTAGGGGGCTCATTGGACATTAGTGATGTTTATTAGGTACGGGGACCGTGAGTTAACGGTCTCCTCTAGTGGTTCGATTTCGGACCAGTGCTTTCAACTGTGATCGATCGAACGCCACCGAACTCAGGGAGGGGAGGGGGGTGGTGGGTGGGGAACCGGGAAGAGAATGTGGGTTGAATCGAGGGAACATTTGAAAGTCTTAAAAGGGGAAATGCTGTTACGGTTGTCTAAACTCCAGGGGTCGAAGTTACAGCGATCATCAGGTCCACACGAGCATTCAAAATGTTGCTATACTGACCGCTGAACCATGCACCAGGGGCACCATGAGGATGGGAACGCTCAACGTCAAAGGTCTTAATTCACCTACTAAAAGATCACTCCTTTTTAGAGAATTTCAAAGGTCAAATATGGATATACTCTTTTTGCAAGAGACCAAGTATATGAGGGGTGAAGAAAGGGCAATCCTGGGAAAAAGAACTGGGTTGGAATTCTGGGGCTCTGGACCCCTAAAGAAAGGGGGAGTGGGAGTACTCATCAGAAAAGGGCTAGATTTCAGGGCCTCGAAAATTTGGTCTGATGCAGAGGGTCGGGCTCTCCTGGTGTCGGGGACCATTGGAAGGTTGTCCATTACGATTGCCACGATTTACTCCCCCAATGTGGGACAACTCCGATTTCTAACCAAAACAGTCCCCAAAATAATGCTAGAGGCAACAGGTCACGTCTGTCATGATCTCTGCTTCCAAAAGATCAGGACTTGCCCGACTCCCTTGGAAGCAGACCCATAACCCCGGTTCCGAGTGCCAGCCAGTCCCAATTGGGACCTTTTGGACCCTGTCCTGGCGCCAGTGGCACCAGGCTCATAAAGATGCCCAGTCCCAGCGCTGGAAGCGCCGGGCTCATAATGCTTGGGTGGACTTACCTGCAGCAGACCATGCTGCTTACTTACTTGCCAGTTGAACCCCTGATCCTCTTCTGTTTGGGACTACTTTTCCTGTTGGGTGGGGCAGGAGCCACTCCCTAGGTTCAGAACACTGGAACTCTTCTGGAAAGCAGGAACTCTTTTCTTACCTAGGCGTGGCTGTGGAAGGAGACACCTAAGCACTACAGGAGGCTATTTAAACCACACCCGATGGATGAATCTTGCTTTGTGTTATTCTGCATTCTCTGCAGCAGAACGCTCATCGTGTCTTCTGCTTCTGATCCTGGGCCCAAGGGAACAAAGGCTTACCATCCTGGAATCCAGTCTTCAGCAGCACCTGTAAAGACAAAGAAAGAACAGGTTAGCACTACTGTCTTCAGTGGCAGCGCATCTCTTACCTGGTCCATCGGCTGTCACCAACGCCTCGCGCTGCATTCCGGCATCTGAAAGACAAAGGCTTACCTACTCTTCGCAGGCTCCGGAGGTCTTCGCCCTGCATTCCGGCATCTGAAAGACAAAAGCTTACCAGCTCTTCGCACGCTCCGGAGGCCTTCGGCGCTGCATCCCGCATCTGAAAGACAAAAGAAGGTGCGTTTAAAGACATTGGGCAACTTTATTACTCACGTGCCATTACTCCTTCCCACGCCGAATCCAGTGGGTATTCCAGCACCCTTCAGCTTCTCTAAAGCTCCGAACTTGTACCTGCAAGATAAAAGGGACAGTTAGTGCGCATCGTGAAGCAGGCTACAAGCGCTTACTTACGTGCTTCCAGGCGCTTCTATTCCTCACACGGGTTCGATCCTCAACTCTCATCAGCCCGCCATCCGCCATCGCCGGAACCCTGCAAAACAAGAGATATCATTACAAAAGACTTAAGACATTTGAAGTGCCCAGAATTTACCGTTCGTGCAGTTAACGATGGACAGCAGTCCTCTGAGGTCAAGAGGCCTGCACCCTTATCCAGTGAAGAAACTGGTTACGGCACCCTGCCCAGAGGCAGATGGAGAGCTCGGCGTTCACTTACCTAAGGTGAGGGCGTTAACCTTTGGGGTTCTACAGGAGAAGAGAAAGGGAAGAGGAGAGAGGCACCCAATAACCCCAGTTCATTAATCCCATATTTTCTATCTGCAGACACCTTACTCTTCGAGTCAGACATACAGTGCACAGAGGTCCAGCCCAAAGAGCCAACCGTGTGTTACACATCACCTTTGAAGATACGGCATTCAACCAGTCAAGACCGGCGCCTCTGCGGGAATCAGGTGAGCGTTACAACGTCATCCTTGGCGGTGACTTTAACATATGGGCAGACCTGGATCTCGACTGGCACCCCCGGTAACCCAGAAAGACGGGACGCAGGTGGAGGAGATCACACTCAATTTAAAACGATGATGGACTTGTATGGTTTGATTGATGTGTGGCGCTGCATGCACCCTATGGAGAAAGAGTACACCTTTTTTTCGGCCCCGCACAATAAGTTTACTCGCATAGATTACCTTTACTCCTCCAGTGACTTATTTGACACGGCCACACGCTCACAAATCGCGACCATCTCATGGTCCGATCACGATATGGTATCCGTTGATTTAGTATGGGATTCCTTGCCTGTTAGATGCAGACAATGGAGATGTAACGAGACGTTATGGAAGGATCCTGTTTTCAAGTTAGAGATGGAAACTGAAATTGAAGAATATTTCCGAATGAATGATACTGGGGGAAGTCTCGAAGCAGGGCGTTTGGGAAGCTGGTAAGGCAACATGGAGGGGAATCCTCATGCGGGAGGGAGCTAATAAAAAAAAAAAGAGAGGGCCTTAATTGAAAATAGAATCCGTAGAGAAATTACCCAACTCGAAAGCGATGCGAAGAAAGGGGACACTGTTGACCCTGACAAAGTTCTAGAAGCAAGGAAAAAAAAGGGAAGAGTTACGCCTCCTGGAACATGAGCAAATAGCCCGCAAGCTCCTCCTCTTGAAACAGAAATTTTATGAGAAAGGGGACAAAGCTGACGCGCTATTAGCGGCCAGACTCCGTGCCCAACAGGCAGAACGCAGGGTTCAAGAGATACTAGAAGGAGAACCTGGTGTGGGAACCCCCCCACCCCACTATTCCGGAATCCTTTGCGGATTTCTATGAGACCCTGTACACCCCTGAAGACGACCCAGAAACTCCCAGCATTCGATCCTACTTAGATGACGTTGCTATGCCCAAATTGACACAAACTTAATCAGATACGCTTGCTGCCCCTATAACGGGAGAGGAGATCCAAGAGGCCATTAAGAGACTTACATTAGGCAAATCCCCGGGGGAGGACGGGTATACCGCAGGTTTTTACAAAACATTTGCCCCGCAACTCACCTTTCCTTGTTGGTTTATTCAATCGAATTCTAGAAACAGGAAATCCTCCAGACTCATTTGTCAAAGCACTCAGCAGTTATCCCGAAAGAGGGGAAGGATCCCACGAAGTGTGGATCATATCGTCCCATCTCCTTACTTAATAGATGCCAAAATATACTCCAGGGTTCTCGCAGCTAGGATTGAATCCCTCATGCCCAGCCTTATCCATCCCGACCAGGTGGGCTTTATAATTGGCCGCCAAGGTGCAGATACCATGCGCAAGACATTACATTTGGTGCACGCCTCCCACAACCTAAATACCAACCCTGCGTTGCTTTCCATTGATGCTGAAAAAGCATTTGACAGGGTGGACTGGGATTTCTTAATGGAGGTCCTTCAAAATACATACATAAATAAATAAATAATCAGACTAGGCCCAAACCTTAGAAGGGGAATTAAAGCGATATACTCGTCTCCCATTGCCTCGGTATTCGTTAACAGAGAGTATTCCAGGTGGTTTCAACTGAAGCGAGGCACTAGACAGTGATGTCCCCTCTCAGCCATCTTGTTTGCCCTATCACTTGAGCCGCTTGCACATAAGATCAGGGGAGATGAAGCCATAGAAGGGATCCATCTAGGACACACTGAATATAAACTTGCCCTGTATGCCGATGATATTCTTTTACATGTGGTTAATCCCGAGATATCGGTCCCCCGAGCCATCCTCCTCCTGGAGGACTATGGTCGCCTCTCGGGCTTCAAGATCAATCGTGCCAAATCCACGTTCTTTCCCCTTCAGGGAGATGCTGAGGCGAATACTATGAAATACTCCTCCTTGGGACTGTCGATCGAACATGACAAGGTGCAATACCTCGGGGTACACATAACAAAACAATTAGACTCCCTGTACGAAGCAAATTTCCCACAACTTCTTACCAAGCTCTGCGCAGATCTGGCCAGGTGGGATAAACTGACGGTCTCATGACTTGGACGCCTCAACGCCGTCAAAATGACCTCCCTCCCGAGGTTTCTTTATCCCTTCCAAATGCTTCCAATTAAAATACCGGAACAATACTTTACTGAGGTGAAGAGGGAAATTCTAAAATTCCTGTGGAGGGGGAAAAGGGCCAGGATAGCCTACTCTATGTTGACGCTGCCCAAAGACAAAGGCGGGGTGGGACTCCCTGATCTCCGGAAATACTATGCCGCTGCCCAAATGCGTGCGTTTGTCCCCCACCTACGCAATCACAAAGAACCACAATGGGTAGCGATGGATAACTATTACTTGACCCCAGCAACACTTGGGGAATGGTTATGGGCTCCACGCAATCGGGTATTGAGGAGAACGAGAAACCACCCGCTCTTTGTTGCTATATGGGATATATGGCGACAGGGTTCGGAGATGACGGGAATCACGACATGGCCGTCCCCATCGAGTCATATATGGTCCCCGGGCATTAATAACTATATCCCCAATGTCGAGAGGTTCCAGACATGGTTTGAAGCGGGACTAGAAAGAGTGGGCCAGCTCCTCCGCAGTGACTCATTTATCACCCTCCCAGAGTTAACAGAAGCCCTAAATAGGAGTCCTCTCCACCTTCCATTATTTACAAATTAAAGGGGTATTGACCAAATCTGAGTGGAAGGAAAAATTAAGTAGAGATCTCACGCCATTCGAAAAAATGCTAGACTCCAAGACGGATAGGAAGAGCCTGATTTCCCTCATATACAACTTACTCCTGGGCGGAAGTGGTAGATCCTCACTTACACTCAGACGGCGATGGGAGACTGATATGGGGATGGATATAGACGATGACGAATGGGACAAAATGTGTACTATGGCTTTGCGTACTTCTATATCATGTCAATATAAACTCCACTCCATAAAACTTCTACATCGCTGGCAGTATGACCCATATAGATTATCCGGGATGTACCAATCTTCCTCCCCCTCCTGTTGGCGTGAATGTGGGCATGTTGCAGACTACTGGCACATGTGGTGGGGGTGCCCCAAGATCAAGATCTTTTGGGATGAGGTCCTTGGATGGATCAGGCACACTGATGGGATTCACAGAACAGCGGATCCGCACCTAGTCTTGTTCAACCTTGAAAAAATTGAAGATGAATGGACAAAGGTACGGTGCCTAACGCCCCATTTGTTGCTCGCGGCGCAAGCTTTACTTGCTACTAAATGGAAATCGCTCACGACCCAGTCCAAACAAGTGTGGATCAATGTTGTGTTGAACATATGTACCATGGAAAAAAATCACTGCATCCCTCCACGGTAGAGCGACACAATCCGAGCTCCTATGGTCAGACTCTGAGAGCGCACACGTCTAATGAATAGCCAACTTCAGATGTTGACTACCCCCCATCATGAATGTAATAAATCATGTTTCTTGATAAGAGTGTACTGAATTCCGCCTCTCTGAGCTATATCCCCCCCTCACCATTACATAAACGCCACCCAAAGGTTTCAGGCGCTCCTCTCACATGTCGAACCCCTAAATACACCGCACATAACAAAAACTTCACCCTTGCTGATGACTGCAGCACCATAATACCTTATTCCCTAAACGACTTGACTCTTTCTCGGGGCAGGGGAGGGGGGGATAAGAAAAATTGTTAACTTTTGTAAAGAATGTTCAATATTCTGATTTTATTTATGCTTTTTCTATTTTTACTTCCTTTATGTGCACACTCTTGGTTGTATTAATCGTTTATTGATGATACTATATGACGTGGAACAGAATGATAAGTCTTCTCTATACTCATGGATGTAACTGTTCCTCTGTGTTGCCTTAATGAAGATAAATGTTAACTTTGAAAATTTAATAAAATTGGAGAAAAAAAAAAGTCCTCTGGGCAGTATAAGAAGGTACAAGTGATCTCACCTAAAAATGAATAATCGAATCCAGGCTAAAAAAAAAAAAAAAAAAAAAAAGGACAGGCAAAACTGAATTGTGAGAAATACATTGAACTTATAGACATCAGAGCAAACGCGTCGAGGAGAGATATCCACAACGAACTGTGATAAGGAAGAAGAAGGACGACGAGAAACATGCCGGGACCGGCTCCAGCCTCCTCCTGCACCACCACTGCTGAGAATGAGTCAGTTATAAAGACTATAAGTTTAAGAAAAACGCATGCTAAAACAAATTGTATGCTGACACCAACGATAATGATGTGCTTTATGAGCGTGGTGGCACCAATATCGACAGCCCTAATATTATGGTGGGTAGAAACAATACACCCATTAGAAATTTTTTACCAATAATTAATATATCCACTACTGAAAGCCCGGTTTAGGTGATCACTTATACCCTACCCCCAATGGAAGAGAAACACAGGGAAAGTTTTACAAATAACACCTTACTTCTGATAATGAACATGAGACATGCAATCTTGAAGAAAAAACTGCTGGGTATGTGCCCATTTACCACAGCATGCTGGGAAAGGAATAGGGTGGTATGTGCAGCCATTACCATTAAGTTCTGCATGTAGTGCATCTTTAGGTGCAATGTTCTATGGGAAGTGGAATAAGAGTAATACGGATCAATTAGACAGAACCAACATGAATGGGTTTGAGGAGATAATGAAGCCTGTGGGTTGTTCCATTTTCCATAAAGCACAAGTAATAGCCCCAGAGCCCACGAGGAAAGGCACACGAAAGATAACACGACAAAATAGACGAGATAGATTGTCCCCGCCAGAAAAAACATCTGTAATGACGTTTCGTGTAAGAACAGAAGGGAACAAAGATGTGATTTCCCCCATTTTACACGGTGATTATAGCCCAAGAACTGTCCCTTTTTGCCTAAAAAAGAAAGGATCTTTTTCAGTCGGAACATATACTGGTTGTATGAATACAGTGGTATTAAAATGGGAAATAGAACCAGTATACGTAGGTGATCCAGTTTATTTTATATGTGGAGAGAAAGCATACACTTGGTTGCCCAGAAACTGGGGAGTTACATGTTACCTCGGGCTATTGTTCCCAGGAGTATTCCTCTTGGAAACAGCAGCCATGGCCAAATTATCCAGAACTAGAGTCAAAAGGACTGATGAAGGTGTTTTAATAGCAACTGATGTATCGAAATCATTCATTCCATTTTTAGGACAGATAGTGAACAATAAACACAACAACAGATATATTATTTAACATGACGTTGGAAGAAAGAGGAATTAGGTTAATGATGCTGCAAAATAGAATGGCTCTCGATGTAATCCTGGTTGATCGTGGGGGAATTTGCAAAATAGTGAGATCAGCATGTTGCGTTTATGTCGATGACTATTCCCCCACGATCTTTGAAGCAATAAAGAAAATGCATGTTCTGAGCTCTGAACTCCCCACGGGAGAAGGGAGCTGGGAAATAGGATCTTGGTTTTGGGGAATACTACGATCTTGGGGATGGAAGCTGATCTAAATACTATATTCCTAACGGGTTGTTGTTGTATACATTGTTTACCCATAGTTTGTGCAGAAGTAACTGAGGGATGTACGGAAGGATGCATGAAAATGATAAAGAAAAAACAACCTCATGATCGAACTAGCCCAGACCCAAATGAGATGAGTGTAATGAAAGAGTTGATGGCAATAGATATTAATGAAGACAATGTTATCCACGATAGCATGCAAGACTCAGACATAAGTACTTCAGATTCATCATCACTAGAGGAGGTTTCAATAAATAGATGAGACGTTTGGCATACGGCCAAAGGAGGGTTTGTCAGTCTAGAAATCTAATTTGAGACCGCAAACGCATTTTGGTGGCCGTGGGCCAACCGTCTCATGCACGATACGACAGAATATAGGTTTTCGAGTTTTCCAATGAACAGCCATTTTGATGTAACAAGAATCGCCATTTTGTTTTCTAACCATTGCTCATTGCTTTCTGTTCCTATTGCTTCGCAGTATATTTTCCGCTTACACGTACTCGTCTGTGGAACATTGCTGTCTGCATATGACAAGGACAAGGCCACAGGGCCGAGAGGATAACAAGAGTTTCGCTGAAACACAAACATAGGCAGCGCCAGGAAGAATGCCCGGCTCCCTCAATGTAGCCGTGAAGCAGAGCCGCAGGGCATTTAATCATTTCACAGCTGCCAGCCAGTCTCGTTATATGGTAGAATATGTTAGAAAAACATAATTCAAGCCTTTAGCGGTATTATTCTAATGGCCCCCCTTTGCTGAGCCCGCTAAGAGCATGTCGGCTCCCAGGACACAAATAGCACCTGATAGATAGCAAGGTCTGGATGCACCCCCCCCCCTTGTATGTAGTTCGCTTCCAAGAACAGAAGAGTCGTATTCTATTCAATAAACGAAAGATGCCTACACACTCACAAATTGCAAATTGTTACTAGAATAGATGTTTGAAGGTGTCATAGTGGTCGGGGATGTCCATCATAACACCAAGTTCAAAGAAACCCAATGAAGAGGGGTGTTATACATGTCATAGCTGATTGTTTGATATGCATTTTGTATATATGTAACTGATGTACGTAATTCACTCTCTTCGTCCCTCGAGGTCTAGAGATACACGTCGCGGGGCGTGAGACCGAGTTGGCCAACTGAGACTTTTGCTTTGCAATAAAACCCTAGCTTTGGGAATACAACTTCGTGTCTGGCGTCTCTATCGTGTGTGGTGACCCGCCTTGTTTCCATAGACGTCAGGGTCCCCTAGGGGCCCCTTTCAACGTAGGAAATCGAAATGGATCACAAGGCTTCAGGGTTTAGATTTCACGAATTAACACGTGTGTGGTAGTGAGAACCTGGTTGCTGATGCCCTCTCTAGAAAGCCTATCTATGAGGAGGATGGTAATGAGACCATGATGGAAGATGTCGGGAACATATTTGTGGTTGATGGCAGCTTGCAGGACGATGATTGGGCACCAGCGTGTTTAGAAGATGAGGAGTATCAAGTCATTGAGAAGCTAATCAATGACAAAGGGTGAGTTGAGAATCTCTCAATTGATGCCAACCTTGAGGTCTTCAGGAGGGTGAAGGATGGGTTAGATTTGGAGGGAGAGTGTCTGTAGGGGAGAAATGGTTAGTTCCACGAGGCATGAGGGAGATCATTTTTTGAGTTAGACCATAGAGGACACATGGGGATTTGTAGCACCAGATCCCTTATTGGGTTGGATTTTTGGTAGCCGAACATGGACACGTTCATAGAGATGCAGGTTCTAGATTGGGGGGAATGTTGCAGCAGCTACAAGGTGCTTGAGTCACAGGTACCACCCATGGTGGTTCCCCAAGTACCTACTGTCCCATGGGGCACCATTGCTGTTGAAGGCTCCAGGGACAGCCATGTAGTGGTCGTGATGGATCTGCTCTCAAAATGGCCCGAGGTGGGGTGGGGGGATGGCGGAGGCTGAGGGAGAGGGCTTGTCCGATGCCACGTCCACAAATATCATTACGTTTCTGGAGAATGTGTTTTGAAGGGAAGGATTTCCATCGCAACTCAGTGGCAATGGACCACAATTTGTATCAAGAGAGTTCCAGGGTTGGCTCCAAGGGTGTGAAGCACAAGAGGACCACAATATATGAGACCCAAAGCAAAGGGTACGTGGACTGTTTTAACCGCACCCTCATGGATGGTGTGCAGTCAGTACAAAACAGGGATTGGCAAAAGGACCTGTTGTTGAGGGTATTCCAATACAGGATAACACCTCACCTACCATGGTGGTCGAGCCATTTGAGGTCATGAGAGGCTGCAAACAGAACACCTTGCTGACCCCACATTGGAGAGAAAGAGAAGGAACAAGTTACTTACCTGTAACTGTTGTTCTCCAGCATGGGTCTGGCATGGATTCACATGCTCATGAATATTCCCCGTCGTCAGGCTGGGAATCCTCGGTAAAGAAAAAACCAGTATCAGTTTCGTTTCTGATCTGTCTTTCGTAGTAATAACCAATCACTGGTCTCTGCGTCATACTGACCACAGCCAATGACTGCCCTCTACCTAAGCACCGCCTCTGGCAGCCATCTTCAGATTTGGAAGCACGTGAAGTGGCAGTATGACCAAGTGAAGAGCCGCAGAGGGGTAGGCGGGAGGGTTCGCATGTGAATCCATGCCAGACCCATGCTGGAGAACAACAGTTACAGGTAAGTAACTTGTTCCTTCTCCAGCATGGGGTCTGGCATGGATTCACATGCTCATGAATAAAGAATACATAGCAGTACACACATGCACAACCACGGGAGGTGGCAAAGGCTCAACATTAAGCATCACATCAACTCAACATTAAGCATCTTACCTCCTCACCAGGCTCACCTCAGGCGAACAGGTTGCGCAGCACTGCTTGGCCGACCCTGGACTCCTCCCTGGAATCCCGGTCGACGCAGTAGAATTTCGTGAAGGTGTGCGTCGACCTCCACGTAGCAGCCCTGCATATGTCCAGCAGGGGCACACCAGATAGGAACGCCGTGGTAGCTGCGATCGCTCTGGTGGAATGGGCTCTCGGACGGCCAGGCAGCGGTCGGTTTGCCAACCGGTGACAGTACATGATACAGCCGGAGAGCCATCTGGAAATGGAAGCCTTCGAGAGAGCCTTCCCCTGATTGACAGGTCCAAAGTTCACAAAGAGTTGTGACGTCTTCCGAAAACACTTCGTGCGGTCTACGTAGAACTTCAGCGCTCTAGCCACATCCAGCGAGTGCAAAGTCCTCTCAGCCGGCGACGAAGGCGACGGGAAGAACACAGGCAACACCAAGGGTTCGTTGAGATGGAAGTCCGACGGCACCTTGGGCATGAAGGAGGGGTGCGTCCTGAGCACTACCCTCGTGTCGTGGAAAGTCAAGTACGGGGCCTTGCAGGAAAGGGCCTGGATCTCTCCCACTCGTCGTGCGGAGGTGATGGCCACAAGAAAAGCTGTTTTCCACGATAGAAACTTCAACGGGGCCGAGTGCAGAGGCTCGAACGGAGGTCCCATGAGCTTGGTCAGCACCACGTTGAGCTCCCACGCCGGGGCCGGAGCCTTCACCGGCGGGAACGATCTGAACAGTCCCTTCATGAACTCCTTCACCAGACGATGAGACCACAAGGACGTCCGCCCCGTGGTTCTGGTGTATCGGGAGATCGCAGCAAGATGAATCTTGATGGACGCGTGTGCCAGACCAGCTTTGGCCAGCGTCAGCAGGTACGGCAGTACTTGGGGAGCCGTAATCCGTAGAGGGTTAATCTTCTGTGCGTGGCACCAGACAGAGAACCTCTTCCATTTGTGTCCGTAGCATTTAAGAGTCGAGGACGCCCTGGCCTTTGCAAGAACCTCTCTGCAATCGGTCGGTATGTCGTATCCTCCAAACTCTAGCGCTGCAGGAGCCAGGCCTGCAAGTTCAGCGACTTCGGGCCGTGGTGGAGGATGGCGCCTCCTTCCCTGGAGAGTAGATCCGCGTCCGCCGGCAGCTTGATCGGCGGGGACGCTGACAAGTCCAGAAGGTCCGGGAACCATATCTGCCTCGGCCACGCAGGTGCGACGAGGATCATCCTGCACCGTGACCTCTTGAGCTGGTTGACGAGCCGGATTAGCAGAGGCAAGGGAGGGAACGCGTAGAGGAACAGGCCCTCCCAGGGGAACGAGAAAGCATCGCCCATGCTCCTCGTCTGGGGAAACCTGCTGGCGAACCTCCGGCACTTGGTGTTCGTCGCCGTCGCGAACAGGTCGATCTGGGGTGTGCCCCACAGTCGGAAGAGGCGATCCACCAGATCCTGCCGTAGTTCCCACTCGTGGCACGAGCGCAGCTCCCTGCTGAGTGAGTCGGCGATGGTGTTTTTTATCCCTGCCAGATGAAACGGCACCAGAAAAATCCCTTGGGCGACGGCCCAATGCCACAGGTCCTGCGCCTCCTTGGACAGCGCTGGGGACCTGGTTCCGCCCTGTTTCCTGATGTAAAACATGGTGGTGGTGTTGTCGGTGAAGATCCTCACCACCTTGCCCTTGAGGGACGGAAGGAAGGACCTGAGGGCCCAAAACACTGCACGGAGCTCCAGGACGTTGATATGCAGGGACTTCTCCGTCGGGAGCCAGAGTCCTCTTGCGTGCAGATTTTCGGTGTGCGCTCCCCACCCTTCCAGGGAGGCATCCGTGGTCACAGTCTCCTGGTGGGCTGGGGTCTGGAAGTCCATGCCCGCCGTCAGATGCGCGCGGGTGCCCCACCACCGTATCGCTCGTCGGAAACTCTCGTCGAGCTTGATCCTTTCCTCGAAGCTGCCCGTCGTCTGGATCCAGCGCGCATCCAGGAATTCTTGCAACGGGCGCATCCGGAGCCTGCACATGGGAATGAGGTAGATGCAGGAAGACATCATCCCGAGGAGGGACTTGATGGACCTCACCTTGGCCGCGTCGGCCACCAACATCCGTTGCACCTTGCCCAAGATGGTCCTGGTCCTCTCCTCCGACGGGGAGGCCAGAAGGGACACTGTGTCGAGCCTCGCTCCCAGAAACAGTGCGACTTGCGCGGGCACCAGGTGGGATTTGGCGTAGTTCACGGAGAATCCCAGGTCCGTGAGGAGTTGGACGGTCCTTGCCGTGTGGACCACGGCGAGCTCCCTCGTCTTGGCGCGGATGAGCCAGTCGTCCAGGTAGGGGTAGACGTGAATCCCCTCGCGGCGCAGCTGCGCCGCCACCGGTGCGAGGCACTTGGTGAATACCCTGGGTGCCGACCGTAGTCCGAAGGGAAGGGCTTTGAACTGGTAATGACGCCCCTGGACCACGAATCTGAGGAATTTTCGGTGCCCCTTTAGGATGGGAATGTGGAAGTAGGCATCCTCCAAATCCAACGACGATAGGAAGTCTCCTTCCTCCAGCTGACCCAGGACGTGCTGGAGGGTGACCATCCGGAACTTCTGCGCCTTGATGAACTTGTTCAGACGTCGCAGGTCTAGGATGGGGCGCCATCCTCCCGTCTTCTTCTTCACGAGGAAGTATCGCGAGTAGACTCCGGAGCCCCGAAGCCTCTTTGGGACGAGTTCGATGGCGCCCTTTCTGAGCATCGCCTTTACCTCCAGGAGAAGTTGAGGGACGTGTAGTTCTTTCCTGGCCACGGGGGGGACGCGCGGGCACCTTCTTTGAAACTCGAGCGCGTGGCCCCGGGCCAGGGCGTCCAGCACCCAACGGTCGGTGGAGATGGACTCCCACACGCTGACGAAGCCCGCCAGCCGGCCTCCCACCGGGGTGCTTCGGTGGGGGCCCGACCCCACGGCCGGTTCAATCCTGCTTGGACGCGGCCTTGCCGCCTTGACCTCCTTGGCGACGACGGCGGGGTCCGCTAGACTTGCCTCGTCCTCTGTAGGCCTCTTGCGACGACGAGCGGGCCGCTTGACGGTAGGAAGCGAAACCGCCGCCGGAACCTTTGGAGGCGCCCTTGCCTCCGCCGCTCCGAAAGGGCGTTCGTCGTTGCTGCAGGACTCCAAGGGCCCTGGCCGTCTCAGTATCCGCCTTGATGGCCTGAAGGGAATCGTCCACTGTCTTCCCAAACAGGTTGTTCCCGTCGAAGGGCATGTCCAGGACTCTGGTCTGGACGTCCTGCCGAAAGTCCGTAGCTTTGAGCCATCCACGACGTCGAAGGCAAACGCCGTTGCCCAGCTGGCGGAACCCAGTGTCGGCGATGTCCGTCGCCACGGTGATGGCGTGGTCCGACGCCACCTCACCTTCCTGCAGGATCTCAAGGGCCTCCGCCCTCTTGTCGTCCGGCAGAAAATCCAGCAGGGGAGCTATCTTGTACCAGAGCTCCCTGTCGTAGCGGGCCACGATAGCCAAGGCGTTGGCCGCTTTAATCGTCGTCGCTGCCGACGAGATGACTCTACGTCCCATAGCATCCAATTTCTTTCCCTCGCCGTCCGGCGGGGAAGTCGATGTGGAGGCCGCACCCCCCCCCGCTTTCTTCCTGGCTGCCGCGGAGACAACGGAGTCCGGGGTAGGCTGCGCCCGGAGGCATAGGGGGGCCGTGTCCGGGACCCGGTACTTTTTCTCGTACCGGTCTCTTCTAGCTGGCGTCGTGGAAGGGTTCTTGAGGAGGGAAAGGCCCTCATCCCAAATGTCGTCCAACAGAGGCACTGCGAGGACCGTCTTCCTCTTGGCCTCGCGCCGCTGATAAAGGAAGCCTTCCTTTTTCTTCTCCTCAGGGCAGAGTTGGAAAAGCTCGGAAGCCCTGGAGATCATGGAGTGGAAAGATCCGATCTCGTCGGGCGGAGAAGCCCTGGTGGGAGGCGACGACGGAAAATCCTCGTCGTATGCCTCGTCGTCCGTACCCCTCGCTGCCGTGTCAGTCCCCGTATCATCCCCTCGGGTGGACGGGGAGGAGGGCTGGACGGGGCGCGACGGTTGAAAAGGAGGTGGTGGATGGATCCTTCTTTTCTTGGTAGGGGGAACACCAGAAGGTCCCGGTTCTGGATCCCCCGACGGGAGAGGTTCCTCCGTCGGTAACGGTAGCCTCGTCCTTATCTCGGAGCATAAGGACTGTATGGCCAACAAAATGGCCGCCGAGTTGTCTTGCGGCGCTGGCAGAGGGGAATCCGACGGGCGAGCAGGGGCCCCGTCGGTATCCTCGACGATGTCGTCGTCACCTGCGTCGGGGTCCATTCCGACGGGCTGGCCTTCTTCCACGCCTAGGCCGTGGCTTAAGACCTCGATCAGCTCCTCTTCTGAGGTTGAGGCCGAATCTACGACGACGCCCTGCCCCCCCTTCTTCCCCACGGAGGGTTTCACGGGGGTCCTATCGATGGGCACAAAGGAAGACTCCCTCCGAGGAGGCAGGGAGATTCTGGGCCCTGAGGTCGCCACCACTGGTGTAGCCACCACAGGCTGAGCCAGGGCCGCCGCGACCGTTTCGATAGAGGGCTTGGTCGGATGGATCAAGGCCTTCACCACCTTAGGTGCGCTCACCGCCTTATCCTTGAGGGAGGGGGCACTGCCACGCTCCTCCTCTGCCTTAGAGCTCGACCGGGGCCTCTCCAGGAGCTTCGCCGGGTGCTCGGCCTTCCTCTTACCCGACCCAGAGCGTTGGCTCGTGGTTGATGGTGCCGGGGAGGGTGCGCCCTGCCTGGCGCCCGTAGAGCCCGACCGTTCGGCGCTCCCGGTGCCAGCGGACTCGCGGTGCTTGGCCTTATGTTGGGCCCCCGTCGCCGGGGCGCCCTCAAAGGTCTTAGAAGACCGCTCGGATTTCTTCTTCTCGCCAGACGGGCTCTTACCCTCCAGCCAGTTGGCGAGACGTTGATGGCGGTCCTTCATGGTCCGTTCCGACATGTTGCCGCAAAACGCACAGTCCTTCTCCACGTGCGTCTTGTCCTCATGAAGGCAGTAAAGGCAGAAAGAGTGTTCGTCCTCCTTGAAGACGTTCTGCAGCTGGCATCCAGGGCAGACCCTGAACAGCTTTCCGGGCGTCGAGCTTCCCTTCTCCTGGGCCATCTCCGAGACCGGGCCTGAGAAGCTTCTGGAGTCCTCCGAAGCGTAGCTCGACGAAATCTTCACCCTTGAGGGGCACAGATGAATCCGACACGGGTCCCCGTTGATCGGATGTAGGATCGGTGGAGCTTGAGGCTATTTTGACCGAAAGAATCGAAGTTTTTTGTGAAAAAGCGCGAAAAATAGCACTAACGCTCGAGAGCAATAGCACGAGGATCCCAACACATGAACGTGCGGTAAAAATCTGAAGATGGCTGCCAGAGGCGGTGCTTAGGTAGAGGGCAGTCATTGGCTGTGGTCAGTATGACGCAGAGACCAGTGATTGGTTATTACTACGAAAGACAGATCAGAAACGAAACTGATACTGGTTTTTTCTTTACCGAGGATTCCCAGCCTGACGACGGGGAATATTCATGAGCATGTGAATCCATGCCAGACCCCATGCTGGAGAAAGAGAATGATGCCTTCCAAAGTGCGTTATGACTCCAGACATGGGTGTAAGTTCAGAAAGATGAGAGGTGACCAGATCCAGGTCAAACTACTCAGTAAACGGAGGACGTGCACTTAGAAATATTCTGACCTCAAGACTGTTGAGGGATTCTGGGAATGTAGGTTGGTAGAATGGTGACAATGTGTGGAACAAGAGAAGAGTGGTCAAGGTGGGTTAGCTCTCAGCGTTTTCTTTAACTTTCCGCCAGTCTTTGACAAATCTCACACACGGTTTGAATGTTGCCTTTCCATCCTTCCTCTAGCCACCCCTCCCCCATGTCCGGTGCGACCAGCTGTAGGATATACCAACCTCCAGTTTAATGCCCTAGTTGAGGGGGGCAACGGCAGGGAAGTTGGGGTAGATGTCACGCTCACCTGATTCCCACGGAGGCGCAGGTCTGGCTTCGAGTGCTGATGCTTCTTCAGTGGTGAAGCGCAGGACTCTGAAGATGGACTGGAAGGGCCCCTCTACTCTGGTCTTTTCTGGCTCGCAAGAATATTCCCCTTAGGGTCTGGAAGGATGAGTTCTCCATCCTGCTTCTGATGCAGGGGCGCGTTGAAACCCAGTTACTTCATTGGATTGAGGTTTGATGGGAGTTCAAAATAAGCTTGACTATTCAGGTGAGGCGCTGTAAGAGTTCTGTTGCAAGTTCAAAAGTTCAAGCTTAATAATAATGTTCATTGTCTTATTGCAGCAAGCGCTAATGCTTATGTCTTTTTTCCCCTTAGGGGCCGGGGTTCGGAATGCCGGAGATATGGCGCCGACCCGAAGTGAAACGTGCAGTTCCAGTAAGTTCTGGATGAGCGTTCAGGTAATGTCTTTGCATTCGCTCATTCAATGTCCTTGTCTTTTTTCCCCATAGGGGCCGGGGTCCGGAATGCCAGTAAGCGGCAGGACCCGAAATGAAATGGGAATAACCCAACAGGTAAGTCTTAGAAGGAAACTGAGCCTTTCCTATTCCCTTCCTTCTCTCACCTTGTTTTCTTGTCTTTTTCTCTCTAGGCTCTGAGAAGTGGGTGCGGATCCGGATGATCGCTGCTGAAGATGGAGGCGCCCAGGAAAGGTGAGTGAAATGCAGCGCTGCAGCGATCGAAGCGAAATGCTTTTTAAATGATGTCTTCCCTTTCAGGATCGTCGGTGTGATGTCTCCGTGATGCAGCTTTAGCTGGTAAGGTCTTCTTTCTCTTTCCAATTCTCTCTTATCTCCCTTTGCAGGCGACCCAGGATGCTGACAGGCGTGGCTGAAGTCCAGATGCAGGAGCTGACACGGTGAGCGTCCAGCTGCGAGGAGCAGAACAACGCGAAGCGTGAGTTGCTGATCGGGCGTGGTTTAAATAGCTTTGGAAGAAGTTCCAGGTATGTATCCTTCCACCGATCAGGTATGTATCCTTCCCCGACCACACCCAGGTGGAAAGTAGTCCCACAGGTAAAGTAGTTCCATTCAGGCCTCAAGAGGGCCTGGATGTAGCAGCATGGTCTGCATCAGGTAAGTACACATTAAAACACTTGAACACATGTCTAGCTTTATGAGCCGGGCGCCTGAGGCGCCAGGACTGTGTCCAAAGGGCCCCAGCTTGGGCCCGCTGGCACTTCCGTGGAGAGAATGATGCCTGCCTCTGGGGTTGCTGGGTCGGACCTGGCTCCTTGGAGGTAGGCATCATGACAGTAGATTGCCTAATTGCAGAAATTGAAAATAAGACTTGTCGGTAGTTAGAGGAGACAATACAGAAGACAGAACAAGAGATCTCACGAGAGGTGCAGAATCAAAGTATTCAACAGGGACGAGGAGAGGGACAGCGCATACCCATATGCGCCGATCAATGGAAGTCAAGACAGATTATTTTTAAGAACAATGGTAAAATGTGTGACAATCCCCAGATTTTGACCCTCGAGGATATCAGTAGTTTGTGTGGGCAAGCAAGGGATCGCAGAATATGGGTAATGCTGAGTATGGGGACAGAGGGAGCAGCTCCAACTCAAACCCTCATTGTGTAAAGGGGATATCTTTCCAGCCACAGCTACTAAGGCATTCTAGGAACTATTGATTAGCTCCATTATTAAATTGTTTATGTCTCTATAAAGGAAGGCCATGTTCCTTTAAGATTGAAGGGAGCATGGATCACCCCCTTGCTTAAAAAGCAGTGTCTGGATCCTACGATCGCCTCCAATTACAGGCCCATAACCAATTCCCCATTCTTGTTCAAGATACTTGATAGGCTGGCATATGAACAAGTACCAAATCACATAAAAAGCCACACCATTCTTAGCAACTGGCAGTCTGGCTTCAGACCAGGTTTCACCATGGATTCAGCATTATTGTATTCAAATTCAAACATGCTGACAAAAATTAATGAAGGCCAAACGATGCTGCTGATGGACTTTGGATTCATCAGCTGCATTTGATTTGGTAGAGCATCCGCTACTGTTAAGCAGATTGCATGAAGTGGCTACTTTTAGTGATCAAGCAGTGGCTTGGATGCAATCATTCTTAGGAAATGGAACCATGAGGGTCTGTAGCAACACAGCAGAGGCTCAGCCAGTTCCACTGAAATTTGGAGTCCCACAGGGCGCGTGCCTGTCAGCTCTATATAATATTTTTACGACACCACTGTTCCAGATGCTTGAGGATAAAAAGATATGTTTCTCAAAACTATGCGGATGACACTCAATGCCTCATCCCTTTGACAGGCAACTGTGAGGAAGATGCCAAATCGGTCAAATAAATATAGGTTCTCATTCAGGATTGGATGTATATGAAGGGTTTGGCTCTGAATCATGAAAAAACTGAGGATCTTGGGTTCGAGGCCTAGATTGAGTAAGTTGAATGTGGAATACAAATGTTTTCAAATTGCAGAGCATAATATTCCTACAAAAGATAAGATAAAAAACCTGGGAGTCCTATTCGATCAGACACTGCATCAAAGCCCAAGTGAATAATCTGTTTCATCCTCAGCTTACTATATCAGACTGCTCTCACACATCTGCCCATTCTTGTCACATAAAGTGGGGAAACAGTAGCTCGAGCAATCATCTGCTCCAAAATTGATTATTGTAGTAGCCTGCTGGTAGGCATCGGGAAAGGGGAACTGGCAAAACTACTAGTACAACATAGCACCATTAGAACCATTATGGGGATAAGGAAATGCAAGCATGTGTCCAATATGCAGAGATGCCTCCATTGGCTCCCCATAGAGGCCAGGAATTAATTTAGTCTACTTACCATTAACGACAAATGTCTGGCAGGACAATATCCAGAGTACTTGTCTCTTCGACTCCAAAAAAATTGGAAACTAGAACTCTGCGATTGAAAAGCCAAAAACTTCTAGAAGAACCCAGGGCCAATCTGTTCATGGTTAAAAAAAAAATAAATTAAAACAAAAAATGTAAAAATATGTTTTCTGGGTAGCTGCGCTGGTCAATTGGAATGCCCTGCCTTCGGAGCTCAGAAGCTGCAAGTCTCTGGACTCCAAGAAAAAAAACCTTTTCAGATACCTGCCCCCCTATATGCTCCCATACGTCCTTTTTCTATTCATAATCACTGCACAGGGATCGTAGTTCTTTAGCGCCCATATGCATCTGGGCCACTTTGGCAGCGGCTTACAAATGAATAAGGTAAAGTAAATGGAGAGGACGAGACTGTGTGGGTGTCCGAGGGGGAGGATGCTACCAATGTTCCTTCCAAGCTCCCATTTGGGGGCAGTTCAGAAGAGCTTTACAGACCATTCCAACCTTCTCAAGAATTAATAAGGCACAAACCAGACCAGTAACCTGACTGGTACCTGTTTTCCTCTTAAAAAAGCAAAATTATACTAACTAGTCCTTATATTCTGGTCTAGCCTTACAAACCTAAAAACAGAACACCCAGCCCCGAAGAAGTTAAAAACGAATATGTGTAACTGCCACCATGAAGCGAAGATTTAACTAAGATATGCCTGCACACATTAACCATATAACTTTCTTTCTACCACACTTACGGGATCTTCCACCCCAGGCCAAATTTTCTACTACTCATGGTGCCTTAAATAAAAGTGTCACCCACACTATGTAACCAGATTTTCAGGTGAAATATCAGCTACTGACCCCATGCTTCCTATTCTTTGTATATATGTCACAGAAGTGCTTTGAAGCAGGACCCTTGTAAGTGAACGTAAAACTCAAAATGTGATTTCCACTCAACGATTTAGAGTAGGCGTGGAGAGCAGCAATGTTTACCTGACCTGCAAGGGACAATAGGTATGGACTATGCCTTGCATTACTCGTATGTAATATTAGGGCAACAGATATTCAAAAAGCTAGAATGGTTTTCACACAAACTGCATGCTTTCCAGATTCTCAGTTTCTATGGACATAGACCTTAACAAATGCAAACAATCTTGTATGTACTACAAATCAAATGTGTAAATGCAGATGAATGACATTTTCTTAGATTGGCCATACTATCGCGGTGAAGCTTTACATATATATCTTTTGTTTGCAAAGAATTGTGGATATACAAATATCGCAGTGAGTGTTTTACACAATCCCTCACATTTTACCAAGCCCAGTCAACTAGAATTGGAGGCTATCACAGGAGACGGGAAAGGACACAGAAGAACACTCCGTGGGGGTGAAGAACAAATCAGCAACTTTCAAAACCAAGTCAGATGTTACGGTAATACAGCGCAGTGAAGGAAATGTGTTGTTCATTTGCTAAAGAAGCTCCAGTATTAGTCTAGTAAACTGCACCTTCAGTTTCCTTCTATGGGGAGGACTTTTCAATATAATCATGCGTTTTGCGTTTATTGCCTTAAGCATTCCTATAAATCTTGTTTAACTGATAATGGGGAATTACAGCAGAGGTGTCCACTGTTACTGAAGAAGACACTCAATCTTTGATCATTGCTGCTATTTTTCTTCAACGAGGACCTCAGTACGGCTCTTGTTGAATTTTGTCTTGGCTGTGGTGAGGAAAGGAGAGAGCAAAACTATAACCTGTATTATGTACCCCATTTCGCTTTGTAGGACAGGGTTGCAAGCAGGGCTCTGATAAGAGTTTACTCCCTACTTGGAATCAAATGATTATTCAGGAAGTAAAAAAGTAATTTGCTTTGCCAATCGGGATATTTTATGCTTAGTAAAAGATTTTATTTCCCCCCTTCAAATTATGATTGAGATGGAGCAGTAATATTAAGAGTTTTTTCCTAAATATCATATACCAATATCATTGGACAATTTTTGGGTAAAATCAGAGGATAGGCTCTTTCCTATATGTTCGTTCATTTCCCAGTTTTGTAAGGCACATTTTCCTTTTTCAGGAAGTGAACTTATCAGGTAGTAAAAATAGGTGGTGTGTATGCTTCTAGGCTGTAAGGCTGGTTTTGTCACAGCTCAGTTCACAGGACCAAGTAATGTGGCTAGTGAGCAGAGGGAGAGGGATTCTGAACAACATTCAGTGGTGCAGTTATTCCAATGCAATTATCATAATTACACAAATGAGGCTTGTTTTCCTGGCCCTTGAATCACTTCATTAAAGAGCCACATGAATTCTTATTTGCTTTTTTTATGATAATTTCAGTTGCCATTATTCCATCTGCAAATATTGTATCATGCCTGAATTTTTTGCCAGCCACATTTATAAGCGATTTTTGTTTTGTTATACATACGATTGTCTCTTGAGTAGTGTCAACAAATAGCCACAACTAAACCTACTTTTTATACTGTGCATACTATGGTTTATTGGTGCATAAATAGATTATTCTCAGTTTGCTCAGTACTGTGACAGATCTTGAAGTCTTGGACTGGTTGATGAATAATCACATAAAAGATCTGGTTTTCACAAAAGTGCTGCAACATGCACATTTTACAGTTATTCATAAAGAATTGCAGTGGTTGGAATAGGGAAATTCTCTTCCAAACATTTTGTGAACATGCATAGTTAGCAACTTATCTACAAAGAGGCTCATCTTGTTAGTTGCGCAAATGAAAGATAATGTGCGCACGAAAACCAAGCATTTACGCACTTAATAAAATAATTAGAGGTATTGGTGGTCACACCATACAGACAAAGGCTCAGACCCTTGCCCCGTCGGATGGCCATAGCTAAAACAAAGACAGCCGTGCGTCGTCCAACCCAAGCCGCAGGAAACACGGTTACCACTGCTTCAGAAGGGGCAGCAGGTATCCAGTCTTTCCATTGAAAAAGTTTCCAACAAAACTTTCTCCATCGAAGGTTTTCCAACGAAAATCTTTCCATCAAATGCATATATGTGTGGGTAAAGGTTTCATTTTGTTTGGGGCGGGGTTTTAAGGGTAACAAAAATGGGTTGGTTTATACTATAAAATGCACTTGATGGAAATTAGAAAAATTGTTAGAAAACATTTGATGCATTTTACTTTCGTTGGAAAGTTTGATGCAAAGACTATAAACCGGGGCAGCAGGGGGTGGGGTGGGACAACCACAGTATGTTCCATGGCTTCACATGGATAGGCAGAACCGGATTAACTCCCTGCCCTCCCTTACTGCAGTGGCTGTATGCCCATGAGCCACATACCGCAGGCATCACCCTAGCTGTGGGAGACGAAAAGTAGGTTTGGCTCCCTGCTTGTGGAATGAGCGGAGGAGCTTTGGAGAAAGGCAGGGTATGCAGGAATAAACACTGCCGACAATGGCCCCCCATTTATAACTGCTGAGTGGACGTACGAAATGTGTTGAGGGACATTTACCCTGATAGACTTCATATGCATTCCATCATGGAACGCACAATGAAGCCAGACAAGGACGCTGCAGCTTACATAGAGCCGATACAAGAATTGTGGAGGACAGAGACTGGGAGGCATGGGACAAGAATGTCCTTTTATTTTTTTATCAAGTGCTGCACAGGTGGGTACCCGCAGAAGTACAAGCAGATTTAAAGGTTGTTGGATTAGAAGCAAAAGAATGGCCAGATACACAGGCACACATGGCAAGTTATTGCAGGCAGAAACCAGCGAAAGAGATACAGGACGGAGCAAACACAGAGGGTGGAGGTAAAGCTGGTGCAGAAAAAACTAGCAAAGATTAGCGTGGAAGGGGCTGTGATAACCAGCGCAGTGGGAGGGAAGCCTGAGCAAGGACCCCCACAGGGAAGGGGCAACCGGATCAAGGCCCTCCACAAGGATGGGCAGAAGAACCTAGACACGTTAGAAGCGTGATGGGAGGTTTTCAGAGGGGAGGAGGAAGTTGCAGGGATTTAGGGGCATGAGGCCCCGGATGGGCCAGTAACGTTGGTCCTGTGGGAAAATGGGTCATTTCGCATGCGAATGTAGGAGCAGACCAGCAATGACCATTAACTACAACATCACAGCATATCGCCCTGCTTTCCTCCTGCAGCCCCAGTACAGCAGCCCGCAGCCTCAATGTAGCCCGCAGCCCCAATGTAGCCCGCAGCCCCAATGTGGCCCGCAGCCCAGTACAGCAGAGCACAGCCCCAATATAGCCTGCAGCCCAGTACAGCAGCACACAGCAGTACGCCCTGCAGGTTCGGAGTACCGTTGTTACACCACAGGCCCAGTACAACAGCAAGCACAATCCCCAGCATCAGATTTTACCCAGACACCTGCACAGCCATGGGACAAGAACTCCCTATCACATGGCACAGTAACTCACTATACAGGGGCAAGCATGTTGGGGGCAACCCTTTCCCGCTCCCAGGATTGAGCACCTTCTCCAGCTAGGAGAGCCTACAGGGAGCTCTAGGGGGCGTGGCCTGATGTCCATGGTGTGAGGACGCGGTTCCCGTGATCTCCGGCCGAGCCGCGCAGTCCGATCCTGTTCTGGGTACCGAAAACCCAACAAATCAGACCATCCTTCGGTGCAGCTGTACATCAGGCGATTAGCTGCACCCTACGACTTGTTCCGACAGAAATCGGAGGTCAGGGAGCTTCTCCGACGCTTCGCCCCGGCCTCCCCCGGCCCCCTGAGAGAGGTGCACGGGATCTGGCCGAGGCGCGAGATCGCTTCCCGTTTCGAGCGTTGCGGCTCCTCTGCGGCGCCTAGCCTTTGGTGCAGCCGTAAATCAGGCGATTGGCTACACCCGACTTCTTGCCCTGACAAAAAACGGAGAGCCGGGGCCCGCTGAGACGCTCCGGTCGGGCTCCCCCTCTCTCCCATAAGAGACTTCCAAGATGGCGGCCATGATGATTTGACGATCTCGGAGCGACCCCGGAGCGGGACAGGGAGCGCACACCCTGCGGGGGCCAGATCCCAGCCCTCCAAGCGCCTCTATCACTGCCCCCTACCGTCCCGGGGCGAGGACCACTACAAGACCCCATCCATCCATCGACACACCGCCAACAAAGCCGGAGCGCGACTGTGGAGGGGGTCACCGAGTCGGAACTACTGGACTTTCACCACCTACTGCATTCCTGACTCGGACCGCCTATTCTCCGGGGAGCGGACCCCCCCACCAATGCAGACCTACACTCCTCGAACTGGTTCCAGACCCACTCAAACTACGATCACAGGTGAGGCCTTCCCGGGTCGGGCCGTTCCCAGCGTTCCGGGCCTGGCGACTTTCTCACGGGGTTGTGGGACCTTGCCTGCCCACCCCAGGCGGCTCCCACCGAACCCCCGACTCCTGCACTCTCCCTAGCTAACCTCATTGGGCAACGCTATCTCCCGGTAGGACCCGGACCTCTTTTGTCCTCTCCTGTCCTACTAAAGGCAGGGCGCTCACACCCGCGGCGCGCCCGGATCTCGACCCACACGGGGCCCAATATCCCCGAACCTCTATGTCCCGCCGAAATTAAACCAGGCAGAGAGGCCGCCTGCCCCGACGGGAATCCCCTTGCGCTCCCAACCAGAACTGAAACAGCCCATCATGGCGGCAGCAAGAAACAAAACCAAAAATGCCACCCTAGATCCTTTTGTCACGGCGAAATCTCACCCCATCGCCCAGACCTCAACAGATAACTCAGCAACACGAGACAACCCGGACACCAAGCATGACCAGCTGCTAGGGGCGATTGAGGCCCTAAAATCATTTATAGACACAAAGATAGGGGAAGTAAAAGCTGACATCCAGCTGATAAGGCAAGACGCTCGCAACCTAGCTGAACGTGTCACCGTTGTGGAGTCCCATCAAGAGGATATGGCGACTGAATCGGCAGCCATGAAATCAGAACTAGCAGAGCTTAAACATAAGGTGACCCTGCTGGAGGCGAGGTCCGAGGAAGCGGAGGGTCGCGCTAGACGCAGCAACATTAGGATACTGGGCATACCGGAGGGGACAGAGACTGCTGACCCGACGACCTTCGTGGAATCCTTAATCCAACAAGAGATCGGAGCGGAGAACCTCTCGCAGGGCTTCTCCATAGAGAGAGCACACAGATCGCTCCAGAAGAAACCACCCCCAGGCTCCTACCCTCGCCCCATCATAGCGAAGGTCCTCAATTTCCGAGACCGGGAGGTGATCCTGAAGTTTTCAAGGGAGGGAGGAGAGATAATACGAGGCAACTCGAGAATCACGATATACCCTGATTATACCCAGGCGGTCCAGAGAGCGAGGAACTCCTTTGTCCCGGTTAAGGCCAGGCTGAGGAAACTAGACCTAAAATATATGCTCCTATATCCCTCCAGGTTGAAGGTAATCTACAAAGGAAAATCAATATTTCTCGAGACTCCAGCTGCGGCTAACATGTGGATGGAGCACAATAACCTGGCTGATATCCCTATGGAATCCCCACACGGGAAACTTAACGAAGGTACCTAAAGATGAGGGCTGCACGCCCCGACACAGATGCTTGTACCCTTCTACAGCAGCCTGAGAGGGCAGGGAACTCTAATCTCAAGAAGCAAAACTACTATGTGAGTTGCTAAAAGACTGCGGGGCTCGCCCGTTCTCCCACGCATGGACGAAGACCTCGACCCCACGAAAAACCAGTGCAGGCCAGTTGCCAGCACACACCTACCCGCGCCAGACACCCGGATTGGGACAGGCAGCGTGGGAGCACCTGAGCACTCCACCGTTGTGTCAGTCGCTGGGTGCACAAGTTTTAATTGTTTCACACAAGTTATCATCGTTCTGACTGTCCTTACTCCGAGAACATCCGCCCAAATGGAACCGAACCCAAACCTCACCACAGGAGCTAATCACTCCACTCATTCTGGACAGATCATGGCTCACAATAACAAGCGGAAAAATCCCAAAGTGGTCGTAAACCCCTCCTCAATAATTAACACAACCAAACAATGGCACCAAAACTTAGAGTAATCACATGGAACGTCAGGGGGCTGGGGTCCTACCTTAGGAGAAATCGAATACACTCCTATCTAAAGAGGAAGAAAGTATCAATCGCACTCCTACAAGAAACACACCTCTCGGCCGACTCTGCAAATAAGCTACCAAACTACTGGGGGGGCCAAGGCTACGGATCATCATACTCGAAATATGCAAGAGGTGTGTATACGTGGGTGAGCCCAGACACACCATTTCAACAGCTGGGGATGGAGCAGGATACCGAAGGCAGGTACTTGCTGCTGTGGGGCATGCTGGAGGGCACCCGTATATGCATAGTAAACTCGTACTTCCCCCAGCATGGAATACCCTCTTTCCTCAAGGAGATGTGCGCTAAACTCGTGCTCCACAGAGACCATAGCCTCCTGTGGGGAGGCGACTTCAACTGCGTCATTAATGTGGAATTGGATAGATCCACCACACCACGCCCAAACAATAATCTCCCTGCTCTGGCCCTCCACAGAACAATTGAAGACCTGCACATGGTGGATACCTGGCGAGACCTTCACCCCACAGACAGATCATATTCATTCTACTCTGCCCCCCATAATCTGCACACCAGGATAGACTACCTCTTCATAAACGACGAACTGACCCCCCAGGTCGAGTCCGCAGAGTACCTGGGCAGATCAATCTCAGATCACTCCCCACTATTAGTGCAATTCAGCCTGCGACCCCCCCTACCTCCTATCCCAACGTGGCGTATGCCAGTGAAGACACTATCTGACCCTGCATTTAAGGACCACCTGGCTGAGAAACTAGAGGAGTATATAGAGATCAATAAGGGATCAGTAGTAAAATGGAGTACTCTCTGGGAGGCAATGAAGGTGGTGACGAGGGGAGAGGTGATTGCTGAGGCGGGTGGAATCAGGAAACAATTGAGGAGGGAACTGGAGGCCAAGGAGGAAAAGATCAAGCACCTCGAAAGCAACTCCCCCCCCACAATTGAGACAGAGAGCAAGTTGAGAGAAATTAGGGAGGAATGCAGAACAGCATGGGAAAGGCTCTCGAAGTTTGACTTCTCTACCCGCACCATGAAAGCCCATAAAGAGGCGGATAAACCAGGCAGGATACTAGCCTGGTTGTGCCGGAAGGAACATCCGAAGCAGGCCCTTACAGAGATCAGAGACAGTAACGGCACAAGCCACAAAACACAACAAGCAATAAACAAGGCCTTCACTGACTTCTATGCGGAATTATATGCTCACAGCGACCTTATACCCGAGTCAGACATAAGAGACACCCTCGAAGAAGTAGACCTACCTAAACTGGCCCCTGAGCAAAGAAATATGCTGGGAGAGGTCATTACGATCGAAGACATCACCGACGCGATTAGGTCCCTCTCCACAAGCAAGACCCCTGGGACCGATGGCCTTACCCCCGAGTTCTACAAGACATACGAAAAGATTCTCTCTCCCATACTACACGAAGTCTACGCGGAGGCATTCGAGACAGGCACGCTGCCAGGCACCATGAGAGAGACCCTCATAGTACCGATGCTCAAGCCAGGAAAACCACCTGAAAAAAGTGACTCATATCGCCCATTTGCGCTCCTAAATTATGATAGCAAAATTCTTACGACCATACTCGCTAAAAGGCTCTCAAAGGTTATAGGTTCCCTGGTACATGTGGACCAGTGTGGTTTTGTCCCTGGACGCAACACTACAGCCAATTTGAGAAGGCTTCAGCACATAATGGCACAGACAGAGGAATGCAAAGACCACCTGGCAGTCCTCTCGCTCGATGCCATCAAGGCCTTCGACTCGATCTACTGGGAGTGGCTAACCGAAACCCTGAGAGAGTTTGGACTGGGTGAATACTTCATCCGATGGGTCAAGGTTCTTTACAGTAACCCAGTGGCAAGAGTCAAGACAGGGGGCTTGGTGTCGGGAGCCTGGGCTATTCAGAGGGGAACCAGACAAGGATGCCCGCTCTCGCCAATGCTATATATACTAGGCCTTGAACCAGTAGCAATTTATTTCAGGAAACAGCTGTTCGATGCGGGCATAAGTATTGGCGGTACGGACAACATCATTTCCTTGTACGCAGACGATGTTCTTCTATACCTTCGAGACCCCCAGACGAATGCCCCGATAGCCCTAGACATCTTAGATAATTTTTCGAGATACTCAGGCATAAAGTTCAGTCGACAGAAATCATCCGCCTTCCCTTTGGCTGGCCTTAGGAGAAAGAGTACAGAGGAGCTACCTGAGATTGGGATTCAGTGGCAATCTGAGTCCTTCCGCTATCTAGGCATCACCATAAAGCATACACCAATCTCCACTCACGAATGCAACACTGAAGCCGCATTATCGGGGGTACGGAACTCCATCAAATTCTGGTCAAAACTACCGCTATCAATGATGGGCAGAGCTGCAATATCTAAAATGATAATTTTACCTAGATTCCTTTATTACTTCATCAACATAATATACTACATTCCTCCATCCTTCTTCAGGAAGCTAGAATCCCTGATCCGAGACTTTCTTTGGGGACGAACCAGGCACAGGATTACTCTGAACATCCTCACACTTCCCTACTCCGCTGGAGGAATCCAACTACCCGAGTTCCAGGGATATTATCTGACGGCACAACTAACACATGTCGCCAAATGGCTGAGCGATGAGCCCTCGGCTGAGACGAACCTTCTCTGCCAGCTGACCTCACCCCTGCATCCTAAAGAGCTAATATGGAACAACAAAATAGGGCCCCCTGACCCGCCCATAATAGTGCAGGTGGGTCGACAGGTGTGGAAAAGGACTAGATCTATGCTGGGTTTGAAGCACCCATACTCACCCGAGATTCCCATTCTTGCTGACGTATGTGGAGCCCCCGATGACCTATCAATAATGAGAAGATGGGAGAACTGTGGTGTCTACACGTGGGGGGACATGTTCGACGAAGGGCAATTCAGAGACTTTGAATCACTACAGGGAAACGATGGGCTCGCCCCGTGCCACTACCTATGGTACCAAAAGGTTAAATTTATCGCCAAGAAGAAATGGAATGTGTGGCCTGAGGAACCCGAAACACACGCCCTGATCCAAGAGATGCACGGAGTCAGCGACGGTTGGAAACCAACATCAAGACTATATACCCAAATAAACGACCGATCGAACCCAAGAAGTACACGCTTGAAAGAGAAATGGGAATCTGACCTGGGGACCGAAATCACGGAGGGAGAATGGTCTAGAGCCCTAACATACCCGAAGGAGATATCCAGGAACGCCAGGTTCAGGCTAATACAGCTCAATGTCTTATATAGGACCTACATGACCCCACATAGAATATCCGCCTTCAATGACAAAGTCAGCCCGATGTGCCCATGGTGCCCCTCTGACCACGCTGACATGATCCACATGTTTTGGACCTGCCCTAAATCTCAGAAACTATGGTTCGCTGCTGAACAGACGTGCAGGAAAGCTGGCCTGGAGACATATGAATGGACACCGAAAGAATGCCTCTTAGGCACCTACCCGAGGCTAAGCAAGATCAAGCACTTGATGAAACTAATGGACATAGCATGTGTACTGACAAAAAGAACGATCGCAATGGCCTGGAAATCCCCAGCAGGCCCCAGGTACGAACCTTGGATTAGGGAGATGGAAAGATGGACGATAGCAGAAACTGGAGCATGGGAGGAGGGAAGCAATCGGGGAGGAGAAGACTCGAGCTCCACACTTGAGGCCTGGAAGATCCTTCTGAGAGACATGATCTTCTCGTCGACCTATAAACCTCCCTGAATCAACCACCCACAAATGTTGCAATGGCCAAATTTGTACACTGTCGCATCCATCCTGCACAAGCCACCCCCCCTCCGTGTACCTCAAAGACCATTCAGAGCCCAACGGAATAGAGACCGGGGTTCACCTCCACAAGCAAAGTCCACAATAACTCGGAGACCAAGAGACAGTCACTGTTATCACTTTTACTTCTTTTGTTTCTTTTCCCTTTTTTCCCTCTTGTTTGTTCCGTTCACTGTTCAATCTTACTCATAACTAATATGGCATAAGTGATATGCAATTCAGGATTGATACAAACCAGGAGTGTAATGGTCCGTAATATAACTGTAAATGTTAAATGCCAATAAAAACATTACAAAATAAATACAGGGAGCTCTAGCGTGCCCAATACTGTCAGTAAAGACCGACCCGGATAAGGAACCCCAGGTAGGAGTGAAGATTAGGGGTCGATACAGAAACAACCAAGCCTGCATTACAGAGGGGTTGTTCCCCATGTTGGGCAAAATAACGGACCAAGGGATTATCTGGGGCTATTGTATCGGTTCCGTTCAGTGAAGAATTTCTTATCACTGTGGGTATGCAGGAGTGATCAGCCCCTTTGTTATTTTTAGGGGACTCCCCAGACAATGTACCAGGTAGAAACCGAATGTTCAAACTGAATAGGACCGTCTCATTTACAAAGCAAGGCATAGTGTGTCCACGCCAGGTATGTAACACACGAGGACCAGCGCAGTAATACAAGTGCTGTGTGCCCACAATGCACTGCAATGCATGTCACTTCATCTAGATGTGTTCCTCTGTCGGGTAACTGTCGTGTTAGAATGGCTCCCAGGGATTAAGGACAAGTGTTTACGTGTACCCACGGAGTTCCTCTTTCGACCAGCTGTCCAACAGGAGTGAGCGGCATGCACCATCATTCAAATGTATTTGCAAGCAGTAATCACTAAAGCAGACATGGTAATCCTGTCCGGTATGGATGAGGAAGATCTAGAATGGTGCAGAGTTTTGTGCATTGACACAATACAGCAATTGAAGGATGTGTCCGGCTAACGGCTGTTCAAAGACAAAAAGAACGAGGGTAAGATATTTGAAAAAAAAAAACGTATCCTGCCAGGTGATCGTACTGCACTGCACACACTGATCCTCACCAAAACACAGTATCATCACATTTACGGGAATATTTAGATATGGTGCCCAGAGTTGTGGACCAATGGCCCACACATGATGTATGGCTACTTAAGAGCATAGCTGTGGTTCGCATTAAATTGAAACCTGGCACAGTTTTGCCCCGAGTGAAACAGTATCCCATGTCAAAAGAAGCAGAGGAAGGCATTTACTCCACCCTAGAGGCATGGCAGCAGGGCAGAATACAGCCATTAGACTCCCCATGCAACACAGCCATCTATTGTTTGCCCATTGAACACCATTATAGAGGCTAAATTCCCATTGGTGCCCAACCCTGCCACCATCTTGTGCGACATCCCCATAGACACAACATTTATCACTGTAACAGACCTCAAGAACGCTTTTTTCTCGATCCCATTAGATCTGGAGTGCCAGTACCTCACTGGATTCCCCTATAGGGGGCAGATATTCTAACACAGTTTGCCCTAAGGATACTGTGAATATCCCAGTATTTTTAACCAAGTGTTGCAAATAGACCTAGGGAACTTACAAACACAGTGTATAATGATCCAGTATGCGGGTTGGCCTCTAGTTTGCAGTGCAACAGAAGAGTAGTGTGGGGAAGACTCTGTAAAACTTTAGACCTGATTGGCAGAGAAGGGTTCCAAGGTGGACAAGAATAAACTGCAGTACTGTCAGCAAGGAATTGTATATCAAGGGAAGGTAATATCAGTAGGCAGAAAGATAACCCCAGAAACGGCTTTCACAGTGCAGAACACACCTTAGCCTGCCACGGTCAAGCAGATGCAACAGTTTTTGGGTTTATGTAACTATTATCGAGCATTGATATTTGACTAATTCACCATATACGAAACCCGACTGCAAGGGGTAAATGAAGCAGAGAAAGCAAAAGGGCCTCCTGTCTGGTCAGACCAAACGCTCAAATAATTTCAACACCAGAACATAAAAAGCAATTTTCCCTGTTTTCACACTCCAGTAGTCAAGGGAGGACTGCCATCCTCACGCAGAAGACATCACTGGGACATAAGCCTCTGGCTTATTACAATGGTCTCCTAGGCCCAGTGATACAGGGCTCCTTTTCCATGCGAGCCCCTGTCGCCCTTTATGTGGAGCATGCAGTTTTTGCAATCGTACAGAAATCTAAGCACACCCTCACCATCCAGTGAGCAACAGGCTATCAGGTAATGCTCTGAAACCCAGCCATTCACATGGTCAGGTGTCACATTGTTAATCCCGACACATTTATTGCAGAACCAGTGCAGGCAACAGACAGTACACAATTGCCTTGTTTATGAGGGCACTAGTGAGGACATTGTCATCGTTCAGGAAGACACGCTCAAAGAGAGGGAGGTACTCTTTTTTGATGGATAGTCGACCATTGATTAAAGCAATGGCATCAGGCGCACTGGAGCAGCAGTAGTGAGCATTGAATCAGGAGAATACCAAGTGGTGGTTAGAGTTCCTCTACCATCATGCTATTCTTCGCAGGCAGCAGAACTTCTGGCCCAGATAAAAGCATTGGAACTGAATGTCTAGTCACCATTTACTCAGATTCAGTTCATGTCACATCCACAGTACATTCAGGTCTGTCAAGATAGCGCCCGAGAGGGTTAAAAAATAAAAATCAGATGGCACACCTGTGCAACATGCCACGTTTCTCTCCCGGCTCATACACGCGTTACCCTTCCCACAGCACCTGCGGTTGTTAAATACACAGAACACACGAACAACACCGATCCCATTCCTTATGGCAATAGTGCAGTGGACTGAGCAGCCAAAGAAACAGCATACTTTGACACCACAGAATACCCTTTCCTTGAGCTGTCACTGCAACCAGTACATAGGGATAACAGCATGATAGAACTTTCAGATGAAGAAGCAGGAACCAAAGCCACCAGGTCCTCTGGAGTTCCTTTACAACAGGTAGAAGAAACCATCCCTTGCAATGCACGTCCCCTGACTGAGTTTATTCAGCTGCAAGCACAAACTCCCCAACAGGTAAGAAAGCCATGGACTAAGAGGGGCTGCTTTCTGTCCCTGATGGAACTCCTATGGAGGCAAAACATATCAAGGAATCCAGTTACGCCACAGGAATTGATCAATGTTGCCCTCGAACAATTGCACTACCCCGCACACACTATCAAGGCCTACATGGCAGCAGACTAGACTTGGAGGAGTGGTTCATCCCAAAATTACTAGCTGGTAAGTGATTTCATATCAAATTGCACCACATGTACACTACTGGTCGCACTCTCTGAAAGCAACATTGCCCCACCCTTCAGGTTCATTCAGGCACCTCCATATTGATTGCATTTCACAGGTGCAGTAACTATCGCTGCCTAATTGCTGTGGTCACCCTGATGCCAAAATCGGCTGCCAAATTTCTAGTACGCAAAATATTTCCCAAAAGGGGGATTTCTGACATCAGATCCGATAACAGCACACATTTTGACAAGGAGATGTTTAATGAAACCACCCACAAGCCAATGTGCTAGTGCGACGCAAGAAAGGCCTGTTGAAGCAAAAACTTGCCAAGTTGTGCAATACATTGCATAAGTCATGGTTGCACAGTTTGCCCCTCGCTTTTCCTCGCTGCGTAACCACCCAGGGTCTGTTCATTACCTTACCCCCATGAAATAGTGACAGGCAGGAGGCTGCACACTCCTCTCACACTGACACGCACAGCCTCTGATGCACACAGTTCTGCTCAACTTTTGTGGCAGGAGTTCCCGGGCTACCTTAGGGACTTAACAAAAGCGGTCAGATTTATATCTTGCTAGGTTGGGCCACAGCAACAAGAGCTAGCACCACCTCTACCAGGCGCCTCATCACAACAGCAACAGAACTCATCGCAAGCACAGCCACAACAGCTTTCCCCCCGGCGATGAGGTGTAAATCCGAAACTTCGTACTCAAGCGGAAAGAACCACGCTTCGAGGGACCATTCAATGTACACTAAATCACTCCCACAGCGGTCAAGGTAGCAGGAAAACACAATGGATACACCTCAGACATCCACAGGACGAAGAACACCTTTACCGCCACACACCAGTAGGAGGAGGAAGTGTGGTGGTAAAAACCATGGGGAGTATGGTTTCCTTCTTCTTGCTCATTGTGCCATTAATTACTTCTTTGCAACCCTTTGGGCGACAAGACATTATTGCCCAACCACGCAAGGATTCAGATTGCTCCAGAAATGTTATGCCCTATATAGTTTTCCTTTTTTGCATCCCTCGGTTCTTTAGGTTATATTTTAGGGGCTCTCTTTTTGGGGCAGGCAGGGGGTTGTGGGAGGGGGCTCTACAATGCTACTAATACTGAGCACATTGAACTGCTACTGAATGCCACGACCTCTAGGGTCAGAATTTAGAGGGACATTGTCAATCCAACAGTAATACCAGGTAGATCCAATGAAGTGCATCACCACACAGAGGACAACTTGTGGTATCGCCACATGCAGGCGATGGGGAGAAAGAAAGCGAGTGACCTTCGTTTTGTCTGCTCATTTATCCACTATGCAGCTGTCACACCACGTTTTTGTATACCTCAGGAGGTACCATTACAAAGGGCACTATGTTTAGTTCATTTTGCTTTATGTAGAGTGTGTGGCACTATTCAGGCAACCAAGGTGTGGGTCCAGTGGAGGGCAGCGAACAACGATATATAAATTATGTGGAGCAGAACGGTAACAGAAGAAAACGGGTTGAGCGATCTTGTGCAAAAAGGTATAGAGAAAGGTGGAGAAGTTTGCTAGAAAGAATGGTTTCTTGTTCAAAACATTCCCTAAGTCCAAGTGTTTTAATGATACTGCACTGAATAGGTCACATTGCAGAATTCGACTTGGTTTACAAGTGTGGGGTGCGGCATACCATAAAGAAGACTGGGTTCTGGGGATATCTACGTGTAAGGGGTAGAGGAGATGATGTTTGGGCTATGCATAGATGTGGTCTCAAGAATAAATGACAGTTGTTTCACTATGTGGGGAAAATACAAGAGTTTAACATGGATTCATTCAAATGTACCCCTGACTAAAGTTTTTAAGACACTCTCGATTCTACTATTGTTTTAGGGGAACTGGCACTATACTGTGGTGGTGAATAGACTGCAACAAAACAGTCAGCATCCCCACAATCAAGGAGGAACCGCCACCCTCATGGACATATATTGGGTGTGTGGGGAACTCGCCTACTTACAATTGCCGCCAGCATGGGGAGGGGCCTGTTCCGTGGCAGAGTTGCCAGCACAAATGCTGATTATGCATGAAGCAAAATGTCACATCCATCAGCAAGCACCGCATGACCAAGCTCACATACATGCATCGCCAGCCCAGGTATAACTAAGGAGGTGGGGTGATGCACAGGTGCAGTACACGCTTCAATAATACCAAGTAAGAGAGGGGACACACTTTTTGGATATAGAATCTTTATATTTAGAAAAGGCAAACAAAACAATCACATTGTTGTACCTTCCGTTTTACTCACCTGTATCAGGAAAGTAACAATTTTAGATAAAGAGTTGTTTTAGAGTCTAAAAATAACGGCAGCGATAAATAAAGTGCTTTTCCTTCAAGGATGGCGAGTTCAAGAGAGACCAAGAGGGACCAGAAGTGTGAATGGGGAGGCAGTCTGACAGAAAAGTTACCTTTGTGCAAAAGTGCCCAATTGGGCAATTTCTTTAGGACCACTGAAGGGAATCCCTTAAGAGTCGCTTGAAAATGACGACAGGTTCCTGGGATGAGTAAAGGAATGAAGAAAAGAACTGGTAGGAGCGTCAGAAAAAGGAAAGCAATATCCATGGGCTAAAAAAGCAGTTCTGCAAGAGGTGGTCTGTGGTTACCAGATACAGTTGCTGTACACATTCAGCAACCGAGGGATCCAGCGTAGAGTCACTGGTACAGGAGGGACCACCCAAAAGTCAGAGCCCCTTTGCTGCCAGCGCTCTGAAGAATCTGCACCAAACCAACTAGAATTTCTTCATCCCACATTATCAGACAAGTGCCATGGTCAATATTCGCAAACGTACTCGCCAAACACCTAACCCTGCTGATGAGATACATTGTACACAAGGACGAAGCCGGATTTATACCAAGGCGTTCAACACCGCTTAACCTGCGCAGATTCTACAATGTCCTCGCCCAGACCCCACCTGAAAAACAAGCTGCCATTGTGTCTCGACTTGCAGAAAGTGTTTGACACTGTCTCCTGGCCCTTCCTTTTTCAGGGCCTGAACAAATATGGCTTCGACCTGAACATTATAAAATGTATAGAACTGTTGTATAAACATGCCGTACGCTCGTGTGCGCACAAATAGGATCCTGTCGCCGACCCTGCGACTGGGAGGTGGCACCTGCAGGGATGCCCCCTTTCACCCTTACTCTTTGCACTGGTCATAGAACCCATGGCAGACTTGTTCTGGGCAAGGTTCGCGGCAGAGGGGATTTGGCTGGACGGCAAGTCAGAGATCATCTCCCTGTATACCGAAGGCACCTTGCTGTAGGTCCAGGACCCCGGATACACATCTCAAATATGTACTCACTGCAGTAGCAGAATTTGGTAAGCATTCGGGCCTTTGGCTTAATAGCACTAAATCTGAGATCTTCCCTCCGACGGACAGCACGATTAAGCCCAGGGACACTTGTGGTCTCGTCACCCAACAAGGTTAAATATTTAGGAATTGATATAGCTAGCACTTCCAAATTGACCTGAACTACAAATAATATTTAGACAAACTGAAGATAAAATTGCATAGGTGGTCTCAGCTGCCGATATCGCTTGCTGGGTGTTTGGGCCTGGTGAAAATGATCATCCTGCCCAAGTTTCTTTATTTTTCCCACAATATCCTTATGTGGCCGGGTAAGGCCCTGTTTAGATTTGACAGAGCGGTGCTCTACATTCTAGTGGAATGGGAGGGTCAGACTTAAATGGCAGAGGCTGACACCACTTTAAGAGATGGGTGGATTGTCAGCCCCAGATTTTGGAGCGCTACTATCTGATCGCACAGATATATTTCTCCACCTACTGGTCAGGTCCCGCTCCAGATGTCCCTTATGTACACCTCAAACGCATACATGGAGCTGCTATGCCCCGCCTCCTATTGTGAACTGGGAATAAATACACACGGGCACAAAGTCTTGAACCAGGCTCCTCAGGCGCTTACCGCAATGTATGATAAAACTATGCCTCTATGGAGGATGCATACCCTGCAGCCCACTCTGGATGCTGCTCTAGTGACTCCCTGGGAAGGTGCAGGATTCAGGCGTCTGGGGTACCCATTTGTTCCTGCCAGTTTAATTACATGGGAATTACTCAAAACAAAAGGTGGCCGACAATACATTACAGAAGTTGAATTATCATTGTATCAAATCAGCTATGTCTGCACGCTGACCGCAGCCATCGACAGAACCGAAACCCTTTCTTGGTCTATCTTACATTATTGCATCGATGCCAGGTAACAAATCAGTTTCTGCATTGTACAAACTGGGTCTGGTACCATTGGTGCCGCAGAAAATTAATATTCAAATGAAGTGGGAGAGCGATCTAGGTGTTAATTTCATTGTAAAACAATGGTCCCAAGTGTGCAGACTGACCAGACAAGTTTTGCTAAACCCCAGATATCTGTTTTATCCATTTTAAAATACTGAACACAACGCAATACACACCAGCAAGGCTCACACCACCATACCCTTCAGCTCCACGCACCTACCCTAGATGTGAGAGCAAAGGTGCCCATTTGCTACACGTTATGGGACTGCCCTGCATTGTTTGTATACTGGAATGAGGTACGTAACAAAATGGATGAGATAGTGGGCAAACCATTTTCATAATCAGCGACAGATCCACTGGGGTTGGGGAACCGCTGCAAAGCAAGTTTGTTCATCTGGGTCTACTGCTAGCAAAGAGGGCTGTTTTGATGTGATGGAGGCGTATAGAACCCCCCAAGCTGGCGGGCTGGCTGCGGGATGTTCTCTTAACCAACGATATGGCTGAGGTGTACGGCCTGACACAGCCATTAGGCAACCGACCTAAAGACATTTGCGGTGCATTCAGGCAATATCTAGTGGCGAAAGCAGTGGCAACAAACTCCAATAAATCAAAGACCCCCACGTTGCATGTACTGTTTGTAACCTTTGCTACCTAATGGGCTGTCGAGCGCCACAACTTCCACTTGTTACGGACGTAAATCATTACTATGCCTTGTTTTCCTTTCTTTTTTTTTCTACTGCAATGCCAGTTACAATTATGTATGTTCTACCACCGACTTAATAAATAAAGTTGTTAAAAAAAAAACAAGACAAGTGCCATGGTCCCATATCCCCTGTGCAGCCTTCCTTCAAGGGCACCAAGGAACTCGCCTCCAGGTCCTCCTTCCATGGCTGACGCCATCAGTCTGGCATTTGCAAGCTTTTCTTCAAAATGCTTTCTTCCTTAGGGTGTTTTCAAGCGGACTGAATCCTCAGAAGACAATCACGTGCCCTAGGAGGACTGGGAAACCCTGCATCGCCAACTATTGCTTACCACAGATTCTTAAACTTTCCTCTTTTGGCTTCAACTCTCAACATGGGAATCAGCACAGTGACTGTCTCTAGAAAACTCAAACCATCTGTTGCTGAACTGCTTTTTCGGCCCGGGGTATTGCTCGCCTCAGCACTGTTGTTGAATCCTTTTGTTGTTTGTTCTTCATATCGAGCCCCCTCTTTGTCACTAAGGGCCTTCTGTAGCTTGACTCCAGAAACAGGTTCTTTGGACACTTTTGAAGAAAGTAGCTCTTTCCGGTGAAAGACTGCCACAAACCCGCAAAACTAGTCTCCCTTGGGCTCTTGAAACTTTAAGGCCTACATTGGAAAAGCGTGTTGCTTACCTGTTACTTAATGCTCTCTTCTAGGAAAGACTAAACTTTACACTGAACTGTTTTAGTTACATTGTGCGCCTTTTATTTTTACAATCATTACTTCTTCAGTGAGGCAATTTATCTCTTGCCTTTAAAAAGAGAACGTTACAGCATACGTTTCTCATTTGTGAAACGTATGCTGTAACCAAGAATCACCCCACTCTACCTCCCGAGAGTTATGCCTCGGCTGATCTGCCACACACTCCAGTTAGAGAGAGCCTGGGGAGTATTAGTGAATCACTGGTATCCCTAATACAGGAAGAACTACATAAAGAGCCTAACGTCGGGGCTTAAGGAAAATATCCCCAACAGACACACACTTGCTGTATCCCATGTCCGGTAGCTCTGTCTGGGTCCAAGCTTTAATGACCCGTGATGCAAAGAAACCATGTTTAACTCCCGGAAGATATTCAAACAGGTGCCCAGACAAAACAACCTGGCAAAGTATGGCAGAGGAAGGGGGTGCCTCACTGACCTTGAGGCCAACCTCCGCACTCTCAAAACAAAGCTAGAAAGGGAGAGCAGGAGGAGAAAGAAGCCAAAAATAGAATTGGTGCAGTTGAAGACTAAGTTTTCACCCTTACCACTACAGTCAACTGTCTCTTCAAAATGTGTTTCTACCACCAAAGAGAAAATTGACAATTTGGAAGCCAGATCATATCAAAATATGCATATAATATGTGTGCCAAATAATGGTGGTCTGCAAATAAGGATTATTTGTGGAAGATCTGTCCAAAGAGATTGTGGGAAACACATTCTTCTCAAAACAGTTCATATGTGAGTGTGGACACCACGCTTTAACACTAAAAGACAAACTTTTAAATCCCATCACTCAATTGTGAGTTCAACTGTTTGATATTGGAATGTGCCAGAGAGCAGAAGTTATGTTATGGGTCCAACCAATTGTTCATTTATTCTGACATTTGCACATACATCAAACAGTTCCTGAGAAGCATGTCCCCTATGTCATGATTTTCTAGCGTGTGCATCCAACAGAAAGGCAGAATGTTTTCCTTCACATGCCCTGCAGACAGTCCAATATCCTGACATGTAGCCCTCACTCGGCACGCCAATCTAGTGATGCCTCACCCACCTACCTCAGGGGTAGTGACACGACCAAGTGAAGTGCAACTATTCATGTGATATGCTTTTCTGATTGCTGTTTCTCAATTACAAATTATGTGGTTAACAATGGTACCGTACAATTCTATGTTATAGCTTCAGCTCGTGTTGCTCACAGTAGCACTACAGGCATGTATTGGCTATCTTTTGGATGAGTGCGAAAAGTGTGGGCGGGAAGTATGGGGCATAGGATTAGAACATACTACTTGGCAACTGCCCCATTCTCAAATATTTTCCATGCTTACTAATGTACATCAGGATAGGTGTGTAGGCAGAAAAAACTAAATTTGTTTGCTGTAATATTCGGGGTCTGGATAACTTAAATGTAGGAAACTGGTGATACATTTGGACAGTCATGCAGCAAGTGTAATTATATTGCCGGAGACCAACACATGGTCTCGTGCTTGTGAGTTTGCAAAACATATGGGAGGAGGTACTTTAAATCATACCCCTCACAAATCATGCCACATTCTCACCTATGTACAACATTCGGTTGGCTTAGAAAATATCAGAGTCGATTTAGATCCACATGGTAGATACGTTATAGTGCCGGACTCCTGGTGGGACAAAAAAAAAAAATAAGGATGCAGGCTACCCATCTGGCCTGCGAAAGCTGTTGCTTTGCAAGGTACCTGCTCAAGTGTGCCACACAATACTACCGTTAACGAGAAACCATGACTTGGCCGACAGTTGGCAGCACGGAAAGAAAAAGAAAAGTTTGAAAAGAACAACAAAAAATAAAAATCACTTACTATTCAACCATGCATTACCTGCCTTGCGTATCAACTCATGGCTACACTCTGTAATTCTGCTATACGGTTTAGAGTGCTGCATCATACTGCCTCACCCTCTTTCTGTTTACTTCCAATTACTGTTAAAACTAAATACTGTTAAAACTACATACTGGCAGCCACCAGCTGCCCACGCCACTCTGGGGCTTTAGGCCTTCCTCTCGACATGGCCCGGTATACTATGTATACATGTACGAGAATAATGTCCTACTTTGACAGCAATCAGGGCTCCGTTTCCTCCTGTGGCGTATTGCAGGGGATGTTCAAGGCATATATTTATCTCTCTGGCTAATACATGTGGAGAGTTGTCGTCTATCCTCAGCCAGAGAGACATTATGGAAGCTACATTTCAACACTCCCTCCCCCATATCCCACACGGTTATGGCATGCAGGTATGGTGAAACCAACAGGTCGGTAAGCTATGTGCTACACTAACGCATAGTGAACTTTGTAAAACTTGTATGCATTCCATTGTTAAATGACGGTGGCAGCAACTGTACGTGCTCAAAGGATTTTAATACGTTTACTGACTTCCATACTTTCTAGCATTTTAACTGCGACTCCCTTAGGACATCATATGCTCTGGATGATCTGGCGGCATCTCCACATGTACTCTCAATCCCAAATCGATGGTTCCTTTGAACACCCCATTCATGTTAAAGGCCTCCCATGTGCTATCACTGCCCTACCAACTGACAAGGCACTGGTGAACCAGGAGAAGAGTTCTACAAAGAATATAAACAAACATTAGCATTCTATTTCCTTAAGCCTTGAGCGGCGAGAGGGATTTGTAAAGCTGACCCAATTATCACAAACCCTTCCTGTGGTTATTATGCTTCTGCTAAAACCAACAAGGCCCCTGTGAGCAAGGTTCCTACACACCCATATTCCTTAAGTAATGCTTATGTAAAAACATTTGCTAGACTACTCACTACTTCAATGTATTTTGGGGCAGGAAATGTGTTGCACTTATGTATTTAGGGCAACCAGTCTATCACGCTAAGATGATGCACGATGATAGCTTTTTCATGACGCCTAGAAGATACATTATGGCAACCCAGGTAGTGCGCCTAGGGGTCCATCTCACATAACCTGATCAAACAGTAGCATAAACAACAAAGCTCCATTCAAGCATCAAGGTATGTATAAACGCACCACTCTTCGGTGGACATCTGCCGCAGGCATGGCTACCCACATGCACACATAAGAATGCAGCAACGACCTACGACAAAAATGTGGTCCAGCTTGACACAGTCTCTTGCACTGGCACACTCTTGTGACCTTCCTCTGCCCCGTCCACATGCTTGATCTCTTGGATTGCCCTGCCAGCACACCTAATGCCTTAATCTTGGCCAAATGCGCACACGCATTCTTAGTCTTTTCTGAGAATGCTCCCATACTCTGGACTGCGGTCCCCAAGGACGTTCTCACCACAAGCGCATTGAGACCAGACTAATGGGGAAAGAGGCTATATTAGAACCTTGCGAGGAGGGTGTGGTGGCCTCCAAGCCAATGGGAAGGCTGAGAACGCAGCCGTTACTAGACGGTAATCCTGCCGCTCAGCATCCTCAGGGCTGGAGGCCACCATCTCCCCATACCAGGGAATTAGGCAAGTCTTTACCTCCCCCATCCACAGAATTCCCTTTGCCCTCCCACCCCCACTTACCTTATTTTCTGTCCATTTCAGGAGCGGACGTGCTGGGAACACTTCTGTTCCCATCACGTCTGCTCCTGAAGTGCGACAGGCCGTCATGGAAAGGACGCAGGGACAACACATAGTCACTTCTCTCCTTTCCATTATTGTCAATGGCCGCCATGGAAAGGGATACAGACTTCGTTTTCCCTTCCCCTGCATTTTTTTTTACATTTCTTTTTTCTGTTCCAAAACGCCAAGCATTTCAGAGCAGAAAAAAAAAATGCTTTTAGTACCCCGATCTTACGGGCTGGGGCACTAACAGCAAGAAGCTCCTCCCGGGGAGGCTTTACCACTCCAGGTAATGTTGCATGGCCTTCGTTAATGCCCTAGCTTTGCTCGGGCATGTAACTATGGGCCCTGGGGCATTACCTGAAGTGGTAATGCCCCCTGCTTGGGGCTTATTGGTTAATAAATGACTACAACTACTACTAGACTATTGTCCTGTACAACGATTTGTTTTACCTGGACCAGGCTGGATTTATTCCTAAAAGGTCTACAGCCCTAAACCGAAAGCAACTGTTTTGCATCAAGCCTTAAATAGACCCATCAGGTGTGGGAGGTGGTGCAGCATTAGACAAAAGATGTTTTATTCTTTGCTTGACTACTCACTTCTGTATTTTTAGGCAGGAAATGTGTTGCACTTATGTATTTAGGGCAACCAGTCTATCACACTAAGAAGATGCACGATGATAGCTTTTTCATGACGCCTAGAAGATACATTATGGCAACCCGGCTAGTGCGCCTACGGGTCCATCTCACATAACCTGATCAAACAGTAGCATAAATAACAAAGCTCCATTCGAGCCTCAAGATACGTATAAACGCACCACTTCGGTGGACATTAGACAAAAGATGTTTTTAATGGCCACACAGATGCTGCAACTTCCGAGCGTTACTTCACTAATTGCATATATCTTCTTTATACCAGAACCTCAGCTAGAATTTACATTAATGGGCTATCATAAATAACAGTCAGGTCACACCTCACAGATGCCCACTTTCCCCTTTGTTTGTTGCCCTCTATTGAGCTGAACTTACCTACATGAAACATGGCCGAGGTGCCGAAGTTTAGATGGTGACCCAGAAAGTATCTCTTTACATGCTGGCTACATTCTAGTGTATGTCCGAGAGAGCAATGACAAAATATCACACATCAAAGCTGATGTCCAAAACATGGGCATTTACTCTGAGTTAAACATTAATTGATGCAAATCACAGTTATGCCCTGTAAGGGTAGAATTCCCTTTTGGGGTTCCTCTGTCCCCTTTTTTCCGGGACACTTAGATTTTTTGCTCTTTTCCTGGATCCTTGACCTTACGTTTTGCTCTTTTCCTGGATCCTTGACCTTACTTTTGGTGGTCAGAGGAACTTCTACTGAAGTTGTCCACCCACTACAACCCTTTTTGGTGTACTTTCCTATGGTAGCTCATATAGCTCCTAGAACAGGAGTGTTTTGTTTTTTTAGAATACCTGTCCTACACTAATGTTGTGAACTAAGCTAGGGGGCAGCTTTAATTTTGATTTGGCTTCACCAGGGCTGTAGTCCAATTTACCAAAGTAGGTGCCCAATGTACCATAGCAATTGGGGTACTAAAGTATTTTTCTAAACCCTACCCTCATCTATTGTGCGTTTCAGGTCCTTCCTTTATGTAGGGAAACAACACTTGAGGCCTCCAAAACGTTGTGCACACATGGGCTCATGCTGAGCCTAGTCCTGCTCCCTACAAAGTGGTCTGTGCTTAGTAAGACCAATGCCTAGTCCTAGGAAGGAGTGGATGGAACAGATGGAGTGGGCGGAACACATGGAGCAGATCGAATTAATAGGAATGATGGAACGGATTGAACACATTAAAAGGATGGGAAGGAAGAAATGGGCCTACAGAATGGATGGAGTAGATCACGTGGATGAAGGGTCGATTGGATGGAATGGATAGAAGGACTAGTAGATTTAATGTATGCAACAGACAAAACAGATGAACAGACGAAGTGGAACGAACTGACAGAGTAAATAAAATGGACAGAATAGATGGAGTGATCAATCTCAAGCGCTTTACTGATAACCACCATATCACACTACCACACTTAGTCTCTCCTATACACCACATCTCAACAAGAACGCAGCGATACTATGACACCTTCGGTATAGCTGTTCTCATACCAACACCAGCCACAGACTCCCCATCATCCTAATTAAACGCAGCTAGCTGAGCACACACCACTAGCTCATGCGTCACCACAGGCCTAACACAGCCAGAAATCAGTCTGGGTGTCCACCCTCCAGAATGAACACATACAACTGACCGCCACACCTACCACTAAGAAGCAGCTGTCATGCAACTGCTACACCAGCTGCACACATATACGGTGCACCCAGGCACTTTATGACTCTCTCGCTCTACTTAATTGAACTACAGTTCCCGAGGGTATTCAACCTACCAGCGCTTTGAGATCATACCAATGATACATAAGGCACTACATAAATGCCAAGTAACATATACACTCACACACATACGGTGTGGGGACACCCGATTGTTTACCAGTTTTTCGGATCAACCCGATTGGCTGGCCCGAGTGGGACTTCTAAAGGATCCTTAACCCTTAACAATGAAGCTGACTTCTTTATAAGCCCGCTTAAACTTTGAGACAAGTGACAAAAGTTGTTTCAATTACTCAAAATATGGTAAAAGGAGATCAAATTAAATTGTAGAGCAATGAAGCAAGTCAACATCTTTCGAGCATTTAAAAACTGATGCCACTGTTTGCCACACATGAACATGTTCAGCTCCGGGCAGCGAGAGCATGTATTGCTCCTACTGAAAAAATGCAGGCGCTAAAAGAGGGACATTTATGAGATTGAGAATATAACGGGAGCCCTTAACGATGTACAGTCATCAAGGGAATTGGGGCAGAGATCGTTATTGCAAAAATACGGTTCAGCCCCACCTTAGACTAATCACATATGCATCTATAGGGAATATTAAAGAATTCACCGACAGTGCTTTAAGGTTTTAAATGCCCCTCATATGCACTTGTTACATTGTAGGACGAAAAAGCTGTTCTTCTCCAACAAGATGTGAATAGTGAGGGTGGGAGAATTTGGAAAACGCTTTTACAATGTTATGTTTTAACTAAAGAGCCCCAACAAATTGGGGGAGGGGGGTCCTTGTTAAGTGTGTATGCAAAATAATAAAGAATTTACAACCAAAAAAAAATGACACATTAGCTTTAGTTGCAAAAGGGCAATTACAAAGAATCAAAAAGGTCCGATAAACGTTTTTCCTTCGAGAACTCTGACAAACAGAAGAGGATCAGCATACTTGCCAACCCTACAGATTTAAGCAGTCCTACCACCTACAGATTTCAGGGACACATCCTACTGCTTTTCACAGTGGCAATTCATTTATGTGACTCTAAGGCAGGCTCCAGGACAAAGCATATAATACATTAGTCTTGTCTATACAGTGGACCGGTAGGTGATCGCTTTGATCGCACTCAGCCCAATTCACTGACCTGACAGCTACTTGACTCTGTCCTGCACTCTTCCAACATCTTTCCATGTTGCGCTGTTTAGTTTAGTTTATTATTTGATAATGCGCTCCAAACCCAGGGGTAGCCGGGCGCAGCAGTCACAAGAATACTTAAGCTTAGGTTACATACATAGGATACATACAGAAGATGCATTACATGTGTTATTAACATATTTACAATACATATATATAAGAGATACAAGATGTGGGTACCTCACATCACAAGGGGCAATGAGAAAGTCTATAGTCTGGTTTCAGAGGTAATTATATGCAATGATCCGGGCCTAGAGCAGGGGATCAGTTTGTTGGTCGTTATTGGTCCAGAGCCAGCTTTTCACATTACATCTAAATCCGGAGTAGGGTAGATTAGCTCTCAATGCAGTAGGGAGTGCATTGAGAATGGGTTGTGTATTTTAGAATGCGTCAATGGTGCCAACAATGTATGATATGGCATTTATAACGTGCCTATACACAAGTGTTGTATGTTTTATATTTTACTGTGATGTCATTGTTATGGGAATTCTTATTTTTTGAAACTTGAAAAATCCTATATCTTTTGGGTAACAGAATATTGCAAATGGGTCAGACAGTACTGCAGGTTGAAGAGAGAGTATTTTTAACATCGTTTTATGGTCATAACTTTATGTAACATCTTACACATGTTCACCTTTATACTTCCAATCAGTCAAGAAGTGAAAAAAGAAATCACAGTAAGCAGAAAAGCACTGCAGCTTGAAAGGTTGATTTAAAAACACAGAGAGATACGGGGTATTCGCTGTGTACTCAAGATTATAAGTAAAATAAAACAGGAGCGTTATATATAAACGAATGTTGAAACGCGGTACCAACGTTCCCTAAAAGAGGAGTACATAGATATATATACATGAGTATACATACTGCTGCTTTCAGAGGCGTAGGGATAGTTTGTTTCCATTTAGATTGTACACCTACATAGATAGACACCTCCCGACCTGCAGTCGCCTCTTACCTGTGGAACGTCACATCCTTGTTGCTGTGGCTGTACCTACTTTTACAGTAGGGCACTGAACATGACTTGGGCATCTTCCCCTACCACTTACTGCCCCCAACAAAAATGGCCGCCCCGCCCCCTCCCCGTACCTTAAACACTATCGCACGCAGGTGGGCGTGTCAGTATCCAGACCTGACGGCCATGTTAAGGTCGCTTTTCATCTGCATGCGTAAGGATTGGGGACGGTCTCACTAGCCCGGTAGTGCGCAGACTTTGATAACACTGACCCTAACATGGCCGCCTCCTGGAGACTCTGGATTTATACACATGCGCAGTCTGCCCTTGATTCCGGTTGGTATGTCCTCCGAAGGATCTGACTATGGCCGCCATGCTTCGAAGGTACATCAACACCACAGAATTCTACTATGGGCTATCTATTCTATTCTATCTATTCTACTATAGTAGAACTCTCACCATTATAACCAATACATTAACACTTTATGGGCATGATTAAACAAAACCAGTATTCGCAAAGTTAAAATTAATCTTTTCTGTCAGACTGTCACATATAATTTGGTAATCATTATTCGTAGCCAGATGTTTGTGATTGGGTATCTTTTGTCCGTATTCAAGTCTCAACTTTAGTGGAGTGTCAAGTCCTCCTAATTACCAGAGGAACGCATGTCATGCTGCTTTGTCTTTATTCTAGAAAATGTCCACTCCAGACCTGCCAAGTGTCACACATCTAGTGTCATACTAATTCTATGTCAAGACCTGAGGCTCAGATTATCCTTTCTCTCTTTACTTAAAACTCGAGCAGCTTTGAAAACAATTACAACTCATATCAAACATTACACATTAAAAACTACGTTTCCCAGATATAGTCTTTTTGTGTGTAGTCCATTTTTGATATGTGCAATAAATCACGTGACCTTTTTAGACCAATCTCGTTGCACTATGTCCCTTAACTTCCTCAACATTCCTCTGTCTTTCCTCTTTCTTTGCTGCTTGGGCAGTCAGTGAAGTGCTTCAATTTATTTATGTTGTTTATGGTGTTTGATGAAAGTAAGGCTTAGAGCGCTTAACGTTTATTATTCAGAGCAAGCCTGGCGCGTAGGGGCTTGGCGGAGCATATCAACACAAAGTATGAGAGGATTAGGTAACATGAGGGAAGCTCACGACAGGGCAGACAGCTCCGGTGAGCGCAACGTCCCCGGTGACTCTGAGGGGGCATTACATGTAATGTGTCACCCCCCCCTGAGGAGGATGGTATCTCCCAGGAGCTTGTGGCAGTAACCACGTGACTGTACTCAATAAAAAGAATGGGCGGTCTCCCGCACAGCAGTCTTATGAAGCAACAGACTCCTGCCTGCAGTGTCATCCTTTGCAGCTGCGTAGCAGGCAGATGGCCTGCCATGTCAGGCCATGCACATGACGGCGCCCCTGCTGGGCAACGCCACTCTTCCTGATGAGCTGCAGTAGCAGAGCCCCTACTGGGCAACTCTGCTGGAATAGTCTAAACAATGTTGCTGGCAGAGAACAAAGCCTCATTATACAAGCCTTTGATACCAGCTGCACTCTGTCATGCTAGTTAGTGTTATTGGGGTGGACAGCATATTGAGATATATTAAGTCAAGGTGAATATACTCCTTAAAGATTCATGCAGGCAGGCTAGAATGCTTGTAATATGACTTATGTCTAATAATGCCACTTTTCCTAAGAAAGCCGGAACCTAAAACACTCTTACATATGCCAAAAGGGAAACACGTTGGACGAGAAAATTGAAGAGGAGCATTCCTAAACGCTAGGTGCAAGAAACAGTTATTTAAACATGGCAGTGTGCAGCGGCTACTCAACGTAATAATGCAGTAATATGTAAGGGAGTACATAAACTGTTCAGTTCCCAAACCTTAGCTTACAGTCCCCTCCTATGAGACCTTCACTACAGTCTAATAACAAACATCTCTAAGGGAACAGACATCACATCCCTGGCATATCATAAGAAATTGTATCTTCAGTAACATGACAGTAAACCACTTAAGCAGTTTGTGAAACCTGAGAATAGGTATTGCATAAACGATAATAGAGGCATTTACAAATCATTGACAGACAGGACAGACATGGAATTAGAACTACTGCTATAAGCAATATCTGACCAATAGACGCATCTAGACTCCAATTAAGAGAATGCATCACAGAAAGCCTAGCAGGCTATGGACTTCTCACCCTCAAGCTTACCACCGACTCAAAAACCACATTCAATTTTCGATTAGTATATAGAGGGCCCAGTTCCACCAACCATCCAGACCTAGAACTACCTCTGCTCATCGCTCCTATACTGAAACCGAATACTAAGTTTATACTTTTAGGAGACATCAATTTAGGATTTAATGACCAAACTGACCTTAAAGCTTCAGCCTCCCACAATACTTCCCTCGAAATGCAATTCAAACAAATGGTCCAAGCTCCCACACATTCTAAAGGCAGGATCCTGGATTGGATCCTCACACTAAATTCCACAATACTTATAGAAGACATCTTAGAAATGACCTGGACTGATCACCGGCTCATCAGATTTAATGTCATCATACGTAAAGACCCCACCCCACTTGCCACAATCGCTCTACCCACATTAATGCGTGACTCAAGGAAACTAACGCAGGAAAACCTTACGCCACTACTGATTAAACTAATCAACACGCAGCAACCAGCAGACTTTAATCCAGAGGCATTCTCTCTGCACTACCATACCTGCCTAAAGACAGCTATAGATGAACTAGCCCCACTCAAACCTAAACAACCTAATCCCAAAAGAAGTAAAACCTGGTTTAACGATAACCTTAGAGAACTCTGAAAAATGAAAAGATCACTGGAACATCTTCACAAAATAAAAACACCAGCGACACCATAAATGAAGTTCAGCATATCTCTAAATTATACAAGGATGAAGTATACACCCAAAAAGCAAATTCCTTAAACATGTGCATCACCAATGCCGCCTCAAATGGCAAAGAATTATTTGCAATCATTAAGGAAATAGAAACCCCCCTCACCCCTCCGAGTATAACCAAAGTTAATAAAGGTTGGTGTACCAACATTCAGGATGCGTTGGCCACCAAAATAACCACCCTGCAAAATAAAATCAACTCACAAAAAGAAATACTAGCTACCAATGTGAAGCCATATGCGCTGCCCACAGCAGATACCAACTCGGACACTCCCAAATTCTACTTCACTACGGTCACCACAGAGCAAGTCCTAAAAACTATAGCCTCATTAAAACCTTCTAATTGTAAAGGAGACTCATTCCCTGCCAAACTAGTCAAGGAGTGTGCACCCACCCTAGCAACTACCATTACCAATTTTGTTAATGCCTCCTTTAAGTCCAACACCATCCAACCTAATATCAAAGTAGCATGGGTCACCCCTCTCCTTAAAAAACCCACACTAGACCCCACCATCCCCACCAATTACCAACCCATCACCACTGTCCTCTTCCTTCTCAAAATCATAGACAAAAGCGCATATTCTCAAGTACAATCCCACCTTGAAAATAACCATTTGCTAGGAGAAAGACAGTCGGGCTTCCGCCCAGGCCATAGCACTGAGACAGCATTAATAAACCTCAAAAATCAGATGGACGCTGTCAGGGAATCATGTCAACTATGCATACTGCTGCTACTCGACCTGTCCGCGGCATTTGATTTAGTAGACCATCAAAAACTCTGTCAAACGCTCGCAAGAAACTTCAGTTTTTCTAAGGATGCCACTACCTGGATCAACTCATTCCTCTCGGACTGCACTTCCAGAGTAGCCATAGGTGATGTAGTAGCAGGCCCCATCTCAGTCCCACTCGGAGTTCCCCAAGGCTCCTGCCTCTCCCCAACACTTTATAACACATACACTAAATTACTCTTTGCAGCATTAGACGCAATGGGACTAATTTATACAGATTTCGCCGACGATACACAAATACTCATTCCCATATCAGGAAACCTTGAACAGGATACCATTGAGGTAAACAAAATGCATTCCATCATCCAGAACTGGATGGCAGCAAACAGCCTTTGCTTAAATGGAGAAAAAACTGAGATCCTCATTGTAGGCTCTCCAACCCAACTAGCAAAGCTCTCCCCACAATACACAGAAATATAAATCGATGGTACGCCTATCACCATCCCTAAACAAGTAAAAACACTAGGCGTCTATCTTGATTCCAGCCTCACCATTAGTAAACACATAAACGCCCTTGCTTCTTCCTCAGTTTACACGGCTAAACTTATCCCTCTAAGTAGACAATTTCTTACACAACACAATTGTATTACTCTAGCCAGAGCCCTTATACTATCTAAGATAGATTATTGTAACATACTGCTACTAGGTACCTCAAAACAAAACCTCAATAAAATGCAACTAATCCAAAATAAAGCTTTGAGAGCAGCACTAGGCATAAAGAAAAGAGATCATTTGACAACATAGAAGAGAAGCACACTGGCTTCCCATTGACGCAAGAATAATTCACAAAACTCTCACCCTAACCCATAAATGCGACACAGGCACTGCACCCGGCTACCAACCAAAGTCTAAGCCAGACAAACAGCACCAGAACACTTAGATCTAATGCCCACCTACATCTGTTCATCCCACAATTCAAGAACTCTAGATCAGGCAGATCCAGCTTCCCCATAGCAGCCGCTAGAATCTGGAACACACTCCCAGCCAACATCGCAAATTAACTTTCATTGAACAAATTCAAGAAACTCCTCAAAACCTGGCTTTTCGATAAATACTAACCATATGCCTGACCCTTGTACATTCTTATAATTAGAACTGCTGATGGACCCATTGCTCCCTACCTTTTTACTTGCCTTGTGTAAAAATAGCTACTTTATCTGCCTGTAAACTTGCTATGTACACCTTGGTGACTGTCATAAGTGTAACACAAAACCAAACTGTAAGCCTTACTGCTCTATTGATGTAAATGTAATGAGCAAGACTATGTATTCAATTGCAAACCATACTGCTTTATTTATGTAATGTAAAAACCAAGACTAAGTATTCTGTAATCTATGCCGTGGTACCCTCTGGGTTTGGGCAAAAAATAAATGCAATAAATAAATAAATAAAATAAATAAATCTAAGGGGTTGCAATATACCTACAATCCATGACCCAAAGGTCCAGGAACCCTCTGGACTAGTGTGAAGGAGACTTACAGTATGACGAATGTGGGTTATATCAGTAATATAACTTGTGTAATTTGTTATGGAAGTGTAGCACTCACTCTTCACAATGGCATAGACGCCTCCTTGCAGGGCCAGAACAATATCTAGAGCCATATGGTTCTGAAGCATCATAGTTCGGACGGCCACGTGTTCACGGGACAACATCAGGGAGGATACAGTGGCATTTGCAATATCCTCCACTAAACGTGACAGCTGGGTCAAACAGTCTCTATTTATTTTTACCCCAAGGGCTGGTATCAAATATCCAACCACGTAACAAAGTTACGGGGCTGAGCATGAAAAGTATGGGTACGACGCACTGCAGGCAGAATGTACCCGATGCACTAACTCCCTCCCTTGATGGGCAATAATGGGTAAGCTTTATCCCCACAGATCAAGTAAGTTCCGGAATATGTAGCGTACCCGGACTGGGAGAATGAAAAATTCTGTTCAAAGGCAAATGTAACATTATTATTAATCACTACACTAGTATAAGTGGGCAGATAATACTGACATTTGCTAGTTCCCATGTACAAAGAACCTTGGTTAGTATAACATACAAGACCAACTGCTGGGGAGGACAAATTAAGCGCTGCTGGTTTAATGCGTTCTTGGTCTGGGGTGGGTAAATTCAGAGGACCAGTAAAACCCAAGTGGGAGTGAGCATCCCTACAAGGTCCTGGGCCCTGAGCTTCGGTAACCAACTTGCGATCCAAACAGACATCCCTGTCACTGAAAAGGGATGGGTGCAATAGGAAACCTGAAGGAAATATCATGTCGCAAATGGGCACAAAGCCGACAATCGGTCAAATTAAAGATACAGGCATACTGTCAAGAGAGGTGTAAATAAGTGTTTTCACTGTGAACTCAGGGATGTGCAGAGGGACAGTCACTCTCATGGCAAGTGGTGTGGAAAATGTCTTTCACAGAGAAACAAGAATATATCAAGATTCTAACAACAACAGTGACAGAAATATAGCCAGACATTCTGCCCACCAGGTCCACTCAGAAATGGAGCCGTGCTGTTAGGACAGCAGTTTGTGACTTGCAGACAAAGTTCACTTTAGTTCATCAAGGCTAGTAGAATACAGGACACCGGCAAAAGAAGACCACTAGACTAAACTTGCAGTTCAAAGCTTTTATGGCTCTGTGAAGATGCAACTAAGAATGTATCAATGTTCCACCCAAACTCAGGTACTGTACAACAAAATCCAAAGCTCAGATATCTAAGATACCAGAGCCGAACGAATATAAGGGTCATTGTAACAAAAATAATGACCGACAAATGATAGCAGCAGAGGCCATAACTTGCAGAGGGCGGTGAATCAACATCCGTGGCATCATCCTTTTGCCAGAGAACCACCACCTCAGTGGGATTCATCGATGTTGCAAGGTGAGATCCAAAGGCGAGTAATTTGGCCAGTTGCCACTTTGTTAAAAACAACAGACTCTGTGGTATCTTGCCATGGGATCGCAGAGCGTACCTCTTGCAGGTTGTGTTGTGAGATCCAGAGGGGTCAAACACTGCAGATGGTACACCAACAGTGGGGTCTGAATCAGGGTTGTTCCTTTGGGAACTTCGACCGCCTGGCAAAGGAGCCTTAACAGCAGTTTCCGCAGTAGCCTTGCGTTGTGGAAGAGAGTCAGAAGCTGCAGATCCTAATTCAGCATGTGAACGTATATTGGCTGGTCAGGGGTCGTGCCCTCAGCTTCAGATACTGGTTGCCTGCTCCAGGAACCCTGGAAGAGGCTGACATCGGCAAACAATTGGAGACATCACTGGTGGTGGTGTCGGTGGTCATGGTGGAATCGGAGCCAACCCAAGGAAGATATGTGGACGTAGAGGTGACGTCATCAACTGGGATGGTGACTTTGAGGCAATGCTCTGCATGGATCCAGGCCGGGATACTGGAATACTGGCACACTTCACTGCAGAATTAGTGGTCTTTCGAACCTGGAAGGGACCTCGCCACCTCGGCGGGAGTGCAGGCTTCCACTGATGAATCTTCATAAGGACCCAGTGTCCAGGCTGTAGAGGATGGCAAAGTTCAGCAACCGGCTCAAATAGGGCTTCACAGACCTGGGCATTAAGAGATCAAACAGTTTTAATCAACATGCAACCATATTTAATCAAGGTGTCATCCTCCAATGATTGACTTTGAATGTGGGGAAATGCTCAGGTGCAGTTCCATTTTTCATAGGGTGACCAGTGAGGATTTCATGAGCAGACAGTTTGTGTTTATGCTGGGGGTTATTCCGCATAGCAAACAAAACTAGGGACAAGGGGCCATTTCAACGCTGTCCTTTTACACACATTAGACAAACTCAACCTGAGGTCACTGTTTCCAGCGTTATACATGTGCGCCCGTGCGCAGGTGATAAGAACAATGGAATAGTTGAGTTATTTCTAACGCTTTGTACACTTCTCCAATAACTTGACCAGCAAAATAGGTAAACTTGGTCACTGTCTATACTAAGGGGCAATCCAAACTGAGGTATAAACTCAGCTAGCAACTTTTTGGTCACAGTAACAGGGTCTGCTTTTCTACAGGGATATGCCTCCACCCATCAGGAAAACACAGCCACCAGAACTAAGCAGTGCATATAAGTCATACAAGTGGGGAGCTGTATGAAATCTGTCTGCACGTGTAAAAAAGGACCTTCCAGGAAAGGACATTTAGACAGCTTCGTTGGCACTGCTCTCCCAACATTAAATGTTAAGCATATCACACAATTTTCACAATAACTCTGAGCCATAGAGTCTAAGCCGGGAGCCATCCAATCGTGGTGTAGCAACATAATCATGGTGTTTTTACCTGACTAGGCCACGACGCAAGCTTCATAGACCAGATAGGGGAGAAGCACCTAGGGTGCCGCTAGGCGGTCGTCTGGGGAACGCCACAGGGAGTCAACTCCTAGCCTGCACTTATGTTGAGTCCAGGTCACTTTTTCAGCTTCTGATCCTGAAAGTTTGCCAGACTCGAAGGATAGGTCACAGTGGAACTGCAAGACATTCATTAGGACCCAGGGGCCCATTTAAGGCCACTGAGCGAGCTACACAATCTGCAAAAGCATTTCCTTGGGCTGTGAATGACCGTGAGGGATTGTGTCCCTTACATTTGACTATGGCTCCCACTGCAGGGAGCATGCAACAATGCCTTCAATTAAGCGGACACATATTTTCCATTCAATATTGGGGTGGTCGTGGAAGTTAGATATCCACGCTGCTTCCAGAAGACACTGAAATTGTAGACCACCCTGTGGGCGTACCTGGAGTCGGTATATATTGTAGCTGATCTGTCTCAAGCCAGAGCTCACGCACGAGTGAGGGCCACGAGCTTGGCGACCTGACCTGATTTTGCCATAGGTCATTGATATGTTTCCAGAACAGCACGGGGTGGATACAGAATATCCAGAGACTAATTCCCCTGTTTCTGGAACATGAAAATAAGATCTGTCAACAAAAAGAATATGGTGAGTGCTGACCCGTTCTGGTGGGACTTCTAGCCCTTCTTCCTCCCCACTCTCCTCACCTGTGCCGTAGGTTTCCAAAGCTTCTGGGCTGAGGGGGTGACGTGTCAGATAATCTCTCTCCTTTTTGAGTGAAGTGTGCCTGCCATGAGAGGAAGCCACAGTGAATGCTCTTAAACCAGCAGTCCTGAGGCTCCGTTCCCGTGATCAGGCCGTTAAGGGAAAAAGCTGAGGTGGCAGAAAAAACCCTTATGCTGTGATGGAGAGTTCCAGGGAGGTCGGATATCCAGTAACAGCTGATGAAGCCGGCAGGGGGAAGTCCGAAGAGGAGTCGGAACAAGGTCCCGTAACTGAATCTCCGCAGGGAGAGGCGGAGGCACAGAGATAACAAGGTACCGCAAGGTGCGGCGGCAACAAAAGAAGAGAAAGGAGGCGGAAGGAGAAATCAGGAAGAAGGGCTTGCCGCGGAGCAGCCGAGTGGGCAGGGAAGCAGCCAGCGAAGAAGGTAAGGTAAGGTAGCCAAAGGAAAAGGAAGGGAAGCGGAACGCGAGGAGCACAAACCAGAGGGAAAGAGAGCGGCTAAGCGCAAGCCATGAAAGTGGAAAAAACTAGCATATAACCCAAAGAGAAGCGTAAGCCAAAATTCGGGGGTTGCAACACAACGGTCGCTGGGAGAGGAATGAATTAGTACTTCCCGGCGGCCGCCATCTTGGGCAACAACTAGACCTGCACAGCACGTACGATGAAAAACGTGCTGGAACTAGTGGTATTGCCGTCCGCGATGGAGCCGCCAACGCGGAAGTAACCGCCAATCAGCTCGGCAGATGACAGTATGCCCCCTTCCAGTGCGAAGTACCCCGGGCTTACTAGGGTATAAGTGATGAAAGCGGCTTAACAACCTAGGGGCATGTAGATGGGAAGCGGGTTCCCATGAGTCCCCCGACTCAGGGTATCCCTTCCACGAAAGTAAGTATTCCAAACGTCCCTTGTAATATCTGGAGTCACGGATGGCAGAGACCTCATACTCATCTTTGCCACTGGAACGTGCAAAGGTCTGACGGGGAACTGATCTCTGGTATGTGTCTGGGACAAAAGGTTTAAGAGGGGAAGAGTGAAAAACAGGATGTATGTGACTGAGGTTGGAGGGTAGCTCTAACTTATAGGAGACAGGATTGATCTTAGATAGGATATAAAAGGGTCCCAAAAAGCGAGGTGAAAGCTTAGAAGGGTGAACCCATCTAGGTAAGAACTTAGTAGAGAGCCATACTTTGTCCCCTTTTTCCCAATTAGGACAGTCCTTGCGATGTTTATAGGCCTGTTCCTTGTTCTGTTTCCTACTCATCTCCAGGCAGTTTTTGGCAGAGATGTGAGCTTCTGCTATGGACTGAAGTACAGCTTCCGCTGTAGGAGAGTTAGTAGGAATGGGAAGAATTGGAAGAAAGGATCTTGGATGTATCCCATACGTACAAAAGAATGGGGTTTGACCGATGGCTGAGTGCTTTGAGTTGCTGTATGTAAACTCTGCTGGTGGCAGTAAGGAAACCGAGTTGTCTTGGTACTGGTTACTGTAGCACCGCAAATACTGCTCTAAGGTAGCATTGAGTCGTTCCGTCTGACCATTAGACTGAGGATGGAACCCAGCGGAAAGAGCTCTTTCTACCCCAATACGGGAACAGAGAGCCTTCCAGAAGTTGGAGATGTACTGGCTGCCTCTGTCTGAGATGATCTTATCCGGAAGGCTGTATAGTCGAAAAATGTCCTGAGCAAAAGTCTCCACCATTTTCATAGCCATTGGTAATCCCGGTAAGGGAGAGAAATGTGCCAATTTGCAACTTGGTTAAAGTGTCTATCGTCACCATGATGCACGTACAAGAATTAGACACTGGTAGGTCGACTATGAAGTCAGTAGAAATGAGTCCCCAGGGGCGTGTAGGCATCTCCGATTGAGTCAACAACCCTAGGGGTTTACCAGATGGGTATTTGGCTATGGCACAAACCGGGCAAGCTTTAAGATAGTCCTTGACGTCTTCTTTTAGCTCAGGCCAGAAAAATGATCTTGCAACAAGTTCTGTGGTGTTGTGTTGTCCTCTGTGACCGCTGTGGGTGGATCGTGACACCAACTAATAATCTTCTTCCGCCAAGGACCTGAAGGGATGTACAGTCGGTTTCCATAATACGCGAAGCCGTCCTTCTCCGTATAGGTCTTTCTTCCTTGACGTAGACGTTCAGGCATCTCAGAAGCCAAAGCTGTCTTGACTTCTTGGAAGAAGGTATTAACAAGTCCCAGAATCTAGTTTCTTTGGAACATTCATTCCCTGGGAAGAGTAATACCATCACCGGTGGTATCTTTCCGAGACAAAGCATCGGCTACTCTGTTTTTGGTTCCGGGTAGATAGGTGATTTGGTAGTCATATTGGGCAAAAAAGTATGCCCATCGGGCTTGCCTTGAGTTAACGCACTCCATATTTTGTAAGAATCTCACATTTTTATGGTCAGTTCTGATGAGAAAGTTGTGTCGGGATCCCATAAGTAATTAGCGCCATTCCTTGTAAGTCTGCTTCATGGCAAGCAGTTCCTTTTCCAGAACTGAATAGTTTAGTTGACTGGAGGACAGTGTTTTATACAGATAGGCTATGGGATGTTCAGTGCCCTCGTAGGATGGAAGAAGGACCGCTCCTATGGCCATGGCTGATGCGTCTGTTTCCACAATAAACTGTCGATTCTGGTCAGGGTGTCGAAGAATAGGGGCAGAACAGAAGAGCCTCTTTAACTCTCCAAAACTCTGTTCTGCCTCTGGAGACCATTCGAAGGAGCCGGTACTCTTCTTTAGCAACTTGGTGATGGGAAGAATGATCTCAGAGAAGTTGGGAATGAATCTCCTGTAAAAGTTCGAGAGACCGACGAATCTTTGCACTTCCTTGACGTTGGTAGGAGAGGACCAACTGAGTATAGCTGAGACTTTGCCTGGGTCCATGGACATGTCTTCTTCCGACAGAATGTATCCTAGATAAGGTACAGATGAAACTGCAAAGACACATTTCTCGGGTTTGATCAAAAGTTGGTACTGTTGAAGGTGCTCCAAGACCTGTTTGACGTGAAGAATATGTTCTTCTAGATTGGATGAATAGATTAAGATATCATCCAGGTAAATGATGACTGTTACCAATAGTAGATCTGAAAATATTCAGTCCATAAACCGCTGAAATATTGCCGGCGCATTCACCAAACCGAACGGCATCACCTTATATTCGTATAACCCGAACGGGGTGCGGAAGGCTGTCTTCCACTCATCCCCCTTAGCAATGCGAAGCAAGTGGTATGCAATCCGGAGGTCGAGCTTGGTAAAAATGCGTGCCCCTTGTACGGCTTCAATAATCTCTGTTATTAGCAGCATGGGGTAGCAGTAACGAATAGTAACCTTATTGAGACCCCTGTAGTCTATGCAGGGCCGAAGTTCAGTTGAGTCTCTCTTCTTGATGAAAAACAAAGAAGCTCCTGCTGGAGACTTTGAAGGCTGGGTGAGACCATTATGCAAATTGGCATCCAAATAGTCCCTTAGGACCTGTTTCTCCGTTCGAGTTAAGGAAAACATCCGGCCAAAGGGAACCAGGGCATTAGGTTCGAGATCTATGGTGCAATCCTCAGTCTTATGCTTAGGTAATTTAGCAGGCTTCCTTTCCTTGAAGACTTCTTGATATGGTGAACAAAACTGCGGTAACGCGTGTACTCCCACGTGATTGCTTGCTAATACCGTCATGGTTTGGAGATCACTCCTGTTGGCTACTGGGAAGCAATGAAGTCTACAAAATGAGGAACAAAAACTCAACTGATTGCTGGTCCAGTTTATCTGAGGATTGTGCTTCCTCAGCCAGTTAATACCTTGTATTATAGGAAGGTGAGCAGCTCGTATTATATCGAATTTGAGAACCTCTGAGTGTTGAAAGATGGTTACAGGTAACTCTTCAGTGGTATGGGTTATGGGTCCTGAAGAGAGGGGGGAACCATCCACTCCTTCTACCTTTTGGTCTTCCTTGCGGACTACCCTGCGAAGACTGACCTTTTGTGCCCATAGAGTGTTTACGAAGTTCCCTGCTGCCATTCCACTGATCTGCTGTGGATGTTAATGAGAACTGGAATGACCATCAGTCTGGAATCTTCCTGGGTGTTGGGAGCGGAGACTGAGAGTGAAACATAGGGACTGAGTGAATTGCAAGAAGCCCCTCAGAACCTAATCCCTACTGGCGCCGAGGGAGATTGTTTCCCTGTTGTTTGGTTGGGACCTCAGGGCAATCCTTAAGGAGGTCCTGTTCTGAACCACAATATGCACAGCGTCCCTTCTCCTTTCTCTGTCTTCTTTCAGCAGAAGAAAGAGGGCCCCTGGTAGCTCCAATCTGCATGGGTTCTTCATGAGAGTGGGAGGAAGAGGGTAAGGACGATGCAGAAGCCATGGATTCGGAAAGATGTACTGCAGTACGGTGTCTGCGGCGTTCCGATCGACGTTCCTGAAGTCGATACTCAATCTGTAATACAGATGATAGTAAGTCTGTAAAGGTCGGAGGTCGAGAAGACCTGGCGAGTTCGTCCTTGATCTCTTCTTGTAAGCCTCTTCGGAAAATGGCATACTAGGCTTGTTCTGGCCAACCAGCTCCTGCTGCCAAAGTCTTGAAATGAGATATGTAGGTGAAGACATCAGAGGTTTCTTGTCGAACATCTAATAAATCCTCACAAGCTGTGAAGGTTAGTTCCGTTCTCTCGAAGGTCTGTTTTGATAGAGTCTGGAATCCGGCAAAATCTTGCAGTATTGGATTGGCACTGGTTACCAACGGGGTGGCCCATGCCAGCACATTGCCAGTCATGTTGGAAATCAAGAACCCAACTCTTGATTGGTCTGTGGCAAAGGAGCGAGGTCTGAAGGTAAAGTAGACTGTGCAAGCTTCAAAGAATTCTTTAACCTTCTTGGGAGAACCATCACATTTTCCAGATGGAAGTGACATGGTTGGTAGTTCTACCGGTGGAGGTTCACATTCTGTGACTAATTGCTTTAATACCGCATTTTCTGCCTTCACCGTCTGTAGTTCTTGTGACATCCCCTGAATTGCCTTCCAGAGTTCCTGGATTTGTTCCTCAGCTGACATTATGTCTTCTAGGCGTTGCAATCTTACCCGTTCTGGTGGGACTTCTAGCCCTTCTTCCTCCCCACTCTCCTCACCTGTGTCTTAGGTTTCCAAATCTTCTGGGCTGAGGTGGCGACGTGTCAGATAATCTCTCTACTTTTTGGATGAAGTGTGCCTGCCACGAGAGGAAGCCACAGTGAATGCTCTTAAACCAGCAGTCCTGAGGCTGCGTTCCCGTTATCAGGCCGTTAAGGGAAAAAGCCGAGGCGGCAGAAAAAACCCTTATGCTGCGATGGAGAGTTCCAGGGAGGTCGGATATCCAGTAACAGCTGATGGAGCCGGCAGGGGGAAGTCCGAAGAGGAGTCGGAACAAGGTCCCGTAACTGAATCTTCGCAGGGAGAGGAGGAGGCACAGAGATAACAAGGTACCGCAAGGTGCGGCGGCAAGAAAAGAAGAGAAAGGAGGCGGAAGGAGAAAGCAGGAAGAAGGGCTTGCCGCGGAGTAGCCGAGCGGGCAGGGAAGCAGCCGGAGAAGAAGGTAAGGTAAGGTAACCAAATAAAAAGGAAGGGAAGTGGAACGCAAGGAGTGCGAACCAGAGGGAAAGAGAGCAGCTAAGCGCAAGCCGTGAAAGTGGAAAAAACTAGTGTATAACCCAAAGAGAAGCGTAAGCCAAAATTCGGGGGTTGCAACACAAAGGTCGCTGGGAGAGGACTGAATTAGTACTTCCCGGCGGCCACCATCTTGGGCAACAACTAGACCTGCACAGCACGTACGATGAAAAACGTGCTGGAACTAATGGTATTGCCGACCGCGACGGAGCCACCAACGCGGAAGTAACCGCCAATCAGCTCGGCAGATGACAAGTGCTCAAAAAAGGTACATCGGATAGATCAACCCGGGGTGACAAGAGTGGCTCCAAAATGATGACCTGACAGTCATGCGGCTCCTCATCTTCAGGGGTTGGTAACAAAGAGGTAGGATTTGGAACTGAACAGCGACTCAGGGTTACATTGGCAGTGGAAATGAGCAACGTTTCATAACTGGGAATTTGGCACATGTTGTGTCTTCCCTTTTAGCAATAATGACAATAAAGCATAGGCAACCACATTTGTGACATGATGCCCTTGTACCAGGGAGTCAGTCTTCTCTATCAATAGGGCAGCAGCGGCGACTGCTCACAGACAAGCTGGGAGTCCCGTGGCTACTGGATCTAATGCTACGCTGTGATATGATACAGCTGGTGCTTATCACCGTATACCTGAGACAACACAGTTGAGCAAACCCACTGTGCTCGTCACAGAACAAGATGAAAGGCTTGCTGTAATCCAGCAGACCCAAAGCCGGTGCCATTGTGAGTACTTGTCTAAAGGTGACAAAAGCATCATCTTCTTTCTGGGACCATGGCAGTGACTTGGAGGTCGATCATGAGTGAGGTTCTGGAGCAGCTTAATTATTGATACATATCCTGGGCCCCATTGCCAGCAGTAATTTACCATCCTGAGTAACCCTCTCATTTATTTCTTTGTCTGATCCTGGAACAAAAGTCTTTCCCCAGCTGAAATCCTGTGGTCCAGATATCGCACATAGGACAGACACAACTGTAATTTGTCTTTAGATGCCTTGTGACCCTTTTCAGCAACTGCTTTCAACAAAATTTGTGAATCTTCCTTACACGCTTCCAAGGAGGGGGAGGCTAAGAGCAGATCATCTACATACTGTATCAGTGTCAACCTTCCTGGAAACTGTGCCGAACAATGATCTTTCTTTAAAATTTGGGAAAACAGGGTAGGGCTTTCTACATACTCAATTGGAAGCCTAGGGAACATATATTGCGCTAAGCTATGGGTAAACGCAAAAAGGATGCTATCAGGATGTATTTATTTATTTATTTTTTACTCCATAACCATGTTTAATCTAGCGCATGCATAATGTTGAATGTCAAGTAGGACGGCCATGTGCTAATGTATCAAGTTACAACAGGGTCACATGTGCAGCACATTTATTTATGGGCTAATTTATTTTAAAATCTGTTTATTGGTATACGTAATCTCAAAGCATAATCCACAGTCCAAGTTATCAATCAACAGATCAGACATGCTATTAATTGCATAGCGTATGAAAACAAACTGAAACAGAGCATAGCCCAATAAAAACAAAACATAAAAACAAAAACAAAGCATCCAGGATTATTTGAGTCAGTGGTCAGCTGGGGAACAGCTCTCATTCATAGTGCATCTGTAGCCCATGAACAACCCTTATACAGGCGTCATTATAAACAGTTGAGCGATAAAGATCATGCAAGGGCGCTGCAAACAGATGTGGACTCAAGCACCCATATAAGCAAACAAAAAGGAAAGCAAGCACTGCATCTCAAAAGTCACAGGGTTTGTCGTTTGACGGATGGAACCTCGCTGATAGGAGGGCGCTCGACTCTGCAATATTCTCTGTGGGCTCTCTAATACCAGTTCTCAGAGCTCCGTACAAAACAGTTGTTTTCCCCTCACTCCATCTCGCAAAGTCTTCAAACCACAAACAGTATGGAGGCCCGCCTTTCCGCTGACAGGCCATTGCTATGCGCCGTTTAGTTAACATACATGCTAAACCCTCAAATTTGATCACATCCCTGTGCTTTTCAGGCCTGGGGTATGTCTTCAGCAAGCATTCCGCCAGTTCCCAATGGTAATGCGTGACCCCAGCTTTAAAAATAGCTCCTTTCACCTGATGCCAAAAAAACCTGCACCCATGTACAGTTCCAAAACATATGAATTGTATCTGGTCCACTCATACCACACCATGGGCAGGCAAATGCCACAGTGGGGTCAAATCTAGCAATACGGTTAGGTGTCATATACGTTATATGGAGAACATTAAGCTGTAAGAGGCAGAACCTTGCATTGTGTGAAACCTACTCGACGAAAAATGTAGCATCCCACTGGATATCCCTCAGCTCTTGCCCCAAATCTGCCTCCCACTTTCTCACATTCCGTGTAGTATGCACACTCAGGATACATCCATACACCCGAGATAACGGGGATCAGCCGTCTTCCGGCTCATATAGCAATGCTAACAGCGCAGTCAGCTCCAGCTCTCCAGGCCAGGTCGTCCACTTCGTCCTAGCCGCCGCTACTAGTTTCTGGTATCGTAAGAACTGGCGCCTGGGGAGACCCTTGGTTTGTATCAACTCACTGACCTAGATCCCTGAAAATCCCATCTCTGTACATGCCCCCACGTGGTGAGCCCCAGGTCCTCCCATCTCCTAGCCATTGCCAGCTCTCCTAGCTCCGAGCAAGCATCTGCCATCATAGGGACGTGTGGCGAGTACAGATTACACAACCGCAGAGACCTCACCACCCTTCCCCAAACCTGATGCCCAAGCCTAACCAGCAGCATCTGTTGGCCATCACAACAACCCGACACTGACAGGGCCTCTTTCAATAACACTGGGTGGAGTATTTCCTGCAATAGTCCAGATCACGTAGGAGGGTCGTCCGATAACCAGCACGCTACGTATTGAAGTTGTGCGGAGCTGCACTTGCCGGTTCTTATATTGCATACTTAGAGTATTCAGAGCAATTTTCTGTCTACGCTGCCCCCCCAGGAACTCTCTAAGCATAGTGTCTAGCCGACAGATATATATATATATATATATATATAGTGCACATTTGCAAAAGGACAAAGCAGGCGCAGTAATATTATCTTTTTAACCAGTGTGATCAAGCCTAGAAGAGACAGCAGTAGCTTCCCCCAGAATGTCATGGATCGCTTCACCCCTTCCACCACCCTGAATTTATTCTTGGGGTGCATGTCCTCTGGCGTATGAGCTACATTTATACCCAGATATCTAAATGTGTTGACCTCCCGTTGTAACCCCAAGTCGGTAAATCCTGAGCGTTGTATCACTACAGACCCGCCACAGGGAAGAGGCGTGACTTATTTGTTAAAGGATATCCCAGACAACTGTCATGCAAAGAAGTACCCTCCCGAGTCTCCTCCTCACCTTGTTCCTCGGAGATGCTGTTCTTGGTGTCTGTGGTTTTCTTTCTACTTGATCATCTTGGACGAGATTCCTCTTCTTCTTTAGGTTTTTGCTCCTTCTTCTCGTGTAAATAAGGTCTAGCTTCCTTAGAGGCCACCGTGACTGGATTGGGAACCAGGTCACGGGGAACTCCAGGGAGCCGATCCTTAAACCCAGGGAAAAAGCTGAAGGCACCAAAAAACCCTCGCAGCTGGTAGTTGCAGCTTGATGCGAAGCTGATGCTGGCAAGTATTGCACCAATCACAAATAGACGGTACCCAAGTCCACAGTCTTTGCAACCCAGTAAGGCTCTTACACAGTTCCAGGAACAGGTCCTCTTTAAACAGGAAGATAAGTCTCGGAAGTGGCACTAGCAGAGGAAGAAGTACATGCAGGGAAGCTAACAGGAGAAGTAGACAGATGGAAGGTCCCAGAAGGGAGAAACAAAATGAGGTAAGTAAAACAGTAGGAAAGGGAAACAGAACTGAAGCAGCTACCAAAAGAAGGGCGAAGCTCAAGGCTCTGGTCACAAGAGAGTGAGAACAGGAGAGGAGATCCGAGACAGGTCACAATACGGAGCTCCCCTTAGCTGGCTGGAGGCCCCCCACAGAAAAAGTAGTCCCTTCAAGGAGGTTTTCAATTCTAAACATGAGCACTCCACCCCAAGGCCCCTCCCAAGGTGGTTCTTTTGCCTGGTCTGGGTTTGGCTGGAAAGTTCTGATGAAATGTCCTAATCAAACGTGGTGCATGAATGTTCTCGCTGGGTTTCCAGGATCTGTCCTGAGGGCTGTAACTCTTCCAATCGACTAAGTAGTATAGTTTGGACCTGATATATTTAGAATCCAAGATTTCTTTTACTTTGAACTCTGGTTCCCCATCGACCATTACGGGTTCCAGTGGAGGCATAACTCGTGTACCGGGTTGTACCGGTTTTAGAAGTGAGACATGGAATACTGGGTGAATTTGCATATTGGCTGGTAGTGCTATTTTAACAGCTGCCGGTTTGATGATGGCCTTGACGGAATAAGGTCCCAAGTAGCGAGGACGAAAGGTCCGGCTTCCTTTTATGGGTATGTATTTTGCTGCTAGCCAAACCTTGTCTCCTACTTGATAGTCAGGGGCCTTCTTCCGATTTTGGTCAGCAAATTTCTTTTGCTTGTGCTTGGCTTGGATTAAATGCTCTGTTGCCTTTTTAAAGGCCTGAGAGATGGTTGCATGAAGAGTTTTCAATGCTGGCATTTCTAGACAGGGAGGACTGTCTAGTTTGGAAGTACGTGGATGTCTGCCGTAGAGGGTGTAGAAAGGGGTTTGTCCAGTACTGGAATGCAATGAATTGTTGTAAGCATATTCTGCTATCCATAATAAATCTCTCCAAGTCCCTTCTACTTGGTGCAGCATACACCGCAAGTATTGTTCGAGAGTCTGGTTGGTTCTCTCTGTTTGACCATCCGTTTGGGGGTGATGGCTGGTAGATAATCGGATGTTGATTTGAGCCATGGAACAGCATTTCTTCCAAAAGTTGGACACGAACTGGCTACCTCGGTCAAAGACCAGGACTGATGGGAAACCATGTAGTTTAATAATATTTTCCAGGAAAGCTTTTGCTAAGCGGGATGCATCCGGGAGGCCCTTGAAAGCGATGAAGTCTGCCATCTTTGAGAATAAGTCTACTACTAATAAAATAGAGTTGAATCCTTGGCTGGGAGGCATGTCTGTGATAAAGTCGAGAGAAAGTGTGTGCTATGGTGCAGGAGGAATTTCCAATGGCTGCAGAAAGCCAGCTGGTTTCTGTTTTTGTGACTTGTTTTGTGCACACACCCCACACAACTGGACATATTGGATGACTGTCAGGAACCAGGAGCTCAATATAGTAGTGGTGGCTTGACACGTCGTGATGCAATTTAGGCTTTCTGACAATATACCCCTCAAGTGTACATAAGGACAGTTTGAGGTGAGTACTGCCCTAAATAAGGTACACCCTGGTACTTCAACAGCTGGCTGCAAGAAAATTAATCAGGCATTAACTTGAAGCTAAATGCAATGAGAACTCCAAAGCAAGATACCAAACTGATACTCACAAACAAGAAAATCAGACTGGGACCAAATGTTCCAAGTTAGATCAGTGAGTACCCCGAAAGCAAAAAGGGACTATTACCAAGAGCACAAGAAATAACTAGGAAAGCAGTAATAAGAGTCTTGAGCTTACCAAATGAGTGTCCTGGATAGTCGCTGCAGAAAATGTGGGAAATGAGTTGGTAGTCCGGGAAACACAATGTGCCTCATTACAACTTTTCCGGTCCGGACTGCAGTGATTCCGCGGTGGCGGAAATAAAGTTTCCGTGTCCACAAGGTTGCGGAAAGACCGGCAGATTACGTGCTGTCGGTCGCGTGCACCACAGTGACGCAGAAACGGTGTAACCGCCGCAATGGAAACACCCACGGAAATGGACATAGCAGCGCCACAAGTAGTGTTAAAACCGTGTCCGCCACCGTCGTCACGGACACGGAACCGGAAATACCATGATCACCAAAACAGGAAACAGAGAGGCGGCCATCATATAAAGCACAATCCATTGCCATCCATAGTCAGCACAAGCAGGATCCACACTGTGAGAAGCCCAAAAGGACCACCAGCATGTCTGCCACGATTCCAGCACAGAGGCAACGGAAACAGCACTTCAGTGAGGCGGAGCTAACTGTTTTGGTTGAACACATAGTGGAGCATGCTGAGATGCTGTTCAGTGTCGAACAACGGCGTGCTACACAGCAGCGCAGGAAGGAAGTGTGGGCGGAAGCAGCATGCAAGTGCACCACTGTGGGTGTGACTGTGAGGAGTGTAAAAGACTACCACGAGAGGTGGGACGACCTCAGGCTCAGGGTGCGGAACCTGATCTCCACACACTGCCAACGCAGCAGTGGGACAGGTGGAGGGCCCCCTTCACCACTGAGGCTGCAAACATTGGAGGAGTGCTGCAGCAGTGTCCTCCACCTTGAGGGCATCCATGGGATCGGGGATGCTGAGGCAGGAGTGAGCCCACTTGCAGATGCTGGTAAGTGAGCAAATATGAATGCCATATGAGTACATGTTGAGGCCATGAGTGGGCCAAAGGACCCATTAACAACCCCTCCACCCCACAGCCTGTGCATGAGTGGCCCAAAGGACCCAATAACAACCCCCCCACCAGCAAGTGCATGAGTGGCCCAAAGGACCCATAACAACCCCCCCCCAGCCAGTGCATGAGTGGCCCAAAGGACCCAATAACAACCCCCCCGAGCCAGTGCATGAGTGGCCCAAAGGACCCAATAACAACCCCCCCAGCCAGTGCATGAGTGGCCCAAAGGACCCAATAACAACCCCCCCCAGCCAGAGCATGAGTGGCCCAAAGGACCCAATAACAACCCAGCCAGTGCATGAGTGGCCCAAAGGACCCAATAACAACCCCCCCAGCCAGAGCATGAGTGGCCCAAAGGACCCAATAACAACCCAGCCAGTGCATAAGTGGCCCAAAGGACACAATCATGATCCAGTTGATGAACCATATCACTACAATACATGTCCGATGACAGGCATATGCATGTAAATGCTACTTTTAACTGATCAACCTGTATGATGCATGTGATGCACCCATCAGGCACCACCACACAACTAATTGTATGCCCTCTGTGTCCCCACAGCCGTATCAAGTGACAGTGATACTGCACAACAGCCCAGGCAATCAGCTCCTGCAAGTGTGCAAGCCAGCGCCCCTGCCCAGGAGGATGCTGCCAGCAGTTCGGCATCCCTGCCCCCAGTAGCATCTGCAACACATGTGCCGGCCACCAACACCAACATCTCCACCATCTCCACGCTGCCTGATGCAACACAGGTGCCACGAGCACCCATCATGCCAAAACAACCCACCACACTAAGCATCTGCACTGCAGAGGAGGCAGCATGTAGCGACAACAGTGCCCCGGCATTGCAGTCTGATACAGGGCCACAGGGGGAGGTACCCACCCTGGATGACTTAGAATCGTTCCATCAGCTGGAGTTCAGCCCCACATCACTCAACAGTCCTATGAGGTCACCTACCCCCTCAATGGCAGAGCTAAATTCCCGCATGCAGCGGATGGAGGAGCAGCAGGCTACCCTCACCTAGCTGGTGGAAAGGCAGCTCGAGGAATCCAGGCTGCAGAGGGAGTGCTACAGCACATCTGTACGTCGCCTCTCAAGGTCCATTGGACGCTTTGCCAGCACTATAGTGACCCTGGCACGCCATGTGCCGGAGGGCAATGACAACACTTCGAGGATTCTTGAGTCCATGTTGATTGGCCAACAGGCAAATCTTGCACATTTGCCACCTACTCCAGATTCTGTGCCATCCACTACTACAACCCCATCCAGCTCCACCACTGCCAGTCCACGGAGGTGCTCGAGTCGGCAAACAGGGCTCTCGGGCAAGGATGCACACCGCAGAAGCGCACACTGAAATTATGGCATGTGTGTCGGGCACTGCAGGACACATGGGGACTAGAAGGGTTTGAGGGGGTGGGTACGTTTGGGTGGTGGTGGAGGTCTATTAGGGGGTTTGTGAATTGGGGCCTGGTTGGGGGTGGGTACGTTTGGGAGGTGGGGGAGGTCCATTAGGGGGTTTGTGTATTGGGGCCTGGTTGGGGGTGGGTACGTTTGGGTGGTTGATGGGCACAGGTGTACAGCTTCCCTAACCATTGCACCTCCTTCCCTGTTGTGATTTCATGAATATATCATCATTTGAAAAAAAATATATATACATGAGTGGACATCCATCATTTCATTGGCAGTACAAATATTCATTTACTTGCAACACCATATCCATGCAATGCTGTGAATGTGCATTCTTTCAAAAGTAAATGTGAATCAGTGCATCCCATGCGCGTTGTCCATCTAGTGGACCCCCAGGACGAGGTTGAGCCATCCCATCCCCATCTCCGTCTCCGTCTCCATTCCCATATTCATCATCTGCGTCTGGGGGCATTGGAATGTTCCTGCGCAGGCACAGATTGTGCAGCATGGCACAAACAAGCATCATTTTACTCGTCTTCACTGGGCTGTACAGCAGTGATCTGCCAGATCTGCTCAAACAGCGGAATCGGGCCTTCAGTAATCCAAATGTCCTCTCAATCATGCCACGTGTGCGGACATGTGCCCTGTTGTACGCCTCTTTATGCCTGTTCCTTGGCATCCGTACAGGCGTCATCAGCCATGGCGTGAGTGCATATCCAGCATCACCTCTATGGGATGTAGATGTGGGGGACATGTCAGTGTTTGTAGTATCATGTCTTCATCAGATGCAGTGCAATCTTGTGTCATTGTTCATTCATGCATATATGGCATGCTGTGGATGGACCAGTTGGTGGTTCTGTTCTTTGGTCATTGTAGAGGACGTTGGCAGCTGGACACTGACCAACGCATTGGTGTGCATGTGTACTCTGCCCTGCAGGTGACATTGTCTTGTAAGTATGGCATTGTGCAGTGATGTGCACACATGGCAGAGTCAGTCCACTGTGATGATGTAGTCGATGCAGGACGTCTCATGTACAGGCATCATGTGCATTGGGAGGGCAGTGTTGCATATTGTGGGTGGGGGTTTGCAGTGGCTCCAGGTGTATGTGTCAGCGGCAGTTCAGGCTGAGTGTGTCATGTGGCAGGGTGTGTATGGGGACACTGTGGCAACCTGTCATGTGTTGCTTTGTGATGTTTGGGTTCTGCTGTCTATTCTGTTGATGGGCGGTGGGTGATGCATGTGCAGTCGCAGCGGCACACTCACATTGCTCATTGCCCTGGACACACACACACCACTTCCACAGGGCCGGTGCATTGGCAGCTGTACTCACCCAATAGCCATGTGCTTTGTCCAGCGTAGCGTTCCATGTACCGTGGCAATGTGGAATTCCGCAGTACCATTGAGTCATGTGTTGAGCCCGGGAAACGTGTGCAGCAATGTGTTATCACTTGTGTGGCATCACATACCATCTGTACATTCAGTGAGTGGTACTGTTTCCTATTGCGGAACACCATCTCGATTGCCCTTGGTACTGTCAGCTCAATGTGGGTGCAGTCAACTGCACCTATGCATTTTGGCATGCCTGCAATGGCATGGAAAGCCAACTTGGTGGCAATTACCTGGGGGAGGGTACAGGGTAGGGCAATCTGTTCAGACACATGGCGCAACAGGGCATACAGTACCTGCTATACCCAATGACTATACCATCTACCGTGCAGACAGACAAACAGCTAAAGGTGGCGGAGTAGCCATTATTGCAAAAAGCTCCATCAACATAAGACACATACAAAACCAATCACTGCCATCAGCGGAACTACTCACCCTCAAACTACACACAACGCACACAAGCACTATCACCATCCACCTCATTTACAGACCGCCAGGCCCTATACTATCCTTTAATGACGACATAGCCCTTTTACTCTCTGACAATATCAAACCTAACTCTCGACTACTCATCCTAGGAGACTTTAATCTAGGTCTCAATGATGAGAAAGATGACAAAGCTCACACTGTCGCCAACACAATTTCAGAATTAGGACTCACCCACCATATCACACAACCCACACACAACAAAGGCCGCATCCTTGACTGGATAGCTGACCTCAACTGCAACACTACCATCCTTTCCAACACTCCATGCGCTTGGACTGATCACCACCTTATTACCTTCACCATCAACAAAGGCACTCAAACACCAGGGCCTTCCTCCAATGCCCCACCCACACTCACAAGAAACAACAAAAATATCACACTAGAGAAACTCCTCCCGTTACTCCAACCCATCATCGACTTCTCACCCACCATGACCAACCCTACTGAACTAGTAGAGTTATACAACACAACTATCCTTAAGGCCATAAACACCATAGCACCACTCAAGCTTCGGAAAGCCAAACCACGAGCACACCTCAATTCTTGGTTCACCCCCAAACTAAAAACACTCCGCAAATCCAAAAGACAAGCTGAATTAGCATGGAAACAGTCACCATCCACTATTAATAAGACATCTTACGCACTGGCATCGAACATCTATAAATCAGCCATCATCCAGTCTAAAAAAAACATGTACAATGAAAGAATCAGCAACGCCAAATCTAATACCAAAGAGCTATTCAATATCCTGAGAGAACTCGAATCACCCTCCCCCACTCCAGACACTTGTAACAAAGACATCCACTGGTGCACGAGCATCCAGGAAGCACTCCTAGGCAAAATTGCCACACTACAAGCCAAAATCCTGACAAAGAAAGAAAGCCTCACCCTCACTGATAACATCACCCCCTCTACACACACCCACACCACCCCCCAAATTGATGACAATAACCTCTTTGAGTTTTCCACCATAACCATCAAAGAGGTTGAAGAAATAATCTACTCTCTTAAACCGTCCAAATGCCAAGGCGATACCTGCCCAGCCCCAGTCATTAAAGATGCAGCCAAACAACTTGCTCCCTTCATCACTTCCCTCATCAACTCATCTTTCACCTCCAACATAGTGCCCAACAACCTCAAGGACTCCTGGGTTCTTCCTTTACTTAAGAAGCCCACCCTTGACCCTAATGTCCCCACCAACTACAGACCCATTACGACCGTACCCTTCCTACTAAAAATCCTCGACAGAGCTGCCTATCTTCAGATACAGAACCACCTTGAGAAAAATAACTTACTAGGACTCAGACAATCAGGATTCCGCCCCAAACACGGCACTGAGACCGCCCTGATTGACCTTAAGATACAGATGGACAACATTAAAGACAATGGTAAACTAGCCATCCTTCTCCTTCTTGACTTATCGGCCGCCTTCGACCTGGTCAACCACGACATCCTCTGCAAACATCTATCCTCAGCAGCCAAATTTTCAGATAACGCCAACGCATGGATCCATTCCTTCCTTAACAACAGATCCATGAGAGTCTACGCACCCACAGCCTCTGCCATCCCAGCCCCAGTCACTTGCGGTGTCCCCCAGGGCTCCTGCGTCTCCCCCACTCTATATAATGTGTTCACGAAACCCCTCTTTGACATATTGGACCGCTTGGGTGTCATCTACACCAACTACGCAGATGACACCCAAATACTGATCCCTTTAACAGGCGACTACTCCACCGACCTCACTGCTCTCAACAACATTTATTCCATTATCCAAGAATGGATGGCCAAGCATGGCCTATGCCTCAATGACGACAAGACCGAACTTCTTCTCCTAGGTTCCCAACCCAGACTTAATAAACTCGACAAACTCTATCAAGCATTCACTATAGACGGCAATAACATCATCGTCTCTAACAGCGTCAAAACCCTAGGAATCTACCTCGACTCCTCCCTCACACTGACAAGACAGATCAATTCCATATCATCAGCCACTGCTTACACCTGTAAACTCATAAATGCCAGCAGACCTTACCTCTCACCATCCAACTGCATCACCTTAGCCAGAGCGCTAGTCCTTTCCAAAGTTGACTACTGCAATGCGTTATACTTGGGAACCAGTCAGAAAAACATCAACAAACTACAAGTCATACAAAACAACGCCTTGCGAACAGCCCTGAACATACCCAAACATGAACACATTTCGGACGCCAGACGCACCTGCCATTGGCTATCCATACCACAAAGAATTGAATATAAAACCATCTCACTCACACACAAATGCCTAGCTAACCAAGCACCCAGATACCTATCCGACAATCTCAATCACCACACCCCAGCGCGCCCTACCAGATCAGCTCAAACACATTGCTTAAATATCCCAAGATTTAAGCTCCAAAAAGCAGGTGGCTCCAGCTTCCCCGTGCTTGCCTCCAAACTTTGGAATTCACTTCCACTCGAGCTGAGATCAGAACCTTCCTTTCACAGATTTAGACACAACACCAAAATTTGGCTTCTATCCAAAGAAACGTAAACTGCCTAGCCCTACCTTACTAGCATGCACCAAGACTGTAAATTTGTAAATATGTAATCGGTTTGTACATTTCTGTTGTATTATTCTTGTTGTATTCATCGCAAGCGCCTGGATGCCCTAGGGCCAGGCGGCGCTATACAAATAATAAACTAAACTAAACTAAACTAAACTGTACCAGGATTTTGGAGAAACAGGGTTGTGATAGGCCGTGCAGCTCACCAACTGTGTGTTGATAGGTACCGGTGCGTGAAAATGCAGTACAGACACAACCTTCAGGAGGGAGGATGGCGGTGGGGGTGTCTATGTGGCTGCTGATGTCATCCTCTATCATGGCGGTGATGTAAGGGATTGTTGGACAGTCCAGTCTGTATAATGTGCGGATCTGTCCTGGGGTAAGGTTCCAGGGTGAGGCCCTGATGCGTGGTATTGCAGGCTGCCTGCGGGGTGGTGCCGGCTGGACAATGGAGTTTGCCATGGGTACAGGGTTAGCTGGTTGCCGCCTGCGCCTCCTACGCCTCCGCCTCCTCCTCTGCAACATTACTGCCATCATGTGCAGTGCTGCCTGTTGGTTGAGTAGGCCCAGTCCCAATGCTACTAGAGATGCTGCCTGCATGGTTCTGTTTTGATTTGGCCTGGGTGTGGCCCTTTTGTAGGCTCCCAGTGGCCTGCTGGGTCCAGCTGGGCTGATTTGGTGCACCTGTGCCCTGATTGGCAGTGTTTCCATGTCCGCGCTACTTGTGATGCTCACAGTGTTTAGTATTGCCGGTAACAGAGGGGTCTCCGTGCAGGCAGAGTTTACGGGAGCTTAAACTGTGTCGTGGCGGTTGAAGGTGGTACTAGTTCTGGGTCCGCAGGTCATGATTAGGCAGACGCGGAAATGGTGCCGGTATGGTTATACCGGCAGCGTTAAGTCCAGACTGGTGTACTTGTAATGAGGCCCAATGTCTTTAATTTTCCTATACCCACCGGCACGAGGCCGCCTAAAAAA